>NW_016107710.1:640532-805276 GCF_001604975.1 Cebus imitator
AGCATGGGAAGAAATGCCAGATATAGGTGAAGGGGAGGAAGACAGCAAATCACACTACCATGTGTGTACCTATGCAACAATCTTGCATGTTCTTCACATGTATCCCAAAACCTAAAATGCAATAAAAAGAAAAGAAAAGAAAAAAAAAGAAACAACAAACAAACCCTAAAAACTCAAGAATGGGCTAAATACCAACTAGTATATGCTATTCTGTTGTAGATGCCTAAATGGACCCAGACAGAATGTTTAAAAACTGACTTATGCAATTTCCTAATATTCACTCTTGTGAACCACCAATATTGATTACATAGTTTCAAGACACACTAGGGCCCAGATGTGTATCCTCCTGTTGTGGGTCTGCTGTCTCTCCAGCTATCATGGAGCAGGCTTGGCTCCATGTATATGAAATACCAACTTGACCTCAACTTCTTACTATTCTCTTTTCCACATATTATAATCTCTTCTAGGACCTCAGGGTTTAGAAATCAAAAGTTAGAAAAGCAAGTGTGTGCAGAAAATTCCTATAGTCCTATAGTACCAACCTATCTTGACACAATAGAGCATGGAGGTGACTTTGTTTGTGCTTTAAGACTCCACATCAAGGGGAAAAATGTTATACTGTTAATCTGGCAGCTGTTTATCTATGAGACAATGAGAGTAATTTGGGGATAAGAGGTCTTTTGATACAGAGCTTCTCATTCTGATGTTTATTTTTTCAGCATTTATAAACCATTATCCTATTTAGTAAAGAAAAAATGACCAGTCTCTGGCATTGGTGTTAAGTGCTAAAAGCACAAACAGAAAGTGAACGAGTGTAACAATTAAAGGCCAGAAAGAAACAAATACTGTAGGCATCCCAGTTACTTTTTGTTTTTTGACCAAATGGCAGATTTCTGTGCTGATTATAATGTGCACCTGGGCAGCCACAGACCTTAATGATCTCAGGTAGACATGCCAGCATGGAGAAAAATAAGGGTTTTCAAAAATGGAAATGGTAAAGCACCTTTCCCATTCATCTTCAATGGTGATAGAAAGGGAGGCTACAAAAATTGCAAGCAGCAATAGTAATGTGCAAAATAATCATCCTTTTGCATAATCTATCTGTAATTTATTCAGACTCCATTCTCTCTTTCTCATTCCCAAACATGCATCTTCCTTAATATTCACTTGGAATATTTCTCCCCTCTCTTCTATTTACCTACTTGCCCATGGGAATTATATTTGGAAAATATGACTCCCATTTATTTTCTACATATTTAAAAATTTTATCACTTTTTATTATTTTCTAATTGTGAAGAGCATTATACTATGTATGAACAGGAGATACAAATATAAAATTTTTTTCCAATACAAAATGTAAAGAATTTTTGAATACAAAACATGTGCCAATGGCGGGGGGGGGGAGAGTATCCCAATTAAAAGGTAAATTTAATTTAATTTCTTATTGCTTCAATTGCTTCATTCCACAAAAGAAAGACAAAAACCCAGAAAAACAAACAGGAGTTTGACTTCCTCTGTTCACTGCTTTCTTCTTTTAAATAACATATTTGTTTGATTATACATACACACACACATATGTGTTTATTTATACACTTATTCAAAACCCTATCAGTCAAATGTAATAAACTGGGTCACATAATAAAGTTCATAGGAACAAAAGAAATCAGTGGGTGGATGGGGATGGAGTGGGAGATATAGGAAAATAGCTCAAACTGATGGAGTTTGAACCAGAATGCTAGTTAGGAATGAAATCCTGTTATCAAACAGAACATACTCCATCAATGTACCTTAGCTTCAGGTGCTTTTATTGTTTCATCACCTAATGAATCCTGTCACCATACTTTGGCTCCTGTCTTAAGGCAAATCATTTGATAAACCTATTTAATAGCCATTGCCTATATTCAAGCAGTCTTCTACAATCATATTTGGAAGTTTTCAGAATTACTTTGAAATTCAAAATTCCATCTTAAAATTTCTAGTGATATCCATTTATCTTTTAAATTATAGATTATTTCCATCAAAGTCTGTTTTCTTAAATTTTACAAATTACTTAATAAATGTTTGTTCAACTCAGTGTATATCCTCTTAAAAATATATAAGCAAGCTGGGGAAAATAACATACTTTTAAGGAATTAGAAAATCTAAGAGTGATAGGGTAAATAATTTATCAAACTCTGAATATCCGAATTAAGGGAAGCAAAAAAAAATTAAATACAAGTGGAAACAAGTTTTTATTTCTGAAAATGTTTACGGGTCATGGCTGCTCTTCAACCCTGCCTCCCAACACTGACTTTCCATGTTGCTCTTGTATGTACTCAAGAGCTAGCTGTCATTCTTTGCCTGGTGGTCAAAACTAAAGCTTTTGTTCCAGTCATGAGAGTTCTTGAAATTTGGCTATCGGCATATACCATTTAGCTAATTCATTTAACAAGTGAAGTATTTTACATGCATTATCTCACTTTTACCTCAAAATAGCCCAATAAGGTAAATATTACACAAAAATCTTGGAAATATTTATATATACAATTTTTATATGATAACTATTCTCTATTTTCATAGGTGATATGGTTTGGATCTGTCCCCACCCAAGTCTCATTTGGAATTGTAACTCCCCCAAGTCCCATGTGTCTTGAGAAGGACCCAGTGAGAGGTAATCAAATCATGGGAGTGAGCCTTTATCATGCTGTTTTCATGATAGTAAATAAGTCTCACAAGTCTGATGGTTTTATAAAGATGAGATCCTTGCAAAAATTCCCTCTCTTTGCCTACTGCCATCCATGTAAGACATGGCTTTGCTCCTCCTTGCCCTCTGCCATGATTGTGAGGCCTCCCTAGCCATGTGGAACTGTGAGTCAATTAAAGTTCTTTCCTTTCTAAATTATCCATTCTAAATTATCCAATAAGCAGCATAAAAACAGACCATTACAATAGGTGTGTTCTTATTCATATAGTGATGCAACAGCAAATAAGTTTTCTCTTTAAATATTGTCATTTAGATAAGTAAAAAATAATATGTAATGTTAAATAATTTTAACATAAGTTTACTTTATTGTCATGTGGAGCACCTAATGCATTACTTTCATGGAAATAAGAAGTAATTAATTTCAATTTAAATTCCTATCGTGATCTAAAATTATGTCAAAAAATAACCCATCAAATCTGAATACATTAATTAACAACATCATAACACCTAACATAATAATCTGAAGAGGATAAGTCTGAGAAGTTATGGGATATGTTAATTGATCTGAAATTATCTGTTCATTATTACACTACATCTTTGACAGCTTAACATGTAAATCTTCATGATGATAATGAAGTATATAACAGTACACTATACATAAAGATGTGGTTTGACAAAACTCAAGGTGTTTACTCATAAGATACCAAAGCTTGACAACACTTTTGAATATAGTTTAGAAAATTATATTCAACTGCATGTTTATCAGCAATTGAAGCTGTGTTTTTTAACTAATCTAAAATGTGAGTATGCCTCTAAGAGCACATATATTTATGATTTTTCTAATATTTATACATGCATACATTTGAATATTCAAATCGTTGTTTGAATATAATTTGATAATGTGCAATGCCAAGGAGTAATTAAATATTGAAAGAATCTTTTAAAATAATTTTACAAAAATATTTCAAATATAATCACAGTGTGAAAGAGCTATTATTAATAACTTCTCGGGTTTTAAAAATGTTTTGGATATTTGTTACACTTGAATGTATTCTATACCTGCAGTAAATCAGTGTGATTATTCTTTTTGCTTAGGATTGTCTTGGCCATAAGGGCTGTCTTTTGATTCCATATGAAGTTTAAGGTGGTTTTTCCAGTTCTGTGAAGAAGGTGATTCATAGCTTGATGGGGATAACGTTGTATCTATACATTACTTTGGGCAGTATGGCCATTTTCATGATACTGATTCTTCCTAACCATGAGCATGGGATGTTTTTCTATCTGTTTGTCTCCTGTCTTATTTCCTTGAGCAGTGGTTTGTAGTATCCTTGAAGAAATTGTTTACATCCTTTGTTAGTTGTATTCCTTGGTATTTTATTCTCTTTGTAGCAATTGTGAATGGGAGTTCTCTCCTGATTTGGCACTCTGTTAGTCTGTTATTGGTGTACCTTAAATATTTCTTACTGTTCTTCTTTAAGAATGAAAATAGGCCTTTCCATAGATTTCAACTTTCTTAGAAGTCATTTTGTTTCCATGCTTCTACTACCAAAATAACTTAAACATTGAATTAAAAAAACAAGAAAAATGTAAAATATGCAAAAGTCCCAGGATATGTATTTTCTTTATGGAAGTTTGCAGGTTGATAGAATTGATAATGTCTATAATCAGGTAATTGTAAGGAGACATGAGATAAGAAACTATTTTAGGTTTATAAAAGTAAATACTAATGCAACAGTATTTCATTAAATCAGTCATACAATGTTCATGAATTTTGCAGCCATAATTGAAAGAAACAAGGAGAGATTAAAAGTGTGTCACTTCTCAAAATATACTTGGGTGTACTGACGTTGTCTAGTCAAAACATGAATATAAAAATGAAGAATTAGACAGTGCAGTGGCTCATGCTTGTAATCTCAGCACTTTGGGAGGCCGAGGAGGGTGGATGGCTTGAGCTCATAGATTGGAGACCACCCTGGGCAACATGATAAAAACCCCATCTCTACCAAAAAAGATACAAAAATTAGCTAGGCCTGGTTGTATGTATCTGTGGTCCCAGTTATTCCAGAGGCAGAGGTTGGAGGATCGCTTTAGCCTGGGAGGAGGAGGTTAAAGTGAGCCCAGATCGCACCACTGCACTTCAGCCTGGGCAACAGGAGACATTGTCTTAAAAAATAAAAATAAAAATAAAGTAAAAATATATAAATTATAGACATAATTTATAGGAAACAAATTTAGATAGGTCTACAACATAAGGACCTCTATAACTGCTTCCAAATAGAATAACCATGTCTAACCTAGTATCTTTTTAATACATCAAATTATTTTTAATAGTCTAAACATGATGTTGGTGAATTAAATTTTCCCACAGTGTGTTGTATGAAGCTGTGTTTCAAAAGACTATCACAAGAAGTTGCTTTATTCAAATCATTTTCAAATAACTGATATAGATTTCAAGGATTTTTCGATCAAAATATAAACTTTTGATACTGAGGGTAGTAAAAACTGTATTTTTTAACAAAAAATACAATATAAAAATACCAATTACAGAAGGAATGTATTTATTTCTAAACCCTTCAAATGTTTGAGGAAAAGTGATCAGACCTCTTACATAAATGGTAAAATAGAAGAAGAAAATCTAGTCATAGGGATTTTTAAAGAATATAGGAGAGAAATTAGTCTTTTATCTACTTTCATGCTTGTATCTACCACCATAACTCAAAATACTATGACAGGAGGGAACAGTAATTGCCATATGGCTCCCAAATGACTCTAATAAGGAAGTACATATAATTGGTGCTGTTGGCACCAAACCTATGATTAAGAAGATATGAAATTTATGATGCAGCTGATATTATGCATGAGAAAAGACCTTGATGCCTGAGGTTATTATGGAGCCTATGGATCAATCAACCTGCAAATACTTGTTAAAATCATTGAAATGTGAAAGTTCATAATTGATTTAAAAGGACAGATATGTTATTTGAATTCTTATATTACCTATATTGATTATGCCATTGAAAATGATGTGACTGATTTTAAACCGTTCTAGATTTAAAAAAATAATTAGTGATGTTTAAAATATTTTATATTTCTGGTTTGCCATGTGTATGTCTTCTTTTAAGAAATATCTATTTGAGTAACTTGCCCACTTTTTAATCCAAAATCTCTTTGGATTAAAACAATTATTTGTTTGTGTTCTTTATATGATTTGTTTCTTTCCATGATTTGTTTCTTTCTATAGAAAAAAAAAACAATTTTTTTCTATAGAAACAAAATTTGTTCTCATTTTTAGAAAAAAATTGTTTTCCTTCTGTAGAATTGTTTGAGTTTTATAGAATTTGTTTTCTTTCTATAGAATTGTTTGAGTCCCTTATATATTTTGGATATTAATCCCTTATCAGATGTATGACTTGCAAATCTTTTCTCCTGGTCTGTAGGTTTTCTCTTTACTCTGTTGTTTGTTTTCTTTGTTTTACAGAAGCTTTTTATTTATTGGTAATTCCATTTGTTTATTTTCATTTCTATTGTTTGCACTTTTGGGGTCAAATTTAAAATACTATTGTCCAGATTAATGTCATGTAATTTTTTTCCCCTTGTGTTTTCTTATAGTAATTTTACAGTTTGAAGTCTAATGTTTGTAGTTTATTTTGAGTTGATTTTTGTGCATGATGTGAAATAAGTCCATTATTTTAGCCTTCTGTATATTTTCAATTTACATTTAAAAATTAAAAAATACATGGACTGATACATGCTACAAAAAGGACCAAAACATACTAATTCAAAACACCAGTTACAAAGGACCACATATTTTATGATTTATAAGATTTTCCAGAATAGGCCAACCTATAAAGGCAGAATGCAGGTTAGTGGTTGCTTTAGGTTTGGTTGTATGGAAAGGTTTTAGAGTTCTTTTGGGCGGGGATACTGAAATGCTCTAAAATTGACTGTGGTGATGCATGCACAACTCTGAATATACAAAAGATATTGAATTGTGTACTTTAAATGAGGGAATTGTATGGTATGGGGATTATATACAAAACTGGTAAACGTGTTTTTACAATAATAATTATTATTATTTTTATTGTACTTTAAGTTCTGCGGTACATGTGCAGATCTTGCAAGATTGTGGAATAGGTACACACATGCCATGGTGGTTTGCTGTCTCCATCCCCCCCCCATCACCTTCATCAGGCATTTATCCCAGTGTTATTCCTCCCCAACCTCCGCAGCCCCCTGCTGTCCCTCTGCTAGACCCCCATCCCCCAACAGACCCCAGTATGTGATGTTCCTCTCCCTGTGTCCATGTGTTCTCATTGTTCAACCCCCACCTACGAGTGAGAACATGCAGTGTTTGGTTCTCTGCTCTTGTGTAAGTTTGCTGAGAATGATGGTTTCCAGATCCATCCATGTCCCTACAAAGGACACAAACTCATTATTTTTTATGGCTGCATAGTATTCCATGGTGTATATGTGCCACATTTTCTTTGTCTGGTCTATCATCAATGGACATTTGGGTTGGTTCCACGTCTTTGCTATTGTAAACAGTGCCTCAATGAGCATATGTGTGCATGTATCTTTATAATAGAACAATTTATAATCCTTTGGTTATATAACCAGTAATGTGATTGCTGGGTCAAATGGAATTTTTACTTCTAGATCCTTGAGGGATTGCCACACTGTCTTCCACAAGGATTGAACTAATTTACAGTCCCACCAACCATGTAAAAGTGTCCCTAAACATTTTTAAAAATAAAAATAATAAGTAATAAAGAAATCTTTCTGGAAGATTTTACTTTCTGAAGTTAATTATCATGCAGTATTAACAGTCTTATAATCATTTTGGGTCACTGCCATTAATAATTCAATCAGTGAGTTTAAATCTTTCCTACAAAAATTAAGAAACAAACAAAAGAGAAAACTACATCACAGACTATATAAGTATAGAAGTCAATTAAATTAGTTTTCTCAGTTCTTTTTACATGGCATCAAGACTACCCATAGTTGTACACTATACATATTTTAGACTCATTTTACAGATTTCCTGCCCAAGTAGTACATAACTTTGTTCAGAATTTCACAAATCTTTTTAGTCAGATAATATTATTTAAGTATTATAATGACAAAGTGTCTGTGTACAAAATAGATACCTGTATCTTTTATAGTTTTTATAAAATATATTTTATTTTACTTTTATAAAGTAATAGCAAAGATTACTGAAAACTCATTTTAATTTTGTGACAAATGTTTTGTGTGATTTTACCCTATTCAAGAATACAAAACATAATTATTACTTTATTACATACTGTTTAACAAATCCTCTTCTCTTTCATTTTAATTCTCATATCTATTCTCATAGGTAAGCTTCAACAGTATATAGTACTATGTTTTTAAAACCTAATTTGTTTTAATCTCCAGTCTAGTTCATTGTGTGAGATAGGATGTGATTCAAGACATAATCACAAGATATGTAAAGATTGCCACAGCCAAAATTGTTGTTAGGGGAAAATGCCCATTTTCTAAACTTATTCTTTTATTTAAATATAATTATTTTAGAAATACTAGGAAACTGGGAGCTGTAGGAAGTGTGGTGGGAGGAGAAATATCAGGATAAATAACTAATGCATATGGGGCTTAATATTGACGTGATGCATTTACAGGTGCAGGAAACCACCATAGCACACATTTACCTATGTATCCTAGAACTTAAAATTTAATTTAATTTAATTAAAAAAAGAAATACTAGGAAACATTCTTTCCCTTTTCCCTCCTTTTACTGTTTCCTCAGGAGAAAAGACAGGATTTGCTTGCTTCCCTTTGGTTGCTTGAAGACAATATTGAATTAGCTTCTTGAGAGTCGGCATCTTCACCTGATTCTTATGTCTCGGTTATGGTCAATTCCCTGCTTTGTGGTCAGGGTCTGCACACATGAGAGGAGGCTGCTGTTATCCAGATTTGCCAGTGAATATTTGAAAATGATTTTTTCAAACTCAGGGATAAATTGTTAACTGTCCTAGTAAATGCAGATTAACAGACATATTTTGTAATCAGTATCAATAGCCAATATCCCCCTACCACATTTTTTGGTTAGTTGTAAATAAGTTCTGTAGTGATATAATTATGGTGAGGAACTGAGGCCTCTCCTATCAACCAGCATTAACTTGCAATCATTTGAGTGAGTTACCTTAAAAGTCTACCATCCACTCCTGTTCAAGGTTGAGTGAATTCCCAGACATCTTAACTGCAACATCATAAAAAACTTAGAGGTAGAACCACCTAGTTAAGCCACTGAAATTCTTGGCTCTAAGCAATCCTGTGAGACAAATATGTTTCTTGTTATTTAAAGACACTATGTCTGTGGTTAATTTTTATGTACCAATATATACCTAATATAGGCGTGTTATTATGAGATACAAATGTTCGGGATAATTTGTTATATAGCAATGGGTATCTACACAGGGGTGTTACTAATTGCCCTTGTCCAAAGCCCGAATTCAATACCCCTAACTTTCATAAAGGAAAAACTAATCTACATTTCTCATCTCGATAAGTAGAGTCACCAATGATGTTCCTCAAATGTATCTCAGTATATGGTCAGTCATCAATTCATTCATGTTGTTTCCTGTAATTTTAAATCAATATTTTGTATATACTGAATGCCTTGAAAAGCAACCTACATGCTCTCCCTTGCCTCCACCCCACCCCTGACAGTGTGTTGTTCCTCTCCCTGTGTCCCTGTGTTCCCATTGTTCAGCTTCCACTTACAAGTGAGAACATGTGATGTTTGGTTTTCTGTTCCTGCATTAGTTTGCCGAGGATAACAGCTTCCAGCTTCATCCATGTTCCTGCAAAGGACATGATCTTAATCCTTGTTATGGCTGCATAGTATTCCATGGTGTATATGTAGTACTTTTTTTTATTCATTCTATTATTGTTGATGGGCGTTTGGGTTGATTCTATGTCTTTGCTATTGTGAATAGTGCTACAGTAAACATACACGTGCAGCTATCTTTATAATAGAATGATTTATAGTCTTTTGGGTGTATATCCAGTAATTGGATTGCTGAAACAGATGGTATTTCTGCCTCTAGATTTTTGAGGAATCTCCACAATGTCTTCCATGACGATTGAACTAATTTATACTCTCACCAATAGTATAAAAGCATTCCTTGACTGGTGGGAGATGGTATCTCGTTGTAGTTTTGATTTGTATTTCCCGAATAATCAGTGATGTTGAGCTTTGGTAGCATGTATGTCTTATTTTGAGAAGCATCTGTTTATATCCTTTGCCCACTTTCCTTGTATATTTGTTAAAGTTTCTTATAGACTCTAGATATTAGGCCTTAGACAGATGGATGTGGATAGGTTGCCAAAATTGTCTCCCATTCTGTACGTTGTCTGAGGTTGTCTGTTCACTCTGATGATTGTGTGTGTGTGTGTGTGTGTGTGTTGCTGGGCAGGAGCTCTTTAGTTTAATTACATCCCATTTGTCAACTTTTGCTTTTGTTGCAATTGCTTTTGGCATTTTTGCCGTGAAATCTTTGCCTGTGCCTATGTCCTGAATGGTATTACTTAGGTTGTTTTCCAGGGTTTTTATAGTTTGAAGTTTTTACATTTTAAGTTTTTAATCCATCTTGAGTTCATTTTAGTATAATTTGTAATGAAGGAGCCTAGTTTCAGTTTTTTGCATATGGCTAGCCAGTTGTCCCAGCACCATTTATTGAATAGAAAATCCATTGCCCATTGCTTATTTTTGTCAGGTTTGTCAAAAATCAGATGGTTGTAGCTGTGTGGTCTTATATCTGAGTTCTCTATTCTGTTACATTGGTCTATGTGTCTATTTTTGTACCAGTACCATAGCCTTGTAATTACTGTAGCCTTGTAGTATAGTTTGAGGTCAGGTAGCATGATGCCTCCAGCTTGGTTCTTTTCGCTAAGGATCATCTTGGCTATTTGTACTCTTTTTTGGTTCTACATGAATTTTAAAATATATTTTTCTAATTCTGTGAAGACTGTCAATGTTATTTTAATGTGAATAGCACTTAATGTATAAATTGCTTTGGGCATTATGGCCATTTTGACAATACAGATTCTTTCTATCCATGAGCATGGAATGTTTTGCTATTGTTCATGTTCTCTCTGATTTCTTTGAGCAGTGGTTTGTAGTTCTTCTTGAAGAGGTCCTTCTTTTCTCTTGGTAGCTGTCTTCCTAGATATCTTATTCTTTTTGTAGCAATTGTGAATGGAAGTTCAATTACAATTTGGCTCTCTGCTTGCCTGTTATTGATATATAGGGCTGCTATTGATTTTTGTGCTTTCATTTTATATCCTGAGACTTTACTGAAGTTATTTATCAGCTTAAGAAGCTTTTGGGCTGAGGTGATGGGGATTTCTAGATATGTCATCTACAAACAAAGATAACTTGACTTTTTCTTTTCTTATTTTTTTTCTCTTGCCTGATTGCCCTGGCCAGAACTTCCAATACTATGTTGAATAGGACTGGTGAAAGGGCATTCTTGTCGTCTGCCAGTTTTCAGGGGGAATGCTTCCGGCCTTTGTCCATTCAGTATGTTATTGCCTACAGGTTTATAATATATGGCTCTTAATATTCTGAGTGATGTTCCTTCAATACCTAGTTTATTGAGAGTTTTTAGCATGAATGGCTATTGAATTTTATTGAAGGCCTTTTCTGCATCTATTGAGATAATCATGTGGGTTTTATCTTTAGTTCTGTTTATGTGATGAATCACATTTATTGATTTGTGTATGTCGACCCAGTCTTGCATCTTGGGGATGAAGCCAACTTGATCATGATGGATAAGCTTTCTGATGTGCTGCTGTATTCTGTTTCCCAGTGTTTTATTGAGGATTTTTGCATCAATGTTCATCAGGGATAATAGCCTGAAGTTTCCTTTTATGTTGTATCTCTGCCAGGTTTTGGTATCAGTATGATGCTGGCCTCATAAAATGAGTTAGGAAGGAGTTCCTCCTTTTCAATTTTTTGGAATAGTTTCAATAGAAATGATACCAGCTCTTCTTAATATGCTTTATTCAAGTAATGGATTTGAAAATGGAAGAAGAGTCATGAGATAAGAAGTACATGCAGTCTCTAGAAGTTGGAAAAGCCAAATAAACATTTCCCTAGAACATCCAGAAGGAATGCATCCCTCTCAACATTGTTGTTCCCATGACTTCTGACTTTCTGACTATAAGATAATAACTTTGGATTGCTTTAAGGCACCAAATTTGTGGTGATTTGTTATAACAGTAATAGAAAATTAATACCTATGTCAATAATTACAGTAATGTAAGTGGTCTGAACATCTCAATTAAAGGGCATAACTTTTCAGATTGGATAAAAAAATAAGACTTAGCATATGCTCATTCCCACTTTAACATATGAAACAAATCATTTAAAACAAAACGATAAAAATTATATCACATGATAACACTAAGGAAAAGCGAACTGGGATAGCTGTATCAATATAAGAGAAAACCATTTTCAGAACATGGAAGATTGTCAGACAAAGAGAGTCATTTGATAATGAAAACAGGATCAATTAAAAATATGACATAGCATTTATTAATATTTATCAATCTAAAAGAGTTTTAGAATTGATCAAGGAAAATGATAAAAATGTAAAGAGAAATACAAAATCTAAAATTATAATCAGAGATTTTAAACATCCTTTCTCAATAGAAAAATTAAAAAAATTAGTAAATATGTAGAAAATTTGGACAATACTATCAATTTGACCCAATTGATATTTATGTAACACTTCACTTAGGTACAGTAGAAAAGCACTATTTAAAATGTAGCCCAGATTCTATTACCTAAAATAAATCTCAGTAAATATAAAAGTATTCAAGTCGTACACATGTTCTCCAACTACAATGAAATCCCATTTAAATCAATAACAGAACAATATCTGGAAAATCATCAAATGTTCAGAAAGTAAATAATTCTTCTAAATAACACAAAAGTCCAAGAAAAAAATTGAATGGGAAAATAAAATGTATTTTGAATTGAAAGAAAATTAAAATTCAACATATTAAAATTTGTGGGAAGTAGAGGACACAACACTTAGAGGAAATGTTATAGCACCAGGCACTTGGGATAAAAAAGAAAGTTCTTACATTGTTGATTTCAGTTTACAAATTAGGAATCTAGAAAAATAACATAGAATTAATCTCAAAATAGAGAGAGTAGAGAGAATAATAAAGGCAGCAGAGTCTAATAAAATCAAAACAAGGAAAAAACAGAAGAGAAAACCAAGGAAATGAAGGAATCAAATTTTGTCTTTTTATCTATCAGTTAGGATAGGAAAGAGAAGGAGAGGGAGAAGGAAAAGGAGAAGAAACTTCATTGTAAACAGGATCCTGTCTGTCTCATTGAGTTGTTTGCAGACACTTTTGGAATAGTGTGTGACCCAAGGGAGGAATGCAATAAGTAGCAGGTGAATAAATTAATTAATATTTCATTGAATATATTCTTATAAGAGCATCCTTTTCTTCTGATTAAATAGCATGAGGCATTAAATAGAAAGTATTCTGTGTTCTCAGTATGTTGGGGCAAAATATTATTTTGTGATTAAAAAAAAACTCTCCATAAATTTTAACATAACAAAATATCATTTTGTTAAATTTTGCGCGGCACAATGTATGATGCAAATGTAGAGGACGCACAGAGCTAAATGAAGACTAGTCTTAAGTATACGCTAATGAGAAGAGTGAACACTGCATGCAGAACACTTATTCAAACTTTTCAAGCAAGCAATAAAAGCATTCAGGTGTATTTTTAAATTTAATTTAATTTTTATTTATTGTTTTGCTTGTACTTGCCTATTATGGTGATCACATTATGGATGTATCTAGCAAGAAAAAGCTATTTCTTGCACAATACACCTGTCCATAATCACAATAATTCATGTTACATAAAAATATTCTATTTAAGTAACGTATAGCATTTTATAAATAAAAATATTTTCTTATTGATTCTTATTCTAAAATTCTACATTTTAATAATCTGTGGACATCTTATTTGCAAGACATAGGTCTCTTTAAGGTATTTAATCACTCGATCTATGGTTGTTAATTTAAGCTAATAGTATTCCAAATCTACATATCTCCACCATATTTGATATTATGTGGACAAAACCTAAATTTATAATTATTAAAATAAATACATATTTTAAATGAAATATCTTTAAAACAGTATTAACTATTCTAGAATATTAATGACTACTTTAGCCAGAAAAAAATTATCTTCAATCATTCCATAAAGACACTAGCATGTTATTTTTTCCCTAGTAACATCTACAATAATGTCTATTTCCTTGTGAAAGTGTTTAAACTGTAAAAGTAAACAGTAAAGTGCACAGCAGTTAGGAACCTAACAGATGCATAATTTTGATAATTATTATACACTTCATTTAACCGTAACACAATCACACATCAGCCTGGTCTTTTCTAAAAATACTTGAATATAGCAGTATTTTCCTTTGAGCAGCGCTTTACCACTAGGTGGTGGTATCTCCTTTAGTCTTTGTTGAAATTGCTTTCAGTATCTGAAGATTACAATTTGAGTTTCTTGATTTAAATAGTGATGAATCAAAGAAACCGCATTATTTGCAGTGAAATTTGTTTCTCAACCCTCAATATTCTGTAAGACATCAGCTTTCTTTTATTTCATGTTTACAGGAGTCTAGTAAAGATATATGAGCTAAATGTATTTATAATGGTTATTGTTCAGGTTTATTCTTATTAAAAGAATAGTAATGACATTGAGTTTCTTAGTATCTTGAGAGTGGTCTAGACAATATATATTGCCCCAGATAGAAATAACATCACTTTTTTCCACTGGATTATTTTGATACTTGGGTTATAATTAACAGACTGTCTATTTTGCTACCCCTGCAAAAATAATTACTCTTTTATGAATGCTCCACTTGGTGAAAAGAATCAACATTTCAGTATTTTCAAAAGAGCAGAAAACACAAACACAATGTAGTAGAATATTTTTCAGTTAAGTAAAACAAAAGATTTTACAGGGATATTAGTGAGCTATTTCTTTTTCCTGCTTTTTTCTTTTAAATAGTGTTTATAATGGCTCTGTAGAAATCTTGAAAATACCTATGACATTGTTATTTTCACTACTTACCACCACACATGTAATGCAATGTTTTTGGAAATGTGATCTATTTCTACAGATTTACTTATTATGACAAATTAAACATATTTATTAATATGAAATGATAAATTTTTGGGAGTTGTACTTCTCAAACAGTAGTCATGTGTGTGTGTGTGTGTGTGTGTGTGTGTGTGTGTGTGTGTGTGTAGTCTAGGGTAAAAAATCTGGAGGACAAAATGTGTTTGTATTTTGAAAAGATAAATGAGCACTGAATATATACGTCCAAGGAAATATTCAGAAAGTGGCAATAAATTGGTCATAAAGATGTCTAGTATAGTACCATTTCTAGCAGTAAAGCATTTGATATAATCTCAATATTCAGTAATAAAAACTTGTTAAATTTTATGATACATCATACAATGGGAAACAAATATGAAAATACTATTAGATAAGAACATTTATCAACATGAAAAATTTATGATTAACAAAGTAAAATTTTTAAAACATTGAGAAAATTACTTCTGTAAAAACATACTGATGTTATACTTATGTGTGTATCTAAAACTATATCTATAACATCATGCTTCCAAATAGGGGGTTAGCATATCTGGGAAATGTTGGCCTTCAGATTAGCTATAATAATAAAACAACTAAATATAGATATTTCAGAAATTTATTTTTAGAAAATAAACTTCAGTTAGATTTTCAGAATAATCAATAGATGTAGTTTGAACATGGAATGAGAAAGCTCATATTATATCATATCATCTGCAGAATAAATGATTAAAAACTTAAACAGTGGATAGTTCATGTAGTATCTGTAAAGTGCAAATATGATGTACAATAAATTGGTTAATCTCAACCTAAAAGTCAATTTTTAGATGTATATTCATCCATTTGTCATTCTTTTGGCAATATGACCAGCAAACACTTCCTATACTCCTCTTAGGTAGAGAACACTGGACATGATGACAATCTATTATGCATTTTGCAATACAAGAATCTCAAATAATAAAGTTTACTTCAGCATCCCTAGTAGACACAAGAGAGGCTGCAAGCTAGGGTGGAACTTCATTTGACAATTTTCAGGGTAGGAAGGAAATGAAAAGTCAAGGCTAAAGGAGAATAATTATTCTTATGACTTCCAGTAGAATATTGCTTCCTCTTATCAATTCTTATTTCTGATTACATATGAAATGTGTACACAAACTAATGTTTACAAAAGAAAACTCTTGAGTATAAGGACAGTATCATGTTTTTTTCTTTTGTTAATTATTTTTTGATAACCTATTTAATCTACCCTTATAAGTGATCACTTGAAAAATAGAATATCTCATGCTACTCTTCTTATATTCATGTTCTCTTCGTAAAATGATGTTGGGTGATTTCTACTTCATTTCACAACAGTCTTGGTTTCAGTTTTCAAAGTGTGTGTGTGTGTTTTTTTTTAATTCGGTACTATGAATCTTCATAGCTAGATAAGCATTCACTTTTATGACACACAATTTGAACATTCAGAAGTCAGTCATGATATTAAAGACTTAAGATTATCTCAATCTATAATTTTATGTTGTCTATTTTTGTTTTGTTAGATTAACTGGAATATTGTTGCCTATTTTAAAGACACAGTGTGATATTTTTCTTCATAAAATTTTGTAACCTCTTTAAACCACATTTTAGTTAGCACATTACTCTAAGGAGCACAGGCTCTGAGTGAATAGAAAATATCAATTAGCAAAAGTTGTAACTCATTTTTTATTCTTATATTTAAGCTAAGCAATTAAGCTTGATTGAATTACAGTCTATTCACTTAGAATATGACTAAATGATATAGGTGCCATATTTTGAACCAAATTCTGGTTCAAGTTACTTTGGATTTTTATTTTTAAGACAGGAATTTCTGTTTAAACAAAAATATACTTTGTATATCTCAAGCATCTATGTCTTATGCAAATCTCATATAGTTAACAGTTACCCAATTTCTACACAATATTTTTACAAAATAAATGCTCTTCAGATGTCATTTCATTTCAGGGTCTTCGCTAATGAACTTGTCAGTCATTGTTTCTAATTATTTATAAAATATTAGCTCAATATTGTTATTACATCCTGACAATAGTGTAATTTTAAAGAGCTTTGGATAATAAAATACACCTCTTATATACAATGCGATGTATTCTTCATTATATTTGTGACAATGTGATTCTAGAAACCAGAATTTCTAATATCTCCCAATACAACCATTTGCCATGAAGCAGTGGTTCTTTCTCAAAGTGTTGTGCCCCAACCAGCAGCACCAGCATAACCTGGGAAATTGCTAAAAATAAAAAATTATCAGGCCCCCCTTTTACTGAATTAATCAGAAACATTGGCAATGGTGCTCAGCAATCCATATTTTAATAATTCTTCCAGGTGACTCTGATGCATATTATAATTTAATAGCTACTGTTATATAGTTAAAAGAGATGTGAATAGTGTTAATTAATTATTATGTTATAAATGTATGCTTTATGAGATACTCAAGGTTTTCATTTTAAATTATAAAGGATCTATTAAGTCTATGAGTAATTAACCTGTAGTTTCAACTGTTCACTATGAGCTCAAATGTTCAACTGTAGAGAATAACAGTGCAGGGGGTGTCACTGCACTGCTTCTTCCAGAAATCTAGAACATAATTGATGCACATCATAGAGACACATATTTGAATTTCAGCGCTTTCATTAAATGAGAAACATTCTAAGATTTTCTAGAAAGCTATTCAGAGTAGATTAATTTTTTTTCCCCAAGATGGCTATGCCTGAAGATATTCATAAGTAAAAGCAATAACTTTCTGATAATGATTTACCAAGTTCTCCTTGGCAGGGCAGTCTGATAGCCACATTTCAATTAGGACTTGGTGGTACAGTCACAATGTATCTTTAAGGAGATCATTGACTTACAGAAATAAATATCACCTGCAGCCTTACCAGTCCTCACTTCCGAACATCCTCAATTCTTAATATCTAACTAATATAATCCATAATCTATCAATGGTAGTCTTCTTACAGCCTTCATTCTTTTTAGGGTTTCCAATCTTTTGGCTTCCCTGGGCTATATTGAAAGAATAAGAATTGTCTTGGGCCACACGTAAAATACAATAACACTAACAATAACTGATGGAGAAATGCCAGATGTAGGTGATGGGGAGGAAGGCAGCAAATCACACTGCCATGTGTGTTCCTATGCAACAATTTTGCATGTTCTTCACATGTACCCCAAAACCTAAAATACAATAAAATAAATAAATGGGGGAAAAAAAAAAGAAAGAAAAAGAAAGCAAAATATTTTCAAAATGTTTTAAGAAATTTTACGAATTTGTGTTGGGCTGCATTCAAATCCCTCATGGGTCCCATGTGGTCTGTGGGTCATGAGTTGGAAAAGCTTGCTTTAAATCTTCCTCAAGCTGTTAAGTTGGTGTTTTCAAAGGTACTGGATTATCCTTCAAACAGTACATTACTTCTCTGCATGGTCATATTTCTAAAGTTGTTAAGGCCTCTTAGGGATTCATGATTATATGTCCAGGGAAAAAAAGATAATAATATGTTTTGTTTTAGTATTAAGAACCTGTTGTATTTTGACCCCTTTAAGGATTTATAGAACACTGAAATCTAAATAATTATATATTTTTAAAATGGAAATTATAGATTTAGAAAGCTAATATTGACCATGTGATGATTTTGTGAGAGTTTACAGAACAATATTTAACTTTTATCAGTCGCAAGATTTCTACCTGTAAAATTAGAGCACTCACAATAGTTTCTACTGAAGAATAGGCTATCCCATGGGCGTAATTTCTGTATATCTGGAGACAGTGCTGTCAAAACTACTGAAAGTGATTCTCTTTCTTTCTCCTCTTCTCTCAAAATAACACCTAAAGCAACTTAGCCATAAATCCGATCAGTCTATTTGTTAAATCAGCTGAGGTAAGCTGTGTTACTGCTTTGTGAATCATTTCTTCCGGTCGCACTCTACTCAATTCCTCCCATGACCTAAATTTGACCTGTGTAATGGGGTAGTGGAGCTTTCAGAGTTTTCTGACAAGAGATCTAAATATACATGTTTGTTGAAATTCAAAGATGTGTGCTAATATGCACAACGTTTAGTGACCTTATTGCTTGGGAAAAAACCTATTTGATTATAATTTACTTAACAACCAGTCAATATTATGGTATGATATAAATAGCTGTTCTTTACAGAGCACTATGATACAAGAGCCTAAGAAACAAAGTATACAAAATCCTTTCTTTGTATGCATTTAAGTAGAGGTATAAACATGATAATACCATATGAGAGGTAATTCCACATGGATTAGTAACTTAAACATAAGACCTAACACCATAAAAACCCTACAAGAAAACTTAGGCAAAACCATTCAGGACATAGGCATAGGTAAGGACTTCATGACTAAAACACCAAAAGTATTGGCAACAAAAGCCAAAATAGACAAATGGGATCTAATTAAACTCCAGAGCTTCTGCACAGCAAAAGAAACCATCATTAGAGTGAACTGGTAACCAACAGAATGAGAAAAAATTTTGCAATCTATCCATCTGACAAAGGGCTAATATCCAGAATCTATAAAAAACTAAAACAGATTTACAAGAAAACAACAAACCCATTCAAAAGTGGGCAAAGGATATGAATAGACACGTTTCAAAAAAGTCATATAGAGACCAACAAACATATGAAAAAATACTCATTATCACCGGTCATCAGAGAAACGCAAATCAAAACTACAGTGAAATACCATCCCATGCCAGTTAGAATGGAGATCATTAAAAAATCCAGAGATAACAGATGCTGGAGAGGATGTGGAGAAGTAGGAACACTCTTACGCTGTTGGTGGGAGTGTAAATTAGTTCAACCATTGTGGAAGACAGTGTGGCGATTCCTCAAGGACCTAGAAATAGAAATTCCATTTGACCCAGCAATCCCATTACTGGATATATATCCAAAGGATTACAAATCGTTCTACTATAAGGACACATGCACACGAATGTTCATTCCAGCACTGTTTACAATAACAAAGACCTGGAACCAACCCAAATGCCCATCAATGATAGACTGGACAGGGAAAATGTGGCACATATACACCATGGAGTACTATGCAGCCATAAAAATTGATGAGTTTGTGGCCTTTGCAGGGAGATGAATGAACCTGGAAACCATCATTCTCAGCAAACTGACACAAGAACAGAAAATCAAACACCAAATGTTCTCACTCATAGGCGGGTGTTGAACAATGAGGACAAATGGACACAGGGAGGGGAGCATCACACACTGAGGTCTGTGGGGGGGAACTAGGGGAGGGACAGTGGGGGGAGGGGAGTTGGGGCAGGATAATATGAGGAGAAATGCCAGATATAGGTGATAGGGAGGAAGGCAGCAAACCATGTTGCCATGTATGTACCTATGCAACAATCCTGTATGTTCTTCACATGTACCCCCAAACCTAAACACAATTATATATATATATATATATATATATATATATATATAAGAATTTCTAATATCTCCCAATACAATCATTTGCCATGAAGCAGTGGTTCTTTCTTAAAGTGTTTTGCCCCAACCAGCAGCACCAGCATAACCTGGGAAATTGCTAAAAAGATACATGAACATGTATGTTCATGGCAGCACCATTCACAATGGCAAAGACATGAAATCAGCCTAGGTGCCCATCAGTGGTGGACGGAATAGAGAAAATGTGCATATAGACAGTAGCATACTATGCAGACATGAAAAATAATAAAACCATGTTCTTTGCAGCAACATGGATGCTGCTGGAGGCCATCATACAGAAAACCAAATACCGCATATTCTTATTTAGAAATGGGAATTAAACATTGGGCACTCATGGACATAAAGACAGCAATGATAGATACTGGGGTCTATTAGAGGGGAGTTGGAGGAATAAAGGCAAGGGTTGAAAAAGTATTGGGTGCTATGCTCAGTACTTGGGTGATGGGATCAGTTATACTCCAAACCTCAGCATCATGGAATGTAATTATGTAACAAACCTGCATATATAACCCTTGAATCTAAAATAAAAGTTAAAATTTAAAAAAGGTAAATGCAGATAATGAAAATCATATTAGAAAATAAAGAATAAATATCCACTTTTTTCAGGAGCTTAGATATATAGAGTGCTTTATCAGGCTTCAGACTTTTGAAGCTGTTTTTCCTCTTTCATGGAGTATTTTGATTTTAGGATTTTAGGACTAATGAGAAAATCAATAAAACTAGGTTAGAATTCAAAATGTAATTAGCAGAAGACAGAGCAAAGAAAATCTGGTCGGGTTGGAGAGGAATAGTATAGCAGAGACATATAGACGAGATGGTCATTATTGGAAAAACACAAAATTGTCTCACTTGGTATTTAAATACTCTTTTTAAAAAATTGGTAGATAGTTACCTGAAAATTAAAAACATAGTACAGAGAATTTTTTTATGTTCTTCACTGAGTTTTCTGAAGTATTAATATTTGATATATGAGACATATTTATTAAAATCTTAAATAAATGAGCATTGGAATAGTACTATTAATTAGATAGATTTATTTATAATTGACCAATTTTTTTCATATAATCCTTGTTCTGTCCCAGGTTTAATTCCTGGATACCATATTGCAATTAGGCACAAGATAATTTTAATTGTATACATGAGATATTTTCCCCACATGTTAGTTTTATAGAATTAATTAGTAAATTAAATTCAATTAAGTACAAACTTTCAATTAAGAAGTGATGACCATTTCCTGCAATGTTAATCTTAGGGACTAACCTGATTCACGAAACCTTCCTCAGATATTATGTCAATGAGCAAAATTTTATGACTGGATTCAGGTACAACTAACAGAATAGAAAAAAAATAATTTACGTCTGATTTCCATTGAGCACAATTTAATAAAATACATGTTTTTTTTAGATAACCCCACATTTATTATGTTTCTACAATAAATGTGACAAAGAGATTATATTTGGTTATGTATTTTTATTTTCCAAATATTTCTTCACATCATTGAATTGAATAATTCTGGAAAACCTCTTTAGAAGTCAGTTGACTTGATAGATAACCACGCATGAAGACTTGGTGAGCATTTGAATAACATTAGAAATGTTTTTTAAAAAGTTATATGGCTCTTAAAACTCACACAATTTTCTTTTCTTTTTAAAATTATACTTTAAATTCTGGAGTACATGTGCAGAACGTGCAGGTTTGTTACGTAGGTATACACGTGCCATAGTGGTTTGCTGCATCCATCCCCCTGTCACCTACATTAGGTGTTTCTCCTAATGTTATCCCTCCCCAATCCTCCCACCCCCTGCTATCCCTCCCCTAGCCGGCCCCGATGTTTGATGTTCCCTTCCCCATGTCCATGTATTCTCATTGTTCAACTCCCACTTATGAGTGAGAACATGCAGTGTTTGGTTTTCTGTTCGCAAAATTTTCTTTTTAGCACTTACCAGAAAATGGAAAGTGGCCTAAGAGTCATTGGTGACATTCTGCTTTTATTAAGACATTGACATTCAATTTTTCTGTGGGCTATATGCAATAAAATTGATTTCAATTATATTGATGATTTTGTGGCTAAAGAGTGATCTGCTCATTAATGCATAATCTAAACCATCATATAGAATTTAATTTGGAATGTGCATTAAAATACAATGTTTATTGAACTACTTTGAAAGTTGGATCTCCTAATGTTAAAATATTTTTATTAATGAAAACTTTTAGAAAATAGCTGGATGTGTTCGTATGCACGTATAGTCCTAGCTACTCAGCAGGCTGAGTTGAGAGTATTGCTTGAGAGCAGGAATTCAAGGTTAAAATGAGATAAGTTCACATCACTACATTCCAGCCTGCGTGACAAAGCAAGACCCTGCCTTTGATGTACTAAAATATACATATGTACTAAAATACACACACACACACACACACACACACACACACACACAATCTGTATATGTATTAGTATAATTATTAATTAATCATTATGTCATACAAACATACATCAAAAGTAAGACCTTTTTTTATTGGACTTTAAGTTCTGGAGTACATGTGCAGAACATGCAGGTTTGTTGTACAGCTATACATGTGCCATGGTGGTTGGCTGCATCCATCACCCTGTCATCTGCATTAGGTATATATAGCCAGCAACATGATCTGAGTTAATTGTAATCTAATAACTACATTAGAGAAATTACCTGTAATTTATATTTTCTAAATGTCCTCCCATTGCAACCTGCAAAAACAACTAGATTAATTTTTCTTAAGCACTGAATTTGTAGCAGAATCCCAAACTCAAAATCTTCTCTACAATACAAAAGGTAATTGCAGTAATGTGATATGAGAACCCTTCATGTATAGGGTTCCACATTACCATCAACCTTATTACACCTAAATATTGTATATAAAATGTAATGGACATAGCAATTTTTAAAATGTAAAACAACATAATTTCCTCTATTTTTTCTAACTCAAGTTTTTATTCTATGCGAGTGTCAGAACACTTTGAGTAGGTTTGAAATTTCATGCTGCCAGCATCTGTCCTGGGGTTCTAGGTGACTTATTTACTGCCAAGACATCAATATGGAGGCAGACATGCCCACAGTCTCAGATATCTGATTTCATTTGTCAACAGAGATATTTCCATTTTTCTTCTTGAATCTCAGTTATGAGACTGTGTGTATTGCTGCTAAGATAAGGCTGATTCCCAATAAGATGTTCCCTTCTGGTCCAGTGGCAATCTCCATGCCTCATTTTAGTGTGTGAACTGCAAGTCCAGTGTCTCACTAAAGCATGGGAGTCTCTGAAGTTTGTTTAAATACGTGTCTGCTTAGACCTAATATACAGCCTTTCTTTTTTTTGGACTTCTTGAACTGTTCAGGGATCTTCTCTCCAATTTCATAAATTTCGTTTGAGTACCACCATTTTCCTCAAGCCAAGACTAGAAGCAGCAGCTATTTTTCCTCCATATATGACTCGATATTTCTAAACTTCTTTGTCCTTCCTTCTGTCCTCTTCTCCTGCCCTAGAAATATCTATACTTCCATATCTGTATCTATATGTTTCTTTTTTTATTTGGGAAAGGGAAGGCCAAACCTAATCAAACCACATGTTAACAAACCATTTGTTTAAACTTCTTTATTTCCTTAAGGATATGTACTCCTAGAGTTCCAGGGGAAAAGTATTTTATCATCCTTGAAGTAATAAACATAGAACAGCCGCATTTGTCGATGGGAAAGGAGAGAAACACAAAGAAAAGAAACACATGGGAAATTAGTGAATATGTAAAACTATACTCCAACATCAATCAACATAGAAGAATTTAGTGCACATTAAATATTTTTCAACTTGGCAAACAGTGTATATGATGGTCCACAACCTGCACTTAATTTTCCCTTTTCTCATTTGTGCTTATGCAAATCCTTTTATCTGTCACTCTCCTTCAAATTTAAATTATTCTGTAAAAATTTTCATGACATCAGACAAAAGTGGTTTCTTTCTTGTGGTTGATCTGTGCAATAAGAATGGACACCCAACCAATGATTTAGTTCAGTAGTTGAGACTGATGATGCCACACACAGACATCAAGAGGGTATGAAGCAGTTTATTACTCACATAATGAGGCTTGTGGGATAAACACAGCTAGTTTATTTTTCTTTAATTTTAGTAGAGACGGGGTTTCACCATGTTGGCCAGGATGGTCTCGATCCCCTGACCTCGTGATCCGCCCGCCTCGGCCTCCCAACGTGCTGGGATTACAGAAACACAGCTAGTTTTTAAGCAGGAGGAAAACAGTGTGAGAGTGCAAAGGTTGGGATGAGGGTGCAGTCAGTGGGTTATATTTTCTAATGGTTAGGGAAAGGAATCAGAGTGAGGGCTCCCACAGGCAGGCCTGAACCTGCATGATCTGAATTTGCCAACAACCACTATCAATAGAGTGAGGCAGACTTTCTTATAAGCTTCCACTTTGCACTAAAATATTCCATAGCATGGCATGGGTGATATGACCCCAAAAATAATAAAATAAAATTAAATGTTTGGCACTTCCAATCAGCTTCACAGAATCGGACCTCACGGGTTTTCCCCTCTGGTCAAAATACTTAATGTGGCCGCATATAGTGTTAAACAGAACCTTCAAAGATCAAAACACATTATACAAGAACTATTTAGAAAAAGAGTGATTATCCCCATGGTTTCTCTTTATTTAACAACAGTATTTGGTCTATTCTTAAAACTGGAAATAATGAATAGCACTTAATGATGGATTATTGCAACCGTAATGTCATAATCCCACCCATTAAGTCTTCTTTACCCAATATTACTTAAATTACTGACTACATTCAATCCAATCAGCAATGGGTAAGTACTTTGCAGTCACAGGTTTACCTAATAAATTCTGTTTTGCCTATTTCGACAGCTTCTTAGCTGCAGTTTTTCTTCATCTTCAAAAAGATAATACATCCTTATGCAGTAACTCAGGGGCAAAATCTCAACAGATTTACTGTTGCACACAGTTTCTGAAGGTAAGACCTTAATCACATTAAAATTTTTCTAGGAACATGTGTATGACACTATACTGATCTCATCCTCCTCCTAGGAGACTCTACTTACACAAGCATTCAGGACAACCAAACATTCAAAACAAAGCTCACCAAAATTAGTGGACTGTTGACTCGCATAAAGTGAAAGGCCTCACCACCTCAGTAAAATTTCTCACTATCATTTGATTAGATAGAGGGTGCCCCATTCCTGACATTGTAAAGAAACAGCTGTTCACTCTATCGTCACCCACAATGTTAAGACAAATTCAACATCTTTTAGCCCATTTAGATTCTGGAAGAAACATATTCCTTATTTACATTTATTTAAGCTCCTTTATGTTATTACTCACAAATTTACTTACTCTGAATGGGCCACTCTACAACAAAAGACTCTAGAATCTATCAATACTGCAAAACAACAGAGACTTAGGTGTCCCCCAAAGACTGTTCATTGTAGAGGCTTTGGCAACCTCCTCTTACGTCTTTTAGAGGTTCCATACTACCCATGTGATACGGTTTGGCTGTGTCCCCACCCACATCTTATCTTGAATTGCAGTTCCCATAATCCCCATGTGTCATGTGGGTACTGGGGGGAGGTAATTGAATCATGGGGGTGGGTTTTTCCCATGCTGTTCTTGTGATAGTAAGTCTCACTAGATCTGATTGTTTCATAAAGGGCAGTTCCCCTGCATACACTTTTGCCTGCCATCATTTAAGACATGTCTTTGCTCCTACTTTGACTTCCACCCTGATTGTAAGACCTCCAAAGGCTTGTTGAACCGTAAGTCCATTAATACACCACGATGGGAAGGACCACCATTACACATAAGAGAGCCCACTGCCTAACAGCCACTTTCTATTGCCTAAACAGGATGCCCCTGATCAAGAATGAGACCCAAGGTTCAGCACAAGTGGCCAAATATCATGCAGTAATCTTAACAATAAATGCTCTGGTCAAGAATCAGCCATGTCTGCATAATTTTACGGAATATTGATCGGTGGACAATGGTCTGGCTATTTGGGCAGGCCAATGGCAGCAACAAAATTTTCACTTCCAACATTCTCTCCTTTGGAAAAAAAAAACTGAAATTTTGTGAATTATAGGTACCCACTATATAACCAGGGTTGCATGTCCTTTTACATAATGATGCCACAATACAAATCTTTATCAAATTATTCCTTATCTCCTTCTGAGTTCTAGACATTAATGATTGTGAGCAATTCATTATGAGCAAGGAACACATTTTACTTCACAACATACACAATGCTGGGCTCATATAGTAGTTGGTGTTTTCCAGAAAAAAAAGAACTAATGCAGAGAGAGAGAGAGAGAGAGAGAGAGAGAGAAAGAGAGAGATTGAGAGGGAGAATACATGAGATTTATTATGGAAATTAGTAATATCATGGGAGTTCATGGAGGCTAGCAGATCCCAAGGTTTACAGAGCAAGTCACAAAACTGGAGACCCAGGAGAATCAATGAGGTAGTTCCAGTCCAAAGGCTGGCAGGCTCAAAAATCAGAAAAAGCTGATCTTTCAGTTTGAGTTTGAAGTCAGGAAAAAAAAAAGCCAATGTCCCAGTTCAAAAAGTGTCAGGTAGGAGAATTCTTTCTTACTTCAGGGAGATTCAGACATTTTGTTTTATTCAGAGTTCCAACAGATTAGGTAAGGTCCAACTACAATACAGCAGAAAACCTGCTCTACTGAGTCTACTGATAAAAATGTTAATTGCATCCCAAATGCTCTCACAGAAACACCCAGAATAATATTTAAGCAAACACCGGGGCATATCTCATCACCCTGTTAAACTGACAAATGAAATGAACCATCTCCGCTGACCAAAGTATTCAATGAAAGTTTTATTTCCTTACCATTCTCATGATGGAAGCTTCATAAGGAGCCATAATGGCTTACTATAACAACTTTAAATGCAGTTAAATAAATCATGGCACATTTTAATCCTCAGTCAAACACTGGAGTGAGTTATAATAGTCTGAATTGATTTTTGATGTCTTATTGTTAATATTTTTTATGCCTTACCACCCACCCTTCTCTTTCATTCCACATCTTAGCAAGCTGGTTATATATTCTAGATCTCTACCCCGGTGCTAGTGGAAAGTTCAAACCATGTAAACTTCATTCCGAATGCACGGTAACTCCCAACCCCAAGCAAAATAACAGGCAAGCTACTCATCCCTCCATATTGTCTTAAGCCATTTTTCAGACCTGTTTTGGAGATTGCCATAATCTATCCAGAAAATCTCATTGTGTGAGAAATAAATTTTTTGTACTCTCTTGGTGTATGTGTGATATAATCAGTTTTAATTTCCAAATTAAGTTGGGCTCTCAGGTTTATTCTTCCTTCACATAGTACTCACAAATTCTCTCTTTCTTGTCTTCCTGTAAAATCACAGATATGGCTTTCTAACCTAGAATTCTCACCTTTATATCCATACCTTTGCAACTAGTGATTAAGGTATGACCTTATCAAATTGGCATAAGGATTCTATATGTACCTTGAACCCATGATTCCCAGAGCAAGTGAGGTTACCAAATATGTGATTATTAAGAGAAATATACATGAAACATATTAACTATGATTTTTTTCCAAGAGCTATAGTAAAAAGTATTATATATGTTATCCAGGTAGACAGCCTTTTTTTGGTGCTACCTGTTTGTTAAATTGTTATATTATACTTTAATTTCTGGGGTACATGTACAGAAGGTGCAGGCTTGTTACATAGGTATACACATGCCACGGTGGTGTGCTGTATCCATCACTCCATCATCTACATTAGATATTTCTCCTAATGTTATTCCTCCTCTAGACCCACATCCCCTGCTATCACTTTCCTAGCCCCCCCAACCCCCGACAGGCCCCTGTGTATGATGTTCCTCTCCCTGTGTCCATGTGTTCTCATTGTTCAACACCTGTCAATCAAATTTTCTTGTTGGAAAATGTGTGTCATTGTGTTGTAAACTAATGATGATTAGTATTTTCCTTATTCCCTACTTTTCTGCCATATTATTAAAATGTATAAAGAAAAAATAAAAAATATAAGGGAGCTTATTAAAGAGTATATATAATAGTTATGGTTAACAGTAAAATGGCTACAGATGAAGCCCTTAAAATATAAAATAACCTAAGAGTATAGAGCAGAGCAGCCTTGTAGCATTCATTACCAAGTTCAAAATGCGTTCCAAAGTAGACCACTTATTTTCTTTCCTTAAGAAGTACAGACTGTATAGGTCAGGTAGTCAAGCAAAATCTCCACAGCAGGATACATAAATTTGAAATCTTTCAAAAGGCAATGTTTTTATTCCTTATAATTAGGCAATTAATTCTATTGGCATTTATAGGCTGCATGTGGTGAGAGAAAAAGAGATAAAAGTTGTAAAATTAAATATTTCAATTTTACTTTAAAGGTCACTGAATTATATGACCCACCTTAGGAGCATTTAACTTGAAAGAAAGGAGTCAGGAAACAAATTAGCTGAAAAACTCTAGTTGTGAAGTTTGCTACTTTAATTAGAACATAAAATATTTTCTTTTTAAGAACTCACTGGTGTGTTTGAATACGTGATCTCTGTAAGTGTCTTGAATTAAATCTTATATATTCCCCATTGTTTTATTCTACATATGTATATTCTGTATTCCATATCTAGTTTCTCTTTTATGATACAAAATACAGAATTAAAATAATAGAATTTTATTTCTCTCATATGGCAGCAAAGCATATTTCCACAGAGTATAAATGAGCAAGTGGAAGTTTAGATGTCATGGTCTTGGAGCAGAATGAATTTATCTGCTAAAAATTCATCAATATTTACTAAATTTATTTAGTATCATTAAAATTAGGTAATAGTGTTAATAAATTTACCTCTTTAGCAATGATTTCTTCTTTGCTGGAAAAATAAAGGAATATTTCCAAAATATAAACTTTCATTCATAAAATAATTCAAGAGAGATATCTAAAAATGTTTTTAATATGAATGCATAATAGCTCTATGTGAAAGTTGTTTTCTAAAAGAGGTAATATGTTTTCTTTGACAATCCCAACAGGAGACACACATTTATTACATATTAGGCCGTAGCAAAATCTGAATGAATTTTTGAAAGGTAAATAATATACTGACAACAAATAGCTTATCTTTCATGAGTAATAGTTTAAGAGATAATTACAAATTAATGCATTTAAAAAAATAATTTTCTGCAGGACACGGTGGCTTACGCTTGTAATTCCAGCACTTTTGGAGGCTGAGGCAGGCAGATCACAAGGTCAAGAGACTGAGATCATCCTGGCCAACACGGTGAAACCTGTCTCTACTGTAAAATATAAAAACTTAGCTGGTTGTGGTGGCACATGCCGTTAGTCCCAGTTACTCAGGAGGCTGAGGCAGGAAAATTGCTTGAACCTGGGAGGCAGAGGTTGCAGCGAGCCAAGATCACACCACTGCACTCCAACCTGGTGCCTGGTGACAGTGCAAGACTCTGTCTCAAATAATAATAATAATAATATAATAAATAATATACTTTTTTTTAACATATACAAGGTCTATTTATACATAAGAATCTAAGGATGAAGCAATCTTCATACCAGAGATAACACATGTAAGTTCTCAATAACTTGATTATCCATATGAGGTGCTCTTTAAATGCTGACTATTATTATCATTATTGTATTACATGCTTTAATTGAACACATTGAAGTTTTACTGGATTGAATGTAAGTTTTAAAGTATTTATCCTCTACACAGACTTTTTTTTTTTTTAATCAATTCTGGGATATCTGTGCAGAACATGCAAGTTTGTTCCATAGGTATACATGGTATATACGTGCCATAGTAGTTTGATGCACCCATCAACCCATCATCTATGTTGGGTATTTCTCCTAATGCTATCCGTCTCCTTAACCCCCATCCCCCAATAGGTCCCAGTATGTGATGTTTCCCTCCCTGTGCCCATACAGTCTCACTGTTTAACTCCCACTTATGAGTGAGAACATGTGGTGTTTGGTTTTCTGTTTCTGTGTCAGTTTGCTGAGAATGATGGTTTCCAGCTTCATCCATGTCCCTGAAAAGGACATGAACTCATTCTTTTTTATGGCTGCATAGTATTCCATGGTGTATATGTGCCACATTTCCTTTACCTAGTCTATCATTGATGGGTATTTGGGTTGGTTCCAAGTCTGCTATTATGAATAGTGCTGCAATAAACACACATGTGCATGTGTCTTTATAGTAGAATCATTTATAATCCTTTGGGTATATACCCAGTAATGGGATTGCTGGATCAAATGGTACTGCAACTTCTAGATCCTTAAGGAATCACTACACTGTCTCCAACAATGATTGAACTAACATACACTCCCACCAACAGTGAAAAGCGTTCCTATTTCTCCACATCCCCTCCAGCATCTGTTGTGTCCTGACTTTTTAATGAATGCCATTCTAACTGGAACGAGATAGTATCTCATGTGGTTTTGATTTTCATTTCTCCAATGACCAGTAATGATGAGCTTTTTTTTTTGTGTTTGTTGGCCACATAAATGTCTTCTTTTGAAAAGCGTCTATTCGTAAACTTTACACAGTTTCTGTTGGGATTGTTTTTTTTCTTGTAAGTTTTTTTAAGTCCCTTTTAGGTTCTGGATATTAGCCCTTTGTCAGATGGATACATTGCAAAAATTTTCTCCCATTCTGTAGGTTGCCTGTTCACTTTGATGACAGTTTCCTTTGCTGTGCAGAAGCTCTTTTGTTTCATTAGATCCCATTTGACAATTCTGGCTTTTGTTGCTATTGCTTTTGGTGCTTTAGTCACGAAGCCTTTACCCATACCTATGTCTTGAATGGTATTGCCTAGGTTTTCTTCTTCGGTTTTTATGGTTTTGGGTCTTATGTTTAAATCTTTAATTCATTTCGAGTTATTTTTGTATAAGGTGTGAGGATGGAGTCCAATTTCAGCTTTCTGCATATGGCTGGCCAGTTTTTCCAGCAGCATTTATTAAATAGGGAATCCTTTCTCCATTGCTTTTTTTTGGTCAGGTTTGTCAAATATTAGATTGGTGTAGATGTGTGTTGTTATTTCTGAGGCTTCTGTTCTGTTCCATTGGTCTATACATCTCTTTTAGTAACAGTACCATGCTGTTTTGGTTGCTATAGCCTTGTAGTATAGTTTGAAGTCAGGTAGTGTGGTGCCTCCAGCTTTGTTCTTTTTGCTCAGGGTTATCTTGGCTATATGGACTCTTCCCTGGTTCCATACAAACTTTAAAGCAATTTTTCTTATTCTGTGAAGAAAGTCAATGGTACTTTGATGGAAATAGCATTGAATCTATAAATTACTTTGGTCAGTATGGCCATTTTCACGATATTGATTCTTCTTATCCATGAATATGGACTATAAGAATATTTTCCTTTGCAGAGACTACTATTTATCACTTACTGTAAGTTTTCAATTCACCTATTAACTGAATTTTAGGGTGGTCGTCCATCCAACAACTGAAGACTACTTTAATAAGCCTCTCTTCCACGTACACATGCAATTAGGTGTGTATTATGACCCATCTTAAGAAGGTAGAACTGGTGTGTACAACTACTAGGTTTCGCCATTAAAGGAAAAGCACACACTACCACTCTCCTCTTTCTTCTTTCATTTGCCTGCAATGTGATGTGATGATTAAAGCAAAAAACAGCCACAAGGATGGTTCGCTGAACATGACAGAGTAATTAAAAAGAACCTGGAACCATGGCATCATAAGCTATTTCCTGCATTGAAGAGAACTATTTGGATTTATAAGGGACACCTAGCAGACCTTCAATTTTTCTGCACTACCATCCCTAAGAGTTGTATTCCCAGTTGTAACACTAGCTCATTCCACTAAATGAAAGGGAATACAATGCATTGGTGTATTTATTGTCATTCTTTTCTTGCCAAATTATTATGTAAATTAAGGTAATAAGAATAAAAATTCTCACTTTAGTTCATTTGTTTGGAAAATTATTTAACTGCAAAATAAAAATAAGAAAATAACTAAAGACTTATGAAGACTCTTTCAAAACTGCAATTAATTATAAAGCAAGTAAATAGTGTTATACTAGAACAAACTGAAAGACTAGCTATAGTAAGGGCTGTAGTAGCAAGTCTTATAAGGAATTTAATACATAAAATGTCATTGATGGCATTTAAACACTTGACAACACATGTGAACAAAATAAAGTTAAAACTCCTAGTTCATTCAATGTTTGCAACTTATGAGATTGACTCAGGAATAAAATTTCCAATGAAAAAAATTTAGAAAAGAAAAATCTACAAGAAAAAATAAGCAATTGGTGAAATAGTTTTAAGAAACATACACCTATATATAACAAAAGATGAAATCAAATGTTTAATTACACTAATAATCAAGGCACTACAAACAGAAATACTAGATTAATATTTTCTAAGATAAGTGGGATTTCCTAATACACTATTAGACAGCATCTGAGTTTAGGATGGGATTACCTGAATCATGATTTTCTGATGCAGTTGGAAGATACTCTGTTTGCTGCAAGGGGGGTGAGAAAAGTTTGCTTTTTCTACATTTTCAATATAACTAACTCATTTTTTTATATAATAAAAATACAATAGGACACTGAAGCTTCAATCCAATTTTTAACATCAATTTTATGAAAAAATTGACTTGTCCATTAGTTTCTGCATTTCATTCAAATTCATGGTGTATATGAGATTCTTAACATTTGTTGTCAATGTCAATGCTATATTAAATAGGTGATGTGGCTTATCTATGTAGTATTGTTTTAAATGGAACTGATGCTGGCTTTTGTTTATTTTCACTTCCTTGACTAAAACTCCAAAATTAATTTTAAATTATCCACTTAACAACAATTGAGCAATCTCAATGTTCTTATGCCTTATAATATAGAATTATCATTTTGCCATTTTAAAAGGAGATTAGACAGGACATTAAAAACAAAAACCCAGACAACACAACAAGGAGCTGCTTAAGTAATGTTTTTTATCTTATTGTCTAGATAATATGAGTTGCTAAAAATAAATGGAGAGGACTGAGAAAGCAGTAAACAGGAACTGACATAGTGGGGAATGTGAAAAGGCTTGGAGCAGTTACACACAAAACAGTTGAGAAGTAGATTCGAGCTCTTCTTGCTCTAAAGTGTGTTACTTTGTGAAGCATGCCTAGCTTAGGTGAAGATTCTGAGGTAACCTAAATGCAATACATAAATGTCTTCATTTTGAATTTTGGTTTTGGGGTTTTGTTTTAGAAACAGAGTTTCACTCTGTGGGCCAGGCTGGAGTGCAGTGACATCATCATAGCTCACTGAAGCCATGAACTCCTGGGCTAAAGGGACCTTTCCACCTCAGCCTCCAGAGTAGCTAGGACTACAGGCATGTGCCACCAGACTCAGCCTTTTATATATAGAGATGGGATCTTGCTGTGTTGCCCAGGCTGGTCTCCAAATCCTGGCTTCAAGTGATCTTCCTGCCTTGGCCTCCTAAAGTTTTGGGATTATATGTGTCAGCCACCACACGTGGCCTTTTTGTTTGTATTCACCAACTATTTTCTATTTAAAAGTGCACAAAAATCTATGTTTATAAGTGTGTTCTATATTCTAAGACTATCCTTGTCACATTTTTGTATTTAAATTACTCTGGCTTCAGAAAATGATTGAATTAGTATTCTTTGTTCATAGAGTATAATAATTTGTACTATATTAGAGTTATTTATCAATAGGACTATCCTATGAATTGATCCCTTCTATTCCCATTTCCAACATATTCTTAAATTCATTACATTGTTGATAATTGTTGTTTTGATGATATATATATGGGTTGATATATAGATATAAATATGGAAATATATTTTATAGCATATAAACATGGCATATTATGGCATATATGCTTTTATTTCTCATTTTCATGTATTGCTTATTGGCAAATGCAGTTACTTGCTAAAATTTGTTTGTAGCTTGAAAATCACCTGTACTTTCATGGTCATTTATGGATATCTACAGAAAGCCAAAAATACAAGTTGCACAATGCATGCATTCCCAAGTGAGATTTAATACTGTGACACTTTGCCTTTCTGCTTCAGCTCACTTATTGCAAGCAATGTCCTTTATGTGCTTTATTTAGAGCTGTGCTTTTTGCATTTTTATGCTTTTTGTTTTGAGAATTTCGCTGTTTAAAATGGCCCCCAAATGTAGTGCTTAATGTGCTATCTAGTGTTCCAAGGTGCAAAAGGTGTTAATGAGACTTAAGGTAAAATTATGAGTGCTAGACAAGCTGTGTCTAGGCATGAGTTGCAGTGCTGTTGGCTATGAGTTCAATGTTAATGAATCAACAAAATACAATAAATAAGTTGTATTTAAATGGAGACATATAAAACAAAGGTATGTGTTGGTGGATTAACAAAATAATGTGAACACAGGGTCACAAATATTAACTGCGTTTTTGGTCTAAGTTCAGCATTGGATAATTCAGTGTTTGTGGGGAATTATAAAACAGAAATACTGCAAATAGTAAGAATAAATTATAGGTATGTGTAGCTATAGTTTAGCAATAAATATAGGGACAAAGATAGAGATGCAAATAGAGATGTGTGTTGTATGATATATAGTATAATATTTATATTTATGTAATTAAATAGATAATATTTTTACATGTCTGACTTTGACACATTTCCAGTGTCTGCACTTTCTTTCTGAATTTATGTTATTAATATTATTATGTTTTATAGAGATGTATTCTTGCTCTGTCACCCAGTCTGCAGTGCAGTGTAACAATCATGGCTCATTGCAGCCTTGAACTCTGGGCCGAAGTCTCTTGAGTAGCTGGGACTTTAGGTGTGTGCCACCATGCCTAGCTAATTTTTAAAAATTATTATTGTAGCCCAGCAAATGTAACATGATTTAGGCAGTTTTAGCTTTCGTTGGAAAAGCACCTTTTCTTCATCTCTGTACAAAATGCACCAGCTGGCTTATGACTTCCATAATGGGAGCTTTAGCTTCTTCAAATCTCTGAGATTAATACATTTTTCCTTTTGTTCCTCCATTTCTTTTAACATAAACAATTCCCTTTTTATTAACTAATTGCTTTGTAAGATTACTCTACATTAAATTTCCTCTATTTGAAAAACGTTTTATTTCTGTATTCTAGTTTTTAGAAAAGCAAAATAAGAATACATTTTCTTAAAACATATTTTAGCACATTTTCTATCATCCTTCTTCCATATAAAATAATATTGTCCCAGAAACCTTTTGATGCTCTTAGGATATTAATACATCAATGAATAAGAAAGAGAAGGGTCTTTTCAATGATAGTGCTTAAATTCTAGCAGTGCAAAATGAACAATAAATACAATATATCAGCTGTTAAGTTATTCATACAATGAAAGCATAGAGTTGGCTCAAGGAAATGGGAGGGCTAATTAGAAAGACAAACTTAATGATTATCATTGGGCATTCAGGAAAGAGATCTCATTGTGAAGGTAACATTTGAGCAGATTTCAAGGAGATGGGAATGAATACTGGGAAGAACCAGTGCAAATGTTACAATGCCAGATGGTGCTTGGTTCACTGTTGTCTGGACGGGACTTGTGTGGCTGCAGTGTAGTGTGAAGGGAAAAGCAATATAGAGAAAGCTCACTGAGAAAGTGGGTGGAGTACAAATCACAGAGGGTGAAACTGTGTAAGGACTTTGTCTTAACTTTGAGTAAAATGCAGAACTACTTTTGGATGATGAACCAGGCATTGACCTGATCTTCACTTTCAATGAATCTTTCTATATGAGAGTATGTGAAGAGGTGGAGAAACAGGCTTTTGCTGTAATCCCAGTGAAAGTGGCGAAAGTGGCTGAAATACAGTTGGTAGCAATGGATGTAATCTAAAGAAATTGGATGTTAAATATATTTCGATGCAATCACAAAGAGAATATTCCATTCCCTAGTCATGGTAGTAAAGACCTGGAATTCCTCCTATTCCTCCTAATTTTAAAGATATATGCAGCTGGGCATGGTGGCTCACGCTTATAATCCCAGCACTTCGGGTGGCTGAGGTGGGCTGATCACGAGGTCAGGGGATTGAGATCATCTTGGCTAACATGGTGAAACCCTGTCTTTACCAAAAAAAAAAAAAAAATTAGCTGGGCATGGTGGCATGTGTCTGTAGACCCTGCTACTCCGAAGGCTGAGGCAGGAGAATTGCTCGAACCCGGGAGGCAGGCAGAGGTTGCAGTGAGCAGAGATCGTGCCACACAGCACTCCAGCCTCGTGACAGAGGAGGGGGAGTAAAAAAGATATATCCATCTTTGATCTGATGAGTATAACCAAAAGAAAGTCCAAGGATAAGAAGAGTGCCTCTCATTCTTTCTTTTTTTTTTTGAGACGGAGTTTCACTCATGTTACCCAGGCTGGAGTGCAATGGCGCGATCTCGGCTCACCGCAACCTCCGCCTCCCGGGTTCAGGCAATTCTCCTGCCTCAGCCTCCTGAGTCGCTGGGATTACAGGCTCGCGCCACCATGCCCAGCTAATTTTTTGTATTTTTAGTAGAGACGGGGTTTCACCATGTTGACCAGGATGGTCTCGATCTCTTGACCTCGTGATCCACCCGCCTCGGCCTCCCACAGTGCTGGGATTACGGGCTTGAGCCACCGTGCCCGGCCGAGTGCCTCTCATTCTTCATGTTTTCTATAGATCACTGATCCTGCTCCCATCCTTCTTTCAGAATACTTTAACTCAACTTTCTCAACACTTCAATAAACTTAAATTGACATATTGTTTACACTTGGCAACACATTTTCTTGGCATCTTTTTTCAATATCTAAAGTAATAGTAGACTGTATGTATAAGTAATATAAACTATAGCTTTTGGAAAGTGAATTACATATTTAAAATAACATATTTTGTAGAGTATATTCTCAGTCTATTGTTTGTATTAGTAAACTAACATAGGCAATCTTCTATTATGAGTCACTATGATTATATTTACGGCGAATTATCGTTAGTTGGAGGAATCCAACATGTTCTATTGTTTATTGTAAGTAAAATAATGGCTAATGTAATTGAGTTTTGCATATAAAAATTTAATGGAAAATATTTGAGCACCAACAGACTTTTCTTATTACAAAATATAATGCTTAATACTAAAATGCCAAATTTATGATAATTGTGAAGGGACAACTGAAAGAAATAAAACTAGAAAAATTATATCAATAATTTAACATTTTCTATCTTAAAGAAGAAGATTGGTATAAAAATTAAATGATTTTATGTGCCAAACATAATTCAGTAGAAATAAACTGCCATCTGTTCCATTTAAGATCATTATAAAAAATAAGGCTTATAGTGCATCTCATTTTGTGATCTTATCTAGACTATTGAGACTATTTTTTTCCAAATACTTCATAGATTGAACAGCCTGTATAAATAGCAGGCTTCTTCATTCTTTATTTAAAGTAAATAGAGCCATTTAAGTAAGATGAAAAACATTATGTAGCGAACTAGTTTGATTTAATAATACATATCAGCATCCAAATGTAATGTTTCTTAGTATTGTTCTCAGCTATGAAATGAAGCATATTTGTATCATTTTTCTTGCATACATTTTAAAGTATATATTCTTTATCCATTAGTGGTGAAAGTGCACAATCAACAATAAAGCACACCTCTAAGAATTCATATAAGAAACACACACACCCATATGCACATACATACATATTCATATGATAAGAGTGTCTGTACAGTATATTCATATTTTAAATAAACTGTTTAGGTAGCTGTATGATTATATCCCAATACATACATGCATATGTACTGAAAAAAAAATATCCCTTTAAGTCTTACATTAAGAAGGTACAGCCAAAGTCAGCCAGGGCATGAGTACCTATTCTGCTCAAAAGAAAGTTAATTTTAAAATAAGTTGAGCAGAGTGATCAGAAATGCAGATAACCTAAGTAAATGCAAATTCTGGATAACAGGTGGTACATCTTTAAATTCCAAGGGGCCGCTCAGACTGATGAGGTGGTAAAGTATGTTAAATTAAGTAAAGTACATTGTAAGTGTGGAGAGAAGCTGCATGCTGTGTTTTTCCAGACGGTGGTCTATGGAAGGCCCAAATTGCCTGTAAACTTAAGACCTCATATCTGCCTCCACATTTGGCATAATCCAAACCTTTATACCTTGCCAGATATTAGTCCAACCCTGTGTGGTTTAGCCAAGGCAAGCATAAGAACAAGCTGACTGGATAGATAGCTAAGTTGTTTAGAAAAAGAACAAGAACATGGTGGAGACTTAGCTTTAGGACACTGAATCATTACAGTTTTTGTTTTTATTAAAAGATTAGACTCTAAAATCCAGTAAAAATAAAGCTATGCAACATAGCATTTTCAAAAGCATTGCCATATAAACAGCTAATTTCTATTTAATGATACAAATGCATCATTAGACTTATTAAGTATTAATTCTTCTGTTAATTATGCAAGTTGCACTATTCTTTGCAAAGATAGTGACTGTTTTCAGCCTTCTATAATATCATAAATGATGTTTCCAAGTTAATGAACAACTATCATTTATTAAAAATATATAACTAAAAAACTACAATATTATTATAAGATATCACTTTCTATAGCTAAGGGGCACACATTTAATTTTTGTTCTTTCATTTGAGCACTGCAAAACTGTTTAGTCTGGAAACTTATTCTAAGTTCTGAAACTTAGAAATTAAGCATTCTTCAGCTACTTACATTAGGTTATAACAGGTTATATAGAAACGATCCTGGAGAAACACACTGATTTGAAAATATTTATTTCATTCCAGTTAAAAGAAGTATTTTATATAAATATCCAAAGCAAATAAACTTCTTTAAGATGAAATTTAATCTTTACATTTTTATAAGAAAATATGTATATTTGAAATAATTACATCTGATACACACAATCTTTACATTCATTTTCTTAATCATCTTTCATTATAGAAATAGAATTTGATGCCACCTAAAAGCATAAATGCTAATAATGTATAAACAGTTATTAACTGATATATTTCAAAGGCAGTGACATAATTGGAAGTGTTAACCTTCAGGATGATTTCTGTGATTTATCATTTAATATAGCTACATTAGTATAATTACCTTATAAAATAATCATTTGCATGAAAAAATGAAACCAAACATTTCCCAAAGTATCCTGACAGAAATGTTATTGTGAAAGATGATATTAGTTTGTGTTTAGATTTTCTGGTTAATGCCAATAATGAATACAATAAAAATTTCACATTTAAATTCAGATACAATGTTTCTTTCAAGTGTTATGCGTGATTGTTTAAACAAGCTGATTTTAAAATCTATCTCACACCAATCAGAGTGGCTATTATTTAAAAAACTTAAAAATGATAGTTGTTAGCTGATGGAAATGTAAATTAGTTCAGCCACTTTGGAAAGCAGTTTGGAGATTTCTCCCAAAAAGACACAGGCACTTCTGTGTTCATAGCAGCACTAATCACAACAGCAAAGACTGGAATCAACCTAGATGCCCGTAAACGGTGGACTGGATTAAGAAAATGTGGTACATTTTCACCATGGAATGCTACGCATTCATTTAAAAGAAAAACAATCATGTCCTTTGCAGCAACATGAATGGAGCTGGAAGCCATTATCCTAAGCAAATTAATACAAGAAGAGAAAACCAAATACTGTGTGTTCTCACTTATAAGTGGGAGCTAAACACGGAGTACGCATGGATATAAAGTTAGCAACAGTAGACATGGGGTCTACTTGAAGGTGGAGGTTTGGAGAAACGCAAGAGTAGAAAAACTACCTAGTACTAGTGAACTAGTACGTAGTACTATGCTCACTACCTGGGTGATGGGATCATTTGTACATCAACCCCCAGGAACAGACAATTTATCCAAGGAATAAATCTACACATATAACCCTCTAAACTTAAAAGTTGAAAAATTCAAATTTTTAGAGATAGCTAAATCGTCATTGGATCTAAAAAATAACTGATGGTTAAAATCAAAATCTCTGATTTTAATATTATATAGCTGAATAATTTGGATTTAAAATCATTTTACATTGTCCTAAGCTTTTATAGGTCAACTTGATAGGTAAAGGTGAGAACAAAGGTTGATTTTCTAGGCCCGCAAACCACACCTCCTTCTTTTTTCCTGGTCAGAGAAACCTGAAGACAGAATGATAAGAGGAACAGATTTTAAATAATAAATGAATCAGTGGCAAAACTGGAGGAAAATCAAAGATTGGTGGCTTTCTTCCTTGTGCTACAAATATCTGGCACCTTTCCCAAAAGCCTGTTGATATTCTCTTCGACTAAGTTTGAGACCTCTTGAAGCCCAGTTATTTCTATGGTAGTTGCTATTCTTTGCCCTAAATCCACCCGTGACTTCACAGGGCATATACAGTTTTTTCAGCTTCTTTTACTTACCAATTCTCTTATTTCACCCAAAACACAAGCTAGCTGTTATATCAGCAAATAATGTTGAGATTAGCATTTTTTAATTTATCATGACAACGGGTTTACAAAGAACAGAGAGCTTAGTTTGTCCAAAAGCTTCGTTTAACAAGGAATAGGATTCAGCCAAAATTTACTACACAGTCTTAGATTGTGAGGTTATAATTCTTCAGCAGGTTCAAATACTAGCCTATTTGACCAAGTAATTATGCCAATACAATAATATATATTAGTATTCATTAGTCACACTCTAATTATTGGTTGTAAACAATCATGTGTTTTACGATATTCCACTTGAGATAAAGTTATGCTAGATAGAATGAAAACCCATAAAAAGACAACTACATGCAAATGATAAATGGTATAAGTCTGAACCTCATACTCAAAATCTCAATGGCAACAATAATGAATGAAAAAGAAAATCTGGTTGGGAGATTTCACTAGGGTAAAGGATGCCTATAAAATTAGAGTCTCAATATTTAGAATGCCATATTGGCCCACTTTTAAATGTTATCACTCCCTCAGTTTTACTTGTTTAGCTCTGCATGCTCTTCATATTTCACCCAAAGGCCAGTCTCTCTCGGGAACATTTTTGTAGCTATGCCTGTGTGATTAGTATCACGTCAGATTTATGGTCATGCTCCCATATGCAGCTGCTTGTGCCTAAGACCACGTTTGTCCACACAGGCAATGTATCTTCTTAAACATAACTTAATTTTTACTTTCTTCGAGTATCCTGGTAATTGATTATCCAGTGTTTTGTTGTTGTTGTTTTAAGTCATGGTTATGTGTCAGTTACTTTAATAATGAAAACATGAGTGAAAGAAACTAGTATTTTTATTAGTTATCTGTCTTAAAGAGGAAGACAACTGAGTGACAAGTATGTAAACAAATAATTACATCAAAAGAGTGATTAAGCTTAATAACAATATATATGGAAAGCTGTAGGGCTTTGAGTTGATTTAAAAAAGGTTTTATTTTTAACATTTAGAATCACACTGATTTGGGAGCTATTTGATGGGTAAGCAGACTCAACTTGTATGTGACATAGGTCTCTTCATTTTTCTTCTTTAGGTGCTGGTGGAAGAGTAGATAATTGAGTGCATAAGCAGCATTCTTTAACCTTACTGGAATTCTAAATTAATTTAAAAATGAAGGCAAAATAATCTATACATGTAGAAAAAAAGTGTCCATTTAGTATTGTCAAACCCTAGAGTAAAAGATATAGTTTGATTAAGAGACAAAAACACTTGCAGATGCTTTAATCCTAGAACACCTTGGGACATCCTACTGTAGGGAAAGCTTGAGCCTTTATTCTATCACATCATCAGACTTCAAATTTTTCAAACTTTTAAGTTTTGCTTTCCTTTTAAACATAAGTTCCAATTTCAAATCATCTCTGTCAAGTTTAAAGTTCCACAGATCTCTAGGCTAGAGGCAAAATGCCACCATCTCCTTGCAAAAGCATAGCTCCAATTACCAAGAGGTTCCTCATCTCCAGCTGAGATCACCTCAGCCTGGACTTCATTGTCCATATCATTATCAGCATTTTGGTCAAAACCATTCAACACATCTCTAGGAAGTTCTAAACTTTCCCACATCTCGCTCTCTCCTCTGTGCCTTCCAAGCTGTTCCAACCTCTTCCTGTTACCCACTTCCAAATTCACTTCCACATTTTTAAAAATATATTTATAACACTACCCCATCTCTGCAGTACCAATTTACTGTATTAGCCTATTCTCATACTTCTATAAAGATATTACTTGGCTAATTATCACAAAAAGAGGTTTACTTGACTCAATTCCACATGTCTGGGAGGCCCCAGGAAACTTACAATCATGGCAGAAGGGGAAGCAGGTACATCTTACATGGCAGCAGGTGAGAGAGCGTGTGTTAAGAGCAAAGTGGGAAGAGCCCCTTATAAAACCATCAGATTTTGTGAGAACTCACTCACTATCATGAGACCGGCATAGGGAAAACCACCCTCATGATCCAATCACCTCCCTCCTTCAACACATGGGGATTACATTTCAAGATGAGATTTAGATGAGAACACAGAGACAAACCATATCATGCCTAGTCATAAGAATCTTCATTTGGCCAGGCATGATGGCTGACACCTGTAATCCCAACACTTTGGGAGGCAGAAGCAGGTGGATCACCTGAGGTCAGGTTCAAGACCAGCCAGGCCAACAGGGTGAAACCCTGTCTCTACTAAGAATATAAAAATTAGCTGAGCCTAATGGCAGGCACCTGTAAATCCCAGCTACTTGGGAGGCTGAGGCAGGAGGATCACTTAAACCCAAGAGGCAGAGGTTGCAGTAAGCCGAGCTCGCACCACTGCATTCCAACCTGGGTGACAGAGCAAGATTCTATCTCAAAAAAGAATCTTCATTTATTCTCTATCACTGAAATTAGCATTGCTAAACATTATTAAATAATACATTACATTCCTCTCTCACTGTCACCTTGTCCTCTTACACCCAGCACTGTGGTAAGGTCATGACAGCACCCTGTTTCTAAAATAGATCATACATATATACTCATAAACACAGAGTTTGGTTACTTTATTAATAAGTTATACATCACCATTGTTGTTTCCTTATTTCCAATATATGACTGTGTCTCTGTAGAGTTAGGCAATGTTTAATAAATTACAGGTTTGGGATTTTGAATAAATCATATTTGTTTCAGTATGGCTTACTACATGCTCATAAATACATGTTTACTTTTGAAATGTAATCTGAAATTTCTCTGCTTTTCCAAACTCATACAACCTTATCCTTGCTAGACTTTTCCCATTGTCAGGAAAAATTCTAAAATGCTCAGCTTTACTCTAGTAATTGTGACTTTATTTAAACCACACAGAAAGAGCAGTAAAGACCATAAAACATTAACACATACCTGCATCCTTATATCATACAGTATTCCTATATATGATGACTCATGCATTTTACTTTATCTTTGTGTTTCTGTAGAATACTATGTCATTTACCATTCCCTTTTAGTTAATGACTCCAAAGAGGACCCTGTTATAGAGATATCTGGAATCAGACCCTCTCTTAGGGATTTACTATCTACCCAATAGCTGACTTAAAATTAGATATCTATCTTTATTGCTATTGACAGCAACATGCTTTTACAATTACAAATATAGTGCTCAGAGTATATATTTATAGTAATATTTATGTGTATATTTATTGTTACATACATATTATAAATATATGTATGCCAACATGTTTTTGTATTTGAATATATATGTATATTTATGATGTATATGACAACCTTTCAACATGGTAACACTTCCCAACAGTTGCATTACAAGGTGGGAGAATATTATGGGATTGGAGACATTAGGAAACTATAGCATGATGTTTAGTCATTATCTTATCTGAATGAACCAAATGTTATTTTCCTTGTTTACAACAATACTACAAATATTTCAGTTTGACACGATTGAGCTTCTGAATGACAAAAGTTTATGTGTGTGTGTATGCATATATGTAAATGTGATGTGGGCTGTATGCATAACCTCATATGTTTCATTTGGTAAATGATAAACTTTTCATAATAAAGAAAATATAAGGCCACATTAAATCAAAATACTTAAAAAGTCTCATTTTATCATAGATATTTACATGTCATTGTTTCTTGTCACCATTTTGTGATAGTCCTAAAATAATTTGAGGGTATAAATACAGAGACCAAATATGAAAAAATAGAAATCATTCTCAGTATCAAAAGAGAAACAGAAATATGATGACATATATTATGAGTTTCTGACTCCCTTACTGAATTAATATAGGAATTACAACAAAGGAAAAGGAGAAGATGACAGACCCCAGACTCTCATGAAAGTATTAAGATACCTTAAGGGTACAGAAGGTGCTCAGCCATTGCTGGGCGTATGGACTAAAGAGGGAAGTACAATGAGAGCTAAAGTTTGTGAGCTGCAAGGATCAAGGAGTCTTGGCAGGAGCTTTATGTTCGTTCATTTTCACTTCTATCACATTTCTTGTTTTATTTCTTTCACTAAGTTTAATTTAAGGATTTTTCTTTGAGAATGCTAATACATGCAAATAATTTAAAAGTGCAAACTATAAAATATTTACAACTGAAGCAATTTGAGGGTTTTCACAAAAAAAGCAGCCATCTGTTTGTATCATTCTCATAGCTCCTGTTCTCACTTCCTTTAAGTCTATTTCAGTGTTGGAACACCTTAGATAAAACAGCACCCACCACAATTTCTCTGTCCTTCTTATATTGTATCATTCTTTTTCATAAGTGCATTTCTTACTTGCAATATCAGCATTGATTATACCTTAGCATTTGTCTCTCTACATTGGGAGGTATGTTTAGGGATATCGATATCAAGATGTCAAGATCAGTGAAGGGTCTGAAACTTACTTTATGTGTAAGCTTGTAAGTTAGTGTGTCAGAGCTTTATAGATGCTGGCAGAAGACACAGACTCCTGGTTTGGAGACAAAGGCATTTTTTACTCATAGCACAGTAGAGAGCATACATTTGCAACTATTCCCCTTTCTCTGAGGACCATGAAGTTGATGTGAAGTTCCACAGGATGATACTGAAAACACAATGAATTTATGTCACAGCTGAGGAACTTTAGCCTGGGAAGCCCACAGCCTCATAATTGTGTTGCTGGAAAACCAGCTCAAATTTTTCCCTGAACAGGAGTATCATCTTTATATTATCCTGGTCAGGAAACAAATCTGCCCTCCTGAAAGACACAAGTAAGGGAAAATTTACTTAGATCTTTCAAAATTGTCTCATATACAAAATATTCTTAAAAAGACGATCTGGAATAAAGTTGTCAATGTCCCTTGCTCAGAAGATATGCAGTAGTGTGAGAGACCCATTGAAAATTTCCACCCCCTCCAAAATTTTTTATTTCCCCACTGTCTTGGCTTCTGTAAAGTTTTTTCATGACTATATTTCATCAGCTAATTTGACTGATGTGTAATGAGACAAGTTTGTTAATTTGATTCATGCATCATTTTTTTTTTTTTTCTTTTTGAGACAGAGCCTCATTTAGTTGCTAGCCTGGAGTGCAGGGGTGCGATCTGGGATCTTGGCTCACTGAAATCTCTGCCTCCCAGGCTCAAGCGATTCTCCTGCCTTGGTTTCCAGAGTAGCTGGGATGACAAAGGCACACCCCCACGTCCAGCTAATTTCTTTTTCTTTGTATTTTAATAGAGTTGAGGTTTCACCATTTTGGCCAGAATGATCTCAATCCCTTGATCTTGTGATCTGCCCACCTTGGCCTCCCAAAGTGATGGGATTACAGGCGTCAGCCACCACACTTGGCTTTGTCCATCATTTAATTAAGGCCACTACCAAGGCACTCCAAATACCAGAATGATGCAAACCTTCTATGATCACTTAGTCATGCTCAGACCTCACCAACTCCAGTTGCCCAGCTTAGCTAATGCAATAAGCTATCAGAACCTACCTTAGAAAGTTGGGTATCTTTTTTTTTAAGCTTCCATATTCTACTTGGCAAAATGCAAATGTTATTTTTTCACATGCAAAAATGATATAGTTATTTTTGTTTTGTTTTGATTTTAATTTAATCCTTAAATTAGTGAATAACTAAGTATTTCTACTCTATGTTTACACTCAAGAGAAACAAAATTAACTATATGTCCACACACATTTTTAAATTAACACTCATAGAATCTTTATTCATGAAATTCCCAGAAAGAATAAGCTAATGTGTCCAAATGATAAATGGCTGTGGTGTATGCATGCAGTGAAATATTACCCAGCAAATAAAAAATGGGGAAGTTACTGATACAGCAACCTGGAAAGACCTAAAAATAAACTGATGATAAGTTAAAAAAAAAAGTCTCAAAAATGACATACTCTATGATTCAATTTATATAAAATTATTTAAAAGGCATAACTATAGTGTCAGAAATCTGGTCATTACCAGTGGCCAAGGATCAGAGGACAAACTGAATGCAAAACAACGTGATAGAACAGCTAGGGGAGACAGAGTTTTCTAAAGCTATGTAGTGGTGGTGGTTACACTTGTCCAACTGGACACATATCATGAGTGGATTTTCTTGTATGTAAATTATACCACAATAAAGCTAAAGAGAATAACCTTAGATATAGGCATATGCATTGAATTATTTTGAAACATAACTATGAAATTGATAATAGTAGTTGGCTTTAAGAAAAGAAATGGTGGATTAGATATTAGGGCTGGATTCGTCTCTATGCAACTGACGAAGTAAAACAAGGCTTGGTGGTGGCTTGAGTACTATTAGTTACACTCTCAACTCCATGAATATACATATGTTAAGTATAGAATCTAAGTAAAACAATGTGCTTAATAAGTCTAAAACCACTTCCATACAATTTCTTATGCCTTTGTTCATTCATGCTTGCAATAAATACCTGTATTAAGACCCTGTTGTGTATCTAGTGGTCTTATATTTCTGGTATCCATATTCCTCCATCTGAATCTTAAATTTGTATAAGATCTATCTAATAAATATAGCATTATCATATTATTTAACTTCAAATTTTCCTTAAAATTAATTTTATTTATTTGGTTTTGTTGATCTTTTCTACCTGTTCACTTATTTTAAACATATATTACTTTAATCCTACTAATATAATTAGGAAATCTATGAAGCATTTTTTTTTTCTAAATCTGATATCTCAGTCTAACTGAAGTCATTTTATGTTAAATGCTTTTCTTCAGAAAAAGAGTCACATTTTCTTATTGTTTCACATAGTAATTGTTTTTTTGAAGACTGGACTTTTAAAAAATACATTTTAGTGATCATACATTTTGTTTGCTCTTGGAGGGTAATTGGATTTTAATTTTTCAATGCAGTTAAAATGTCCAAACTCAAAATTTCAAACCTGCATCTTCTGCTGTGTACAACTGTTGGTCAATGTTTCCATAGAGATATATCTTGCATTTGTGTGGTTTAAAGGCCAGAAAATGATTTCCAAAGGCTGTGCTTAGACTCTTTAAGCCAATTAGGCTTTCTGCCACTTGAGATGTATGTGGATTAAAGAATGCTCTCACAGGCACAGCAAGTTTTCAAGTCTCCCAGGCTTTAAATTTTCACGAGGATTCTGACTTCTCCATGTTTATATAGTTAAAGTAGTTTTTCAGTCATCTCAAAATATGTAGAATATTTGTTGTCTTAGTCCTTCTAGAGTCCTCTCATTTAAATATTTCCTAGTTACTTTTCAGTTCCTCTTCCATATTCTCAGTCAAAAAGTTAATATATTTGCCATTCTTACCTCTAAAAGTAGCTGATTTTATGTATCACTTTGGGAGTTTTCAAATTTGTTGAAATTGTTCATTTTAAATTTTTATTTTATTTTTCAAATTAATTGTTTTTATTTTGTATATTTTTTCTGGAATGAAATTAGTTTCTCAAACTGATATTATTGAAAGTAGTCTTAAGTGTGTTTCTGTAAACTACCTTTGTTTGAACAATTATTTGTGTCCCAAATTATGTTCTTTTGCTTTTAATTTCCCAAAATCACTTTTTAGAAATGACTAACATCATGCAAACAGATTAAATTTGAACATATATTTAGCATACATAGCAAGAAGATTTTGTAAGGCTTTTATATTTATACCACAGGTTAACATGACAAGTATGGTCTTATTGAGCAATAGCAGCATCAGCCTTAGTAGCTTCTACTTCATCAATATAGATCATTTTTTCTTAAGAAGTTACTAAGACTTTCTGTATGACATTTGCTCCTGATTAAACCATCTAATTTATTTCAGATAACATGTCCCTTGCATGATATTGATTAGAGGTTGTAGTGAGAAAATTATACTAAAATACCAAATAAGATTATTGATTTTCACTGACATCAAAGTTTCCAAATGTATCAAATATTAAATTATTTTATGTTAGATACTTATCGAACTATTATCTTAATTGGATATAAAAAGCTATTGTAATTTGTACTGTCAACTAAAAATCTTATGTAATTATTCAGGAAAAATAATATGTGCTCTATTTTATTACTCATAGATTTATTGTTGCTAAGAATAATTAATGGTTCATTGTGTTGTCAGAACTAAAGCCAGGATACAATTAGCTAAAAGATAGAAATAGATTTAAAATGATACTGCAACAGCTGTTTATCATCACTTATTTTTTAAATTGAAAATAATTTTGTATAATGCCTCAAAACTTGATCAGGCACATACATTACATCTTACTTCAAAGTTTGAATTATTTTTAAAGCAAACTTTTAATAAATATAATTAAACATTTTAAAAAATACACTTTCAATAACTGAAGTGAAATATATTGGGGAAAATAAAGTTTAAATTTGTGGATATTAGTAAACTTTTGAAACTAATAATAAATTTTACAAATGCCTAATTATTTTGTACATTACTGATGACATTTTTTTCTGTAAAGCTGGTTTATACCAGTGCCTTGCTAACATAAAGCTATTATACTCGGTTTATGTTATGTGGCACCATTTATAACATGGATGAGATTTAGTTATCAACCCAGCAGGCATATTTTAAATCAACCTGTATGCCTAAATAAAAATTCCCCTAGTAAGCAGCTACAGGTATTGACTGATTTACAGAGAAAACTGATTTACAGAGAATCAACTTTCAGTACTCAATACTAATTCTATTTCATATTTTATTACTTAAAATTTGAACACTGCTTATTTCTGAAATGTCACTATTGTAACACTGTAGGTGAAGAACATAAACATTAAAATTTTTGTTTATAAAATTTTACATGATCATACATAAGTTGTTCCCCCCATATCTTTTAAGCAGACTTATTTTAATAATTAATATTATAATTCAAGAACTGGTTGTTTTATATGTTAATAGATATTAATTGTTCTTTGGAACCTTATCATACAGAACTTACAGATATTATAAAATGTTTTTAAGATGCTTGTGCAATTAAATTTTTTATGACTTAAAACTTTTACAGGGATTAATGAAATCTATTCACATTTTGATCCTCATGTCCAGTAATTATCGGCATCAGGAGACACTGATAAACTATCATACGGGACAGGGTCATAATAACAGACTAATATCTCATTTGAAAGGTTGATTCTGTTTCATGTCTATTCTTTTTTTTTTTTCAGGGGAAAGAATGCTTTTATTTTAAATTGCATTTTAGGTTTTGTGGTATATGTGAAGAACATGAAAGATTTTTGCATAGGTACACACATGGCAGTGTGATATGCTGCCTTCCTCCCCTTCACCTATATCTGGCATTTCTCCCCATGTCATCTCTCCCCAACTCCCCAGCCCCCACTGTCCCTCCTCCATTTCCCCCCAACAGATCCCAGTTTGTAGTGCTTCCCTCCCTGTGTCCATGTGTTCTCATTGTTCAACACCTGCCTATGAGTGAGAATATGCGGTGTTTGATTTTCTGCTCCTGTGTCAGTTTGCTGAGAATGATGGTTTCCAGGTTCATCCATGTCCCTACAAAGGACACAAACTCATCGTTTTTGATGGCTGCATAATATTCCATGGTGTATATGTGCCACATTTTCCCTGTCCAGTCTATCATTGATGGGCATTTGGGTTGGTTCCAGGTCTTTGCTATTGTAAACAGTGCTGCAATGAACATTCCTGTGCATGTGTCCTTATAGTAGACAAAGGGCTGATATCCAGAATCTACAAAGAACTAAAACAGATTTACAAGAAGAAAACAAACAAGCCCATTCAAAAGTGGGCGAAGGATATGAACAGACACTTTACAAAAGAAGACATACATGAGGCCAACAAACATATGAAAAAATGCTCATCATTACTGGTCATTAGAGAAATACTTTTTTTGTTATTATTATTATTTGCTTCCATTTCTGTCTGTTTCTCAATGTGTCTTTCTCCCTTAATTTAAAGAATCCTGAGCCAAGACAGTGAGTTGTTTTTGTCAATAGCTTATTAGGTAGCTTGTGTTTACTTGGATCTTTGTGAGAGATAACCTCATTCCGCTCATAAGCCTTTAACAATAGGTTTGAGAGGCAGTATGTTTTCTTTTAACCCTTGCCTCAAAGTATAATAATTACTTTTTATTGCTCAAAGACCTCAGTTTCTACTTAACCTTAGGGGTTGAGAAGTGGGTTTCCTTTACAATCCTGAAAGTTCTTATATTCCTGAATTCCCTTTATTTCTTTTCACTGTTGTTAAAAAAAAAATAGTTCTTTCCTATGTTCATGTACTTATTATTGTAGGTTGCCAAATAGAGCTATCTCTTTCTTTTCTAACTCTTTCCAGTAAGGCTATGTCTGTTAGTTGTGCTCTGTTCCAATTTACTGCAGGTCAAAATGTCCCCTAATATTTCATTACCACTTACCATGGTTCTCCCAAAGCATTATTGCTGCTATTCATCAAACTACCAACCAAATACCAAATATTTTTATTTTATATTATTTCATGACTCATGTTGGTGTGTCAAATAAACTGGACTATGGTACGGAAAAAAAATATTTTATTTCAGTCTATGCTATAGTAACAAAAAAGTTTTATTTTTCACTAATTCTACTGGTTCATGGGGAGTTGCCTGGAACTGTGCTGTGTCCTCTTATTCTGTATAAATATGGCAGATGTTGCTCTGTTTGGAATACAGCAATTCATTGTGACAGTAAGGGGAAAAGGTGGCAATGTATGCTGTTTCTTAATTCTCTCTAGAAGTATAATGTTACTTTTATTAACCTTTGCTCAGCTCAAGCAAGATTAATGTCAATGCCTACTTTAAGAGTACACAGGGAAGAGCATTAACATTTTTTTGAAAGAAGAGATAAAGTAAAACATTTGTGAATGGACCAACTTTATAAAATATAAGTTTTTAAAAGAGTAAACATTCTCTTTGTTGAAAGTATGCTTTCTTCTGCTATCATCTCCTGCTTTAAAATCTTCTGCAAATAAGTTAGTCCTCAGAGAGTAAGTCCTTACGTTTCAGGGTATGACCTATCTGTGGCTAAGGAAATCAACCATATACCTTGCAATGTGACTTAATTTTTAATTAATGTATATTAGAAGAAAATTTAATGGGATCAAAAGCATAAGGTATCACTCTAGTTAGTATTGCTTTGTAAAACCTTGTTTTAATACATATGTGGGTATGTTTGTGAGTGTGTATGTGTATATATGTGTATTATTTATGTAATAGATAAATGTATTATATAATATATTAATATATATATTTATATGTCATATAAATATATGACATATAATAATATATTATATATACTATATATAAATGTATTATATTTAAATATATGTATACCTTGAGACTGTAGCAGCTTGAGGGTTTACAATTTGAATAATTTTGGCCACCATTTGTATGCTATGCTAATGATTTGCAAAGCACTTTCACATTATCTTTTTAATTCCTCCTCGTGAAAACATTATAAAGTACGCATAATTCCTCTATTTTTATACAAGTAGAAACTAAAGCTCAGGAACATTGTGAGTCGAAGGTATGACTGACACATGACAGGCCCATAAAATAGGCTACTAATGCTGCTTAAAACAATCATTCTTCCTCCAGTACATGATAATGATCTGACTGTATAGTTGTTGCCTGTTGCTACTTGAACATGCATGTATTTTCTGAATTATAAGATTCATTATGTTCACTTTATCATTTTTTGCATATTATAATTTTATAGGAATCTTAATTTTTATGTATTCAATAATGTGTGAATGATATTGTCATGAAATGAAAATTCTTCCTGTTGTCAGGGGTCTCTAGGTCTCCAAAGAGTGTAGGATTTTAGAAGCCAGTAGTAGAATCAGACACTACTTACTACAGGTAGTGCCCATTTTACCAAGATTTTGCTTATATAATACATCTACAACTTTCACATTCAATTATATAAATTATTTCAATTTTAGAGATAATAAAACTGGGAGTTTGAATACGAAAATGATTCTCAGAAGCCTCAGAATGAGTAAATGATGGACACGGCACTCTAATTGATTTATCCTTAATAACATATTAGGGAGGACACAATAAGCTTCGTGCTAAAAATAAAAATATGTAATTGTTAGCAACATATCATACCATATCTCAAAGTCCAGTGAAAGCTTTGGCCAAGCATACAACATGTATAGGTAACAGTTAATGTGAATTTATTCATATAACACAAAGTAAAAAACATGAATTTTAAAATGATGATTAACATTAATATTTAAGAAAATTAACATTATATTTAAATGTAGTTGTTCATTGACATTGTTATTCAAACATAATTTTATTATCAATTAACTTAGAATTAACAAAGTTAAGTATTAGAATACTCTTAAGGGCAAGGAATTCTTTGATATTACAAGCTTTTATAATCTCTTTTTTAAATTTATATAAAGTAATTTTAAGAAATAAGATTAGTATTTTACTAACTAAAATTGTTTTGCTGCATCATCTAAAATAATTTAAAAGTGTTACATAGCTAAGGTAAAAAAGGAAATATATTATAAATTTAAACTATGAATGTAAAAATCTCCTTTGCAAACTTATGACATATTTTAAGTGGAATGAATTAAAAAGAGCTCATTAATATAGATTCACTAATATCATTTAAATAGTTTAAGTATTCATATGTATATGAGCAAAAAAGGAAGCTACTTTTTAAGATAGTATCAAGTTTTGGGTTTGGGAAATTACAGTTTCAGACATTTAAAAGTGTTATTATATGACGTTTCAATAAAATAAAAGTAAACTATTGTATATCCCTATTAACATTTTTTCCTTTTTTCAATCGGCTCATGTTAATCAGGCTCTTCCCAAACAACAGGACGAGTATAGAGGTAACAAATTTGAAAAAAGTGAATGTGTTTTACTAATATATTAATAATATAGGCTAAAATTATTAAAAATCTATTAACCGCTTCCTAACACATCCATTAGGGAATATGAATGCATTCCAAATATTTTATTGTAAATATCATCATTAATAACATAATGATAGAATGCATATTATCTAGCTTCTCATTGGCCGTGGACCATTGATAACCAATTTTCTCTCACCTCAATTCATTGTTTACTTGCTTTTTGTTTGCTTGCTTGGTTTTTTTTCTAGAGCAACAACTCTGGCCTTAGAATTCTCTGACACAATATCTCTTACTTGTGCCACAGAAATTTCTATTTCCATGTTGGCAAATAATAAACTAATCAATTGTGAACCAAAATTAATGATTTACATGTGGAGAATGAGAAACAGGCTTTTCTAAATTTTTCAAACAAAAAAATATTAAAATCATAAAATACATTATTTCTTCCAAATGATGGTAGTGGTGGCCTGTGTACAGCAGCCATTGCCATGATGCTGGCTACAGTTGGGGAGGTGCATCAGAGTTTGCTTGCACTCCACAAAGCCAGTGGGGGCCAGGGGCAGGCAGGAGCCCAGCCCTCCCAGGCAGAGCTGCACCGCTCAAGCTGAGAAGGCAGACCTGGGTGTCTCTGCAGTCTCAGGGGCCCAAGAAGGCCCCCCCTTCCCCAACATCCCTAGAGGTGTCTTCTTCCATTGCCTGGCCTCTCCCCACTCCCAGTGCTCACTCTGATCTTGGAGCAAGGTTGGGGTCTAGTTCAGATATTGTGACAGCCCAGGCGGGTATGGAAACACTTGAGGCAGTACTGACATGCCAGCCCCATGCCACCTCAACCCCTCTAGAGTTTGGGTGCCCATGGGCATGGAAAGGAGGCTAACAGGGGTCTGAGGGAAGCTTGGCATTGGCCTGCAGGCACCCTGTGGCACAAACAACCTATGGCACAAACATGAACTGTGGCAAGAGGCTGACAGGCTTCTGAGCAGAAGGGGGTGGGTCCTCAATGGAGCTCCATGTTCAAGCCTGGGAGAGTCTGAAGCCTGGGGTCCAAGTGGTGAGTTCTGAACAATGGGTTGAGATTTGTGGTCCTTTATACAAACCAGCCTGTGACCATCCATGGACCAATGGGCACTCACTTCCTCCTCTCTGAAGTCCACAAAAGCCCAGGAGTCAGCCAGACTCAGAGAGTTGATGGGATGGCAAACTATGGAGAGGAGCTACCCACTCCAGTGTGTCCTCTCTGTTGACAGCTGAACAGAGACTGGAATGACCTGACCCCATGCTCACTTACACACCCCACACCACTTTGCACCTGGCTTGACTTTGGCAGGTGTGGGATCCAGGCCAGTACCACAAGCTGAACACAGCCTGCCAGGCTGAGTGGGCAGAACAAGCCCAACAGGCTGAGCAAAACTCAAGCAAAGGTACTACTGACCACAGAGGTTTCTGGCTGGTGAAGCAACACCCCAAGATTCCTGTGACAGAAATATGAACATACTATCCCAGAAAATTCAGGAATGCAGGTACTGGTAATTATGGCTATTCTAAAATGAAGTTACCAATAGAAGAAAACAGTTAAGGAATGGCCAGTTTTTGTGTATAAAGAGGATGTAACCATTCTCCCCTGAGGGATTAAAGAAAGAGGCTCCTAGTAATGTTAACCAGAATATCTGAAATATTTACAGTAATAAAGATACAGATAATGCTTCATATATGTTTACAACATAATACGATTTAGCAGTAAGACATTTTGCGTTGAATTTGTCACCTTAATCAGGTATAGTTGTAAACTCACCCTACTTGTTAACTCAAGAGCAAATGCTGCTCATCACCAGATACTGTCTTCCAAAAGGTAATTGTTGCACTGGAGCAACTGACATATTTTGCAATAACCAAACATTGCACAGTAGTATGACTTTTAAGTACACTTACCATAGGAAGAGTATATACTTGCTTTTTAAAAAATGTGCACTAAATTGTTCTAGTGCCTTTTGAATTCCTCTGATCAAAAGACATTATTATTGATAGTATCTGCTAAAATAATGTTTTAAGTCACTAATTGTATAAAATATCTCATGTAAAATTGGCAAATGAGTCTTTACTGTAGGTAAAGATTAAGATTACTATTCTGATTAAGTAAAAGGATGTAATTATGTCTGTAATTAAATTCACCATATCATGACTTCTCTGATTACATGACAGTTATACCAAGTGGGCTTCACTTAAAATAATGATGTAGTGTAAAACTGGAATTCTAGTCATCTGGTGAAGAATGAGGAAACAAACATTCCTGATGGTTCTTTTGCCACATATTCACAACATAATGGCATTTAGGAGCCTAAAAATGAGAAAACAGTACTTTTTACAGTCTAAGTATAAAGAAAAATTTCAGTATTGTCTTTGTTTATATTAGTTTAAAACTAAGTTGAATATTAATAAATTTATCCAAATCTTCATGTTTTACCCTAATTAGTAAATAATTGAAGTTAAAGATCTGTCAATATCCTCTAGTTTTGACTTTATTTGTTTCAAGTTTTTTAATGCCATACTAATGTTAGGTAACTTGTAATAAAAGAAGCAATAATCTAAAACCCTTTTCAAAATATAGAATAAATCCTCTGTAGGCTTCTCTGGGGTTAATATAAAAAAATGAGTTTGAGCAATTTAATTAATTATGAGAGATCATGTGTTCATAGGCAAAGTAATTTAACATCTGATGTATTCATTGAATTTACCAAGCAGAACATTTATTTCTTTATAATTTTTACTAGAATTTATTTTTAAATACAAAGTGGAAGCAATCAATAAAATTGTATTTAGAGGGCATCTACTACAGGCAAACTACTTATAATAGCAGAGAAATTTTTTATTGCATCCCAGAGTTTTGTAATTACCTGTTTGCTGTTTTCAATTAAATATTTCCCAGAGGTAAAGTATTATAACAATTTATTACACAACTGCTTTAAGAGTGCTAAAAAGTCTAGCCAATTTTAAAAATGGCATAAAAGCAATGGAAAGCTTAGAAAACAGAATTTGCTTAAAATGTGTTCTATGAAAAACATGAGTGAATATTTGAGGAAATAAATTATGTATGCTATTTTTACTGAGTGAAAACAGATATAAAAAGTTTCTGATAGATAATTGCCAAACTACTGTCTTATGTAAATCTCCTGGATAGAATAGGTCTGTCTGATTCAACATGATTTTCCTTAATATCTGAATGTAGACATATTAGTTATATTTGTCTCAATTTACCTTATTAGAAAGTGAAATCATAATGTAGACAAAATTGTTTTTAGAAATGTAATAGACTGTAAGAGGATAAGGGTAATTCTAATATTTAGGTCAAAACTAATGAGCTGTAACAATTCTGGGGTAGGCAGGGATTTGGTTGACTCAGGTTTACAAATCAGTAGACACAATATGATTGAAGCCTAAGGTTCAGAAACAATAGAGCTCTACTCTTCACATGCCTTACCTAGTCTATTTTATTCCAAAAGCTCAATTAATCTTTATTTACCTGCTTTATGAACAAAAAAAAATTGTGTCTGTGTGCCTGTACCTGTATGCACAGACAAACCATGTATCTATTGCCTGAATAATCTCTAGGGGTTTCTGCCAAAGTGTTTCCTAACAAGAGAAGAAGTTGAGTTAATCACCCCGATACAAATTAGGGGTGCTCAGGACCAAGTCACTTGCTCTTCCATTGGCCTCCTGATTGTGTGTTTTTCTTTCTTTTCTTTTTTTTTAAATGATACTTTAAGTTCCGGAATACATGTGCAGAAAGTGTAGGTTTGTTACATAGGCATACCTGTGCCATGGTGGTTTGCTGCACCCATCAACCCGTCATCTACATTACATATTTCTCCTAATGCTATTCCTGTCCTAACCCCCCTACAGGCCCTGGTGTGTGATGTTTTCCTCCCTGTGTCTTGTGTTCTCATTGTTCAACTACTACTTATGAATGGGAACATGTGGTGTTTGGTTTTCTGTTCCTGTGTTAATTTGCTGAGAATGATGGTTTCCTGCCTCATCCCTGTCCCTGCAAAGGACATGAACTCATCTTTTTTTCTGGCTGCCAAATATTACATAGTGTATATATACCATATTTTCCTTATCCAATCTATAATTGATGGGCATTTGGGTTGGTTCAAGTCTTTGCTATTGTGAACAGTGCTACAGTAAACACACATGTGCATATGTCTTTATAGTAGAATGATTTATAATCCTTTGGGTATATACTCAGTAATGAGATTGCTGGGTCAAATGGTATTTCTATTTCTAGATCCTTGAGGAATCACCACATTGTCTTCCACAATGATTGAATTAATTTACACTCCCACCAACAGTGTATAAAAGTGTTCCTATTTCTCCACATCCTCTCCAGCATCTGTTGTATCCTAACTTTTTTATGATAGGCATTCCAACTGACTTGAGATGGTGGGTTTGATTTGTATTTCTCTAATGACCCGTGATGACGAGCTTTACTTCATATGTTTGTTGGCTATATAAACGTCTTCTTTTGAAAAGTGTCTGTTCATATTCTTTGCCCAATTTTTGATGGGGTTGTTTTATTCTTGTAAATTTGTTTAAGTTCTTTGTAGATTCTGCATATTAGCCTTTTGTCAGATGGATGGATTACAAGAATTTTCTCTGATTTTGTAGGTTGCCTGTTTACTCTGATGTTAGTTTCCTTTGCTGTGCAGAAGCTCTTTAGTTTAACTAGATCCTGTTTGTCAATTGCTTTTGGTGTTTTAGTTATGGCGTCTTTGCCCATGCTAGATCCTATTTGTCAATTGCTTTTGGTGTTTTAGTTATGGCGTCTTTGCCCATGCCTATGTCATGAATGATATTGCCTAGGTTTTCTTCTAAGATTTTTATGTTTTTAGGTCTGACGTTTAAGTCTTTAATCCATCTCGAGTTAATTTTCGTGTAGGTGTATCAAGGGGGTCCAGTTTTAGTTTTTTGCACATGGCTAATCAGTTTTCCCAACACCATTTATTAAATAGGGAATTATTTCTCCATGCTTGTTTTTGTCAGGTTTGTCATAGATCAGATGGTTGCAGATGTGTGGTGCCATTTCTGAGGCCTCTATTCTATTCAATTGGTCTATATATCTGCTTTGGTACCAGTACCATGATTTTTTTTTTTAACTGCACTCTTGTAGTATAGTTTGAAGTCAGGTAACGTGTTGCCTCCAGCTGTGTTCTTTTTTGCTCAGGATGCTCTTGGCCATGCAGGCTCTTTTTTGGTTCCATAAGGAATTTAAAGTATTTTTTTCTCACTCTGTGAAGAAAGTCAATGGTGGCTCGATGAGGCTAGCATTAAATCTATAAATTACTTTCGGCAGTATGGACATTTCACTATATTGATTCTTCCTATCCATGAGTATGGGATGTTTTTCCATTTGTTTTATCCTCTCTTGTTTCCTTGAGCTGTGGTTTGTAGCTATCCTTGAAGAGGTCCTTCACATCACTTGTAGGTTGTATTCCTAGGTATTTTATTACCTTTGCAGCGATTGTGATTGGATTGTCACTCATGATTTGGTTCTCTGTCTGTAATTGGTGTATAGGAATGCTTGTCATTTTTGCATATTGATTTTGTATCCTAAGACTTCATTGAAGTTACTTAACAATTTAAGAAGATTTGGATCTGAGACAATGGAGTTTTCTAAATACAAAATTATGTAATCTGCAAACAGACAATTTGACTTCCTCTCTTCCTATTTGAATACCCTTTATTTCTTTCCCTTGCCTGATTGCCCTGGCCAGAAAAATAATAGTATGTTGATTAGGTGTGGTGAAACTTGGCATCCTTGTGTTGTGCCAGTTTTCAAAGGGAATGCTTCAGACTTTGCCCGTTCAGTATGATATTGACTGTGGGTTTGTCATAAATAGCTCTTATTATTTTGAGACGCATTCCATCAATACCTAGATTATTGAGAGCTTTTAGCATGAAGAGATGTTGAATTTTATCAAAGGCCTTTTCTGCATCTATTTAGATAATCCTGTGCTTTTTGTCATTGGTCTGTTTATGTGATGTATTATGTTTATTGATTTGTATATGTTGAACCAGCCTTGTATCCCAGGGATGAAGCCAACTTGATCATGGTGGATAAACTTTTTGATGTGCTGCTGGATTTGGTTTTCCAGTATTTTATTGAAGATTTTCACATCGATGTTTACCAGGGACATTGGCTGAAATTTTCATTCTTTGTTGTGTCTCTGGCAGGTTTTGGTATCAGGATGATGTTGGCTTCATAAAATGAGTTAAGGAGGAATACTTCTTTTTCTTTTATTTTGAATAGTTTCAGAAGGAATGGTACCAAATTCAAAAGCTAGCAGAAGACAAGAAATAACTGAGATCAAAGCAGAACTGAAAGAGATAGAGACACAAAACATCCTTTAAAAAAATCAATGAATCCAGGAGCTTGTATTTTGAAAAGATTAACAAAATAGTTAGATTGCTAGCTATACTAATAAAGAAGAAAACAGCAAAGAATCAAATACACACAATAAAAAACTATAAAAAGGATATCATTATTGATCTCACAGAAATAGAATCTACCATCAAAAAATTCTATAAACATCTCTACAAAAATAAACTAGAAAATTTAGAAGAAATGAATAAATTCCTGGACACATACACCCTCTCAAGACTAAACCAGGAATAATTTGAATCTCTGAATAGACCAAGAACGAGTTCTGAAATAGAGGCAGTAATTGATAGTCTACCACTCAAAAAAGCCCAGGACCACACAAATTCACAGGAGAATTCTGCTAGAGGTAGTCTGTTTATTTTTAAGGCCAATTTTCAAGAGGGATATTGACAAATTGAAGGATAACCAAGAAGAGTACACTTTTCAAAAATAATGTATGATATAGTGGAATTAGTTATTCTTCAGTGTGGGAAACTGAAAACCATAATTAAAAAGTTATATATTTTTATTTAAAGAATTCTGTCATAAGTAGGAATGCATCCCACCTCATACTATTCAAAGATCAAAACCAGGACTCGAGGAAGGATGCAATACAAGTTTCTTGATTATATCAACACTTTTGCTGAAAAAAGTGATGATGAAAGCTATTATACTGTAATGAAATGAGTTCCGATAATGGTGAATGCTAAATTAAAAGATTGATGACCCTAAGTCCTTTCAAGTAGAAGCAATTACTTCTACTTTTGTTATAGGATTGTACCGAATGATCTCTATTATTTGTGTATAATTTAAGACTCTATAATTAATTTCATCTAGTGTGCTACATTATTCTGATTGGTGGAAACATATTTGTATACAGGTTGCCATTGATGTCTCTCTAGGAAGTTTGTAGAATATATTATGACATATCCTATGTATACTATATCATGTAATAAAATACATAGAGTAGTAAATTGATCAGTAATTTTTAGTGTAAAGTTCAATGACAAATATATGTGTTTTTGTACTCGCCATTTCAACAGAGATACAGGCCATTATCATCAACTTAGGAAGATCCTGTTTTTTCTTCCTTTTAGGAAATCTCTTTCATATTCTATCCAAAGTAAATATTCATCTGACCTTCACTATCATAATTTTGACTGTTCTTAAACTTCATATAAGCGAAATTATACAATATTTTCTGTTTGACTTCTTTCATTCAACAATAAACAGATTATTCCATATTGTTGCATTATTAGCAATGAATATTAGCAACAATAATTTTTGTTGTTGAGTAATATTTCATTGCATGGCTATACTATTGAGTTGTGTACAATACTAGATTTTTAAAAATCAGAGCTCTATGGAAATTAGTATAAATTCTTTCTGTGCTTATATACTCTAATTTATCTTCAGTGAATAACTAAAAGTTAAATTTCTTCATGAAAGAATTAATACATGTTTATTGATAAGAAATTGTCATATAGATTGTAAGATGAATATACCATCATGTAGTCTTTGCAGTATAATGGATTCTAGTTGCTTCATGTCCTCACCAACATTTGGGATTGTCATTCTTTCAAATTTAAGCCATTCTAGTGCCCTGAACAATAGTGGTATCTTGTTCTTAATTTGCATTCCCTTCACGACTAATATTATTTAGTAAGTCTTCATAATTTATATGATTTTCCATTTATATATCTTTTGTTGTGAATTGCCTGTTCCAGTCTTTTTGTCTATTATTTAATTTTAGTATCTTCTCATTATTGAGTTGTAAGAGTGTTTTTTGAATAATATTTGAAGTGTTATAAATATGTTTCTAGATTTTTTGATTAATTTCTGTAGTAGTGTCATTTCTTTTTCTACAAAAAAGTATGGTAAAGAATAGATATTTTTAACTTTGATGTAGCCCATTTGTCCTATTACTATTTCATGTGTAGTGCTTTCATGCTCTGGTCAAGAAACATTTAACTTTCCTAGGTTTACAAATATTTTTATACTTTAAAAATATTTTCTCTATGATTGATTTGGAAGTTAATTTTTGCATAAAATGAAGTTGTGATTAAGGTATTTTGATATTGTTTTTTCTCTAAATACATATAACAGGTTATTCTAGTCCCAATCAGCAAATTAAGGATCACTTTATTGTATAATTCATTTGATTAATGCTTTCTTTTCAGGAAAAAGTAAAACATTATTTGTATTCCTGTGGGAATACTTCTTACCGCCACAAACGGAGAAGACTTGGATTTTTATTTTAAATATTGTCGTTCATTATGTATATGATATAATATTGAAATCTTCCTGGACTGATCATTTGACAACTGGTGGCTAACTAATAAAGCTTGTTAAAATGCGGGGTTCACAAAATGGTGAATTTATTAGGAACTACTTGGGCCAGAAATAGAGTTCTTACACACACACACACACACATTATTCTCTGCAAGCTCCAAATCAAAAAAAAAATGCACAAGACTAATTGGATTTTTGGTTTCTGGAGAAATTTCATACTATATTGAGGAAGATAATAATCTATTATTCAAAATATTTTTTCTTTGTTTTGTTTTTACAAATTTATTTTTTTTGAAAGTTAATTTGTATGGGACGCTGAGCAACAACCATCTCTCTTGGAGCTTCAAGGTGTCACAACTCAGTAAATTCCTCTGAGAATGCAAAACAGGCTCAACAAAATTTGAAATGTCATCCACTGTACTCACATTAGTAGGAATTTTGGAATAAGCTCTTAACTGCCACCTATGAGTGTTAAGATTTTACTAGAAAGTTACTTGAGGCTGCTACTAAACACATTTCTTTGAAAGGCAATTGTTATTCTGGGCTTTATTTAAAACTGATTTTATTATTATTTTTAAAATTCTTCTTTATAAGTGCATAAATTATTATTTGATATCATAAAGCTGTCATGATATGGACTATGTCAGAACAACATTCCAGTAGAGAGGGAAATGTGCAAAAATGTTTCCACATTAAATGCTCAAGCACATGTGCCAGAGGATCCCTAGAGGCACATACTGCCTACATAAGAAGTTTCTTCCATGTCTTTGAGTCATGTTATGTTGGTTCCCCTTGAGAAGTTGCACTAACTTCACTGCCAATTGAGCTTCTATATATGATCAGCTACTGGAGGTTGCTAAACAAGCAGCAGGGTGGTCAAGAGCGGTGGCCAATGCCTGTAATGCCAGCACTTTGGGAGGCCAAGGCTGGCAGATAACCTGGAGTCAGGAGTTTGAGACCAGCCTGGCCAACATTGCGAAATTGTCTTTACTAAAATAAACAAAAATTAGCCAGTGTCATGGTAGGTGCCTGTAATCCCAGCTACTCAGGAGGCTAAGGTGGAAGAATCACTTGAACCCAGGAGGCAAAGGTTGTAGTGAGCCAAGATCGTGTCACTGCACTCTAGCCTGGGTGACAAAGCAAGACTACATCTCAAAATAAATACAAACATAAGTAAAAGGCAGCAGAGTTTACTGTTCAAGGGTAGAGAGCTGACCTTGTCTTTAAGCAGCTGCATTACAACCGATGGCTAATTGCCCTTCATAAAGGGAAAAGATGAATCCACTCAAGGGAAAGAAAGTGGTATTGCCCACTCTATCAGAGAAACTGGGAGGTCATAATAATAATAATGTATGAATTTATATCAGTTTTGGACTGTAGCCAAGAAACTGGCTGTGTGCTCTAAAAAATGGGTCTTAAATGACTGGAAACTAAAAGGAATCACAGTGTCAAGTACTTATTATGAAAAATTATCATAATAAGCAGAGAAGGAAAATAAGTCAGAGAAGAAAAAAAAACACTTCTTAACTTCAGTGGAGTAATAGAATGAACAAATGAATGACCTCATTCTTTTATTGGAAGTGACCTCTTAGGTAGACATAATGAGAGGAAATTATGTCATTTGAGCAATGCAACAATTAGCAGAATAAAAGGAGAATACTCCACTTTATTTTTAAAAATTAGAGTTTGAATAACACTTGGACTTTTGTCAATAGAAATATAAGCTTAAAAACAGTTAAGTTTCATGTAACCAAGAGAATCAGGCTGACCCATAAATGACAAATCAATTATATTTGCCCACCTTCTAGGATTCTAACTGAATAATTAGGGGGTACTGACCTAAATTATAATTATTCTAGGATTTGGACTTCCATATCTGATATGATGTACCTGAACAAGATGCCATAATGTTATTAAGGGGTCTTTGGCTAAAACCATTATTTCAATTTGGATCCACTGCTTTGTCAGCTGCTGAAGAGATCAGTTTTCTGCAGGTGCACCATAACGCTTGTTTAAAACGAAGAAATATGTACAATGGTGTTATCGTTTTCCTTACAAGTCACAAGACAGTGGACTAATTTTTAAAAATGGACAATTGAAACATCTCTTTGAAAAACTGAGGGTTCAGAAAAGACTGAAGGGATGAGTCACATGATTAAACAAATGTAGAAGTATAGAGGTCACCTTTGAATCAATGGTTGAGATAAGGAAAGGAAGATAGGAAAGATATAATGGGGAATGACATAGGAATTTACATACATTTTCACTACTTCTATTTTTTTTCTCTGCCTAAAATGGTAGTGGCAGGAAATGGATTAATTTATGAGATCATAAGAAATATTTGGTCACTAAACATGACATCATGATCATTCCTTTAAATGTTGCTGTGAAAAAGAGACTTAAATGTAATTTACGTAAAAATAGGATTCCTAGAAAAGGATAAATGAACCTTATAAAAGAGTCGTACTGAAGAAAAAAAGCATTGAATATATTGGCTATTTAAAAGGGATGACATTTTAAAAGTGTCAAGAATTTGAATAGATAATACAGATTAAAAAATAGATTATACAAACTCAGCAAACAGACAACATATTAGAAGACATCAAATTTGGGGAAGATCATGAACACTGATTCAAGATTAAAAATTAAACATATTCCTACATATATCCAAACAGACAGGTGAAACATCTTGTCTGTAGAAGTAAAATAATCAATGTACGGGATGATTATTATCCTACCAGTATATGAGAATTTAAACATGCAGAATATAATTTACCTTTGGTTCCTCTGCCAGCGTCCAATGCCCAAATTAAAATCTGACTGTGGGATCTCCTCCTAAATGATGTCTACCTGTTAATATCTGAGACTGATATTACTCTACATTGTATATGGAACTTTGTGGATGTGATTAGTTGAGGATCTTTAGATGGAGAGATTACCTTGCATTATATGAATGGTCCCAATATGATCACAAGGTCCATATAGGATGGAGCCAGAGGGTGAGAGTCAAAGAAAGAGATGTAATGAGAAAAAGTAGAGTTTGAAGGGATGTGGAGACACATGCTCATACATGCTGGTGGCCTCTAGAACCTGGAAAAGTCAAGAAAATGGTTCTCTACATCTTCCAGAAGGAATGCAATCTTTCCAATCCATTCTGTACAGAATATATCCAAAATGCATGTTTGCATCTGGTGACTGTTTTGACCAATTTCTGCTGTTGAATACGGTCATGCATCCAGAGGGATATAAAATATAAAAAACATGCCCTTGCATATGACTGAGTCTTCACCAAACCAAGATATTATACATTTTTGTCAGTTCATAATCTGGATCCAAATCACATCCTATATGATTGACAGGTAACCATGAAAGATAAGCCTCAATGTCTCAATCATCTTGGATGTTTGTGTTTTCTTCCTGCTGTATTTTATTCTTTGACCATCACAAAAATTTTACAGTAATATACCTTGTTAACATCTTGATTAATTGCTGTAACTGAAACCTGTTGTGGCATCTTGAAATGCAGACACATTGCTGTACCTGAATCTTAAGTGGGAGTCTGCTTATTCATGTGATTCTGGTTTAATTTTCATTGGTGATTTTTAACCACAAATAAGCTGCTGTTGTCCTGCAGATCCTGAAGAGCTCAGCTTTGCTAACAGATATATTTTTGATTTATTTGTATGGTTTTTTAAATTTGAAGAAAATGTTCATTCTAAGTTTTGTATATTACTTTAAATATACACATTATGCTTATAAATTTAAAATACCCACATGGGACATATACAAATTGAAAATACATATATGTAAAAATGTGATTTTTTTAAACATTTTTGCTTTGCAATTACATGCCATCTTTTTAATATCTGAGAGACTATAGGAATAAACATATGTCACTATTTTTTAAAGAGTGGAAATAACGCTACATATTCTAAAAATTACTTATCCATGGTACTATATGGAACATGCTTTACTGTATATGAATAACCTGTGAAGTAAGAGCATCCTTGGGAAAAAAAAATTAACAAATAACCAACTAATGCCAATGTTTATTGAGAGCTTATGCCATGCTTTGTGCTAAGTACTAGAGATATAAAGAAGCCCAAACCAAAATTCCACCAAGCTTACAATTTTGAGGGTTAAATGAACAAACACAACCAAGTTCAATAAAATTTGAATAATTCTAAGATTATGATAACTATAGATTGACATGAATATGCTGATTTCGTGAGTTATGTTTAATGCATTTAATCAAAATGGGTGGAGTAGGGTAGTAGTCAATAAATATATTCTGGAAAAAACTGATAACCAACTAAGATGCCAAGAATAGGTGTTAACTAGAAATCTCTGGACCTGGGAAAACTATACTGGGTAAGTGAGATGGAGTGAACACCACATAGCAATCCAGAAAAAAGGTGAAAATGCCTTTTTGAAGAAGAAAAATATTTTCTGCTGGCAAATAATGGAGTAATTTGGGATGGTAGAATGATATGGTTTGATTCTGTGTCCCCACCAGACATTTATCTGGAATTGTAATTCCCATGTCAAGAAAGGGACCTGTGATCCCCATGTGTCAAGGGAGGGAGGTGATTGAATCAGGGGGTGGCTTCCTCCATGCAGTTCTCATGATAGTAAGTTCTCATGAGATCTAATGGATTTATAAGTGTTTGGAAGTTCTGCCTTCACTCCTCTCTTTCCTGCCACTTGTGAAGAACTTGCCTGCTTCCCCTTCCACCATAATTATACATTTTTTGAGGCCTCCGCAGCCAAGCCGAACTGTGAGTCAATTAAACCTCTTTCCTTAACAAATTACCCACTCTCAGGTATTTCTTTCTAGCAGTGTAAAGGTGGCCTAATACAGGAAATTGGTACTGAAGGTGGACATTGCTATAAAGATACCTTAAAATGTGGAAACGACTTTGGAACTTGGTAACAGGCAGAGGTAACAGTTAGGAGGGATGAAAAGGAGACAGGAAGATGTGGGAAAGTTTGATACTTCCTAGAGCCTTTTTAATAGTTTTGACCAAAATGCTGACAGTGATGTGGACAATTAAGTCTATGCTGAAGTGGTGTCGATGGAGATGAAGAACTTACTAGCAACTAAAGCAAAGGTCACTTTGCTACGCTTTAGCAAAGAGACTTGCATGGGATTCATAGTCTCTTTGTTTTGACCAATTTCTCCCATTTGAAATGGGAGCATTTGTTCAATGTCTGAATCTCCATGGTACCTAAAAAGTAACTAACTCGATTTTGGCTCTATGGGCTCATAGGTGGAAGGCTCTTGCCTTGTCTCAGTCATGCTGTGGACTTTTGAGTTAATGCTGGTATGAGTTAATATTTTGGGGAAAGAATGATTGGTTTTGAAATGTGAAAAAACAAGATTTGTGAAGTATGAGGAGCAAAATGATATGGTTTGGCTCTGTGTTCCCACCCAAATCTCCTCAAATTTAATCCCTATGTGTCAAGGGAGGGAACTGTAATCCACAGGTATTGTGGAAGGGAGGTAATAGATTATTTGGGCAGCTTCCCTCATGTTGTTCCTGTGATAATGAGTGAGTTCTCATGAGATCTGATGTGTTTTTATGTGTTTGGAAATTCCCACTTTGCTTTTTTTTTTTTTTTTCCTGCCAACTTGTGAAGAAAGTGTCTGCTTCCCATTCCACCATAATTGTAAGTTTCCTGAGGCTTCCCCAGCCATGCAGAACTGTGACTTAATTAAGCCTCTTTTCCTTTAAATTACCCAGTCCCAAGTGTTTAAAGCAGTGTGAAAAAGGAATAATACATGGAGGACTCTAGAAATGATACCAGATCACACCTCAGAAGTGCAAGAGCATGAGTTTACATAGTTAGTGGTGGGGAAGAGACCCATGAGGTAGAATTTCAATGGCCTCTCATTCTCATGAAGTGCCTGAATGGAGAAATCATTCAATGTAACAATTTTATGTTTCCTATCAATATGCTTCACCTCTTGATCGGTATTGGCTTCACAGTGTCATTTTAGGTGTTTCACTTGCCTTTCTATTTGAAATCTTTTGTAATCATAATTTCCAGGTGATAATCCCATTTATCTCTTCAAAATGAGGTGATATCTGGAAATTAAATGAGCAAACCATTTCATCTTCCCTTTTATTGGTGGATATTTGAAATAATAAAATAAAACATGCAGCAGATCTATGTACTACTTATTCTGCCTGAATTGGAACCAGTGCTGAAATATTTTTTGCAGTCCTCAGTATTGATGAGACTCTTATATAGTATATTTGAAAAAATGAACATATGTACACACACACACACACACACACACACACGACCACTTTTACATTCTTGGAGTCCCATACAACTTCAGATAATGGCAAAATGATCACTGATAATTTAGAATTAAAATATATGCTTCATGTACAGAATTGAATAAAATAATATTGAAAACAAAACCTGTACATTATTTCCTATCTTTGTGAAAATCCATCAGTTTTCTTGATTCTGGGATTCAAGCCAGAAGGATGGTGATATTCAAATAATGTTGTTTCCCTATTGTGATATTTACTATTCAATTAATTTTTTGATGCTGCCACTTCCTAATTGCAAGAGTAATAAGAATTCCCTTAATTACTTTGCATTGCACAAAGAGCTGTTTTGAGTGTTCTCAGAAAGCAAACTCTAATTAAGAAACTTAGAAAAAAACTGGAAAGTAATTTTACCTTATAATTTTCTGGGACTGTTGAAATTGGGGGTCAAAGTAGCAACAGTCAAGATTGTAAACAAAACAAAACTCAAATCTTTGTATAAAATCCTTTTTATTTTTTATAGTTTCCAGAATTTTTAATATACCTTTTACATTTATTATCTAGATTAATTCTGTGATATTTTTTTTCTGTTTTTGATTTTTTGATAATGACTACGCTGAATGTTTGCACAATGGTTATTGTGCATTTGATCAGAACTCTTCATGTTTGGTCTGATGTTATTATAAACATTAACAAATATGGTCACAAATACATTACTCCAAAGCCTTTATAGCAGATATATTTCTTCCTTTCATCATATAAGCCATTTTAAAGGCTGGTATCACTATGAATTAAGTATACAATCAAGTATTCAGTTGTGCACATATATCTATAATCTTTTAGTCAAATAAAATCGCTAAAGTGGGAGAAAAGAAAGATAGAAATCAGTCTAGAATCTAGTCAAGAAAGTGTAAAATTCCAGGAAATCATCAAGAACATGTAAAATTCCAGGTAAGCACACGGGCTCTAAAGTCAAACTACTTGGTTCTAATCTCAGCTCGGCAATTGACCAGCCCTGTGACATTTGGCTTTCCTGCTCTTTTTTCATCTACATAATAGACTTAATAATATTTCCTTCTTCATAGAGTTGCATTAAATATCAATTATTTAATACATAAAATCACATAGAATAGTCTCCAAAATAGTATGTACTCAATTCTTGTTTTTACTATTGTCACTGGTTACAAAAAACTAGAACATAACTCTATTTCTTGTAACTTTAACCAAAAAAATTAGATGGTAAAATATGCAAGTACAAATATAAATAAACAAATTTTATCTTCAGACAATAGTTTATTATTATCTCAGAATTCTACAGTATCAACCTTCTGTCTTACCAGTGTTTCCTTTCGTTTGCTGTACATCACAATGTCCTATTTAATTGCCTTGTCCATTCCATAGTTTCTGCTACCCTTTCACTGTCTCTAACCACCAAATGCTCTCACTTTCCCTTTTACTAAACTTAAATTCTCTGGCTTATCATCATAATCTTCATCTTTCACTTATGCACAAATCCCATTAACATCTTCATTTTATGCAAGTAGGAAAAGCACAGGCTAAATCCAATTGTTTACTTATTCACATCTTCTTATCATACAGGCATGAGATACTGAGGACTAGTGAAAACCAATCATTATGAATGACCTCATTTTAATTTCATCACCACTGACCTCCAGTAGTCTCTATACCTGCAAGGAATCCTATAATCTTTCTCTGGACTAATCACTCCTCAATTATCTTAAGTAGATACTTAAATCTTCTACTTTTTCAAACTTCCAACATGTAGTACTGCCTCCAGACATACAGAAAAGTAAAGAATTAAATGGTTTCAAAATCATATAAAGATGAAGAGGTATTTTTTAGACTGGGTTTCCAAATATGGGCTCCAGAACAACAGACACATTTGTAGAAGCACATTAGTTCAACATGCCATCTTTGACACTGTGTTGGAATCAACAGTCCTTTTTCACAACTCTGACCACACCAACACCATTATTACTTGAAACCAAAGAATTTGATAAAAGGATCTGTATTCATAGAATATCTGAAGTTGTCATTGTTTTCTGCACTTGTAGAAACAATCCTTGAGTGTCAGGAAATTGGCTACTTCTTTACTTCACCTTTCCAAATTTGTTTCAAGTATATTTAATGATGAGAATTGCATTTGAATTTCCACCCCCCACCCAACATACACCTCAACATTCCTTCCTCCTTACTTATATGTCCATGAAACTTATCACATCAAATGACGTGCTGTGTGCTTTGTTCACCTTTGTATCCTGGTGCCTCAGGAGATGCAACCTGAGATCCCCTCATCTTCTGCCTTCATTGTGCACTCTTGTCTAGACTTACTTATTACTTGTTGACCCTTATGTGGAAACTTGTTCTTCTGAAGGCTTAGGCCTATGAAGACAGGAAGTGTGGGGAAATGAACTCTTCATAGTGTGAACTTTTACCAGTTGGAAGCCAACTAGCTTTATTTTCCTGGAATCATGCTTTCTGATTTTCACCAGCTCTGCATTGCATATGTCAAGTATTGTCAATATTTTTTTCATCTCTCTCCACAAACATCTATAAATACACATAACTTTCTTTTGTTCTTCAGTTTAATACCACTTACAATTAAATGTTGTGTTTGGATCCATCAAAATTCAAAGTTGAAAGAATCTTTGTGGACAGTAGAATTTATTCCTCCTTATTTCTAACTTTGAATAAGTCTCAAGAGATTACACAATAAACATGTTGCTCCTACAATGGTGTCAGCAGTGTCAGATAAAAATTCATCAACCTGGTCCATTTTGTGCTTCTATAACAAAATACTCAAAATTGGGTAGCTAATAATAGTCAGAAATTTATTTCTCATAGTTTTGAATATGGAAAAGTTCAAGATCCAGGCTCTAGTAGGTTCTGTTGTCTAGGAAATGATTGCTTTCTGCTTCCAAGATGGTTCCTTGTTGCTAAATCCTCCAGAGGGAGGAATGCTGTGTCCTCACATGGCTGGAGACAGAAGCTCAAGCTAGAGCCAAATGGTGTGTGAAGCCTCTTGTATAAAGACCTTAGTCCAACTAACGAGGGTAGAAACCCGCATGATCTAATCACCTCTTTAGAGCACCACCTCCTCATATCATTATGCTGATCTGGGCCTGGTAGCTTATGCCTGTAATCCCAGCACTTTGGGAAGCCGAGGCGGGCAGATCACTTGAGGTCATGAGTTCAGGAAAAGCCTCTTCAATACGGTGAAATCCCATCTCTACTAAAAATACAAAAATTAGCTAGGTTTGGTGGCATGTGCCTGTAGTCTCAGCTACTCAGGAGGCTGATTCAGGAGAATTGCTTGAACCTGGGAGGCAGAGGTTGAAGTGAGCCAAGATGGTACCACTGCACTCCAACCTGGGTGACAGGGCAGAACTGTGTCTGAAAAAAACAAAACAAAACAAATTGTCATATTAGCAACACCTGAATTTTGGAAGAAACACATTCAGACCATAGCATTCATCTCACATTCCTTGTCATGAAAGACCCATAGAAAGTTATATTTCTATGAGATAAACTTCACAAGTGTTATGAGTTAAATTGCATCCCTTCCCCCAAAATTAATATGCTGAAGTCCTAACCTGTAGTACTTCAAAATATTACTGTTTTAGAGATAAAATATTTAAATGGATAATTCAATTAAATTAGGGTTGTTAGGGTGCAGTTTTAGTTGAATATGACTGGTATCCTTATAAGAAGGGAGATTAGATTGTGGAGCACACAGAGAGAGGGAGACAATGTGAGGACACAATGAGAAGGCAAACAACTGCAAGCTGAGTGGAAAAGCCTCAGGAGGACTCAAACCTGCTGACACTATGATCTTAAACATTGAGCCTCCAGAATTGAGTGAAAACAGTTTATGTCATTCGAACCATTTAGTTTGTGTTATTTAGTTATGGCACCCTTAGTCAACTAATTAGGTATTCACAAAAAAATACTTAGCAATAATTTAAAACATTTTTCAGTATTATTTTTGCATTTTATTATGTTTTTCCTCTTCCCATTAAAGAAAAAATTACCTAACAGCTAGTCTCATCAAATAAAACATTATAATTAAGTACTTAAAAAGAATCTCACCACATATATTGAACAATGCTCATTTAGGCCATTTTTAGAAATGCAATTAGGCCGGGTGCGGTGGCTCATGCCTGTAATCCCAGCACTTTGGGAGGCCAAGGCGGGTGGATCATGAGGTCAACAGATCGAAACCATCCTGGTCAACATGGTGAAACCCCATCTCTACTAAAAATACAAAAATTCAGCTGGGCATGGTGGCGTGTGCCTGTAATCTCAGCTACTCAGGAGACTGAGGCAGGAGAATTGCCTGAACCCAGGAGGCAGAGGTTGCGGTGAGCCGAGATCGTGCCATTGCACTCCAGCCTGGGCAACAAGAGCAAAACTCTGTCTCAAAAAAAAATAAAAAAATAAAAAAATAAATGCAATTAAGTAGGATATTTAACCAAGAAAATTCACTTTTGTTTAAAATATTAAAGAAACGAATTTTAGAATCTTTTTCTTTATTTAGCATGTTAGACTTTGGGCATGAAAAATACAATCATGTATTTTTCTAGTATTTTCTAACACAGTAGTTTACCACCTCTCAAAAAATCTAAGTACTCAGATGTTGGATAACAGCTACTAGGCAGAGGTGATCATAGCACTATATTATTCCTTCATCACCTTGCCTCAGCACTGTCCAAACATTTATAAGCTGTTTAGAGTCTATAGCAACAGGTCCTCAATTAAATACAAAAATTGAGTGATTACATGAAGAATAATATTTGTATTAAGATGCAAGATATTAACAAATAATTTATCTAAAGGTTAAATTATAATCATCAATAGAATATATCCATTCTCTATAAATTTTATATTTGCAGAAATTCAAGCTAAAATAAAATGTTTTATTGGAGAATGTGTTCATCATATTTTATTTTCGCTTGAATTTCTATCACTTTAAATTTTTAATTGAGCTGTGTATCCCCTGTGAAAAGGTTTGTGATGCAGCAGAACTCCTAACAACACAAGCATGAAATGGGAGATCACACAAAGTCTATGCAGCCACCTCATCTGACTGCTGTGAGTTTCCACCTCTGGTCACAATGCTTGCCTAAGAATAATGGAATTTGTTTCTCTCTCCCTGTCAACCTTCACATGATTTAATCTCATTGGTAAACTCTAACATGGAAAGAGATTCTTGACATATAGTTCCTGCATTCTTCTCTTGATTACAGAGGAGACCTCAGAAGCAAAAGGTAGATAGTCATGTAACTCACAAAACACAATTTCTCTTTCAAGGGTTTCAATTGTTCACTTGCCATCAAGGGACCAGATGGTCTTTGAGAAATAGTGATATATGACATTGGTCCATGTTAAATTTGCAAGGATTGTAAACATTAGTAAATAAATTGGTTTTTGTAAGTATAAAAGTCTCTGTTCTTGGAACCATGCTTAACCCCATCTCTGCCATTGTGACTCTTTACATTGGTGTGTTCTTGGGTTTCCAAAAACAAATGAAGTCAGAGGCTAAGGCAGGAGAATCACTTGAACTGGGAAGGTAGAGGATGCAGTGAGCTGAGATCATGCCACTGCACTCCAGGCTGGGCGACAGAGTGATTCTCCTTCCTTAGCCTCCTGAGTAGCTGAGATTACAGGCATGTGCCACCACTCCTAGCTAATTTTTGTAATTTTAGTGGAGGCAGGGTCTCCATCTCTTGACCTCATGATCTGCCCACCTCCTTCTCCCAAAGTGCTGGGATTACAGGCATGAGCCACTGCGCCCAGCCCACATCTTGTTTTAAACAATATAGTTTTTCTACTTGCGTGATTCAATTAAAAATGAGATCTACTTATTTTCTGTTCATTGGTGTGAATCTGGGGTTAGTTTATGTCAAAAAACTTGGACCTTGAATAGAAAAAACTTTTTTTTTTTTTTTTGCATGATCCGCTCATATAAGATGACAAGAAGCATGGAATTCTCTTTAAACTTTAAAAATGATTCAAAGACACAACAGGAAAGAGCTGTGTAATGTTATGAACATCTCCAATTATTAACCAATATTACATAATTATAAGCATTGAAACTGCTGTCTTAAAATTGTTACCAATAAGGAAAGCAAAATCTTGGTCTGCAGTGAGTGAAGATTCTTCCCTAATATTTTGCTAAGATTCCCATTAAAACATAGTCTTGCGACAGAGCAAGATTCCATTTAAAAAAAAGGTGTGAATATGTGAATAATGTGAATAACATGTTAGAATATCTCATGTATTTGTTTCTACTTACCTCTCATTTATAAAAATTAATAAATTTTATTTTTATTAAGCAGTTTTAGGTTTACAGAAAAATTGTGTGGAGAGTGCAGAGCACCCATAACTCCCTCACACTCATCCCAGCTTTTTTAGTATAACACCCTGTGTAACTGTGTTGATGAGCCAAGTTTGATACATTATTAAGGATTATAGTATACATTAAAATTCACTCTTTATCTTGTACGATCTGTGAATTTTGACAAATATATAATGACAGGTATTCACTATTACAATATCACACAGCATAATTTTATTACCCTAAAAAAAAATCCCTTTGTTCCACTTATTTGTTGCTTCTTTCCTCCTCCCAAAGCCCTGGCAATCCGATCTTTTTACTGTCTCTATAGTTTTCTATCTCCAGAATGTCATGTAGTTGGAATCAAATAGTACGTAGCCTCTTCGTTTACTTGATTGTATTTACTTAATTATTTACTTAATTGAATTGTCTTCGTTTACTTAATAAGATGCACTTAATTTTTCCTTATTTTTTTTCATGGCTTCATAATATGATTTCTTTTTAATTGTGAGTAACAATCCACTGTTTCTGTGTACCGAAGATTATTTATCCAATGACCTTTTGAGGGACACCTTGGTTGCTCCTGCACTTTTGAAATTATAAATAAGGGTGCTATAAATATTTGTGTGAATTTAAGTTTTCAGTTCTGTTATGTAAATACCATGTAGCACGGAAGCAGAATAACATGGTAAGAATATGCTTAGTTTTCTAAGGAACTGCCAGACTGTCTTCCAAAGTGACTACCATCTTGCATTTAAACTGGCAATGAATAAGAGTTTCCGTTGCTCCGCATCCTCATCAACATTTTCTGTCATTCATTTTCTGTTTATTCAAGCTCTCTCTTAAGTGTGGCTTTGTTCAAATGTTAAAGTTTCTATATTTTACACTATTGTAAGAGTAGGAAAGTATTTTCACAGGACAAACATCAACATTTTCTAGTAATCCCCTGGACATCCACTACTGCTGGTGTGGTCTTTTGTGCTGAAGTTTATTTTCTAAAACACGCCACAATTCTCACATTTATCATTCTTTTCTAAGTCCAAATCTAGAAATTGTAACTGCCAATTTATATAAGAATAAGCAGAAAACCGTGATCATTTTTGAGACACTAATTGATTTCCTGGTGTCAGCCATCAAAATATTATTTCTTTATAAATACTACTAATTACTAAAATTAATCTTTAATAAATAGACTAGATTTATAATGTTTTACACACATGTAGAATTTTGTAATAAAGGCTCTGAGAAGTATGTTTATAAATTATCTATATGTAGAGAGGAGAGTGCTAACTTAGTGAGTAAGGTAGAATATGCCTGGGGTATAGCAGAATTCAAGACAAAGCTAATCTCAGCTTTCAAGGTGTTTATATTCAGTGCAGAAAAAAGAGAAAACTTATTCAAAAAAACTAAACTAAAAATAGATTAGCAAATAGATTAATAGATTAACAAAATCAGAAATTACTAATTCTTAAGGATTGTAGAGGAATCCAAAGCTAATGAAGTAATTAAAAAATGAATTAATTTAAAAAATATGGGCCCATTGAAGTTATTTTTCTAGTATTTTTTTTCAGAAATTATTCTTTTATCATCATCATTGCCTTTTGAGTGTCACAGGTCTGAGGAAGCATTAGCAAAAAACCATATCCCTAATCTTCGTTTCTGCTTGTTAAAAACGTCTCACATAATTTCAATTCTAGAACAAATAATCTTCTAATGACATTTCTTCTAAAGATTAATTTTTGGCTGATGGGTGAGAGAAAATGAATTTGAGAAAATAATGCTCAATGGTGTGTGTAATAGTGTGAATCCCACTTGGTGAATAGTGTGTGTAAATATCAAAATACAATCACAAGTGTCTCTCCAGGGAATCAAAAAGTGATTCTGCCAGGGATTTGGGAGAAGGAAAGAAGAAACAAATAAGTGGAACACAAGATATTTTTTTTAGGGCAGTTGACTGAAAACATCTTTATATTATATTTTCACATAGAAGACTCCAAAGCTCACTGCTTTACTGTTGAATATAGCTATTGGAATATTTGCCTTAAAAGTTTAGTGTTTTTTTTTTTAAATGACTGAGTATATTCACTAAGCTATTGAGGCAAATATTTTAGAGCTATATTCAACAGAAAAGCAGTAACCCTGGTTTAGATTATTCTTTTAAAACATAGCCTAACATGTAGTCTATATTTATATATATAAATATTTATGAAGTATTTAAAAATAAATAATGTTGTCCAGTTCTTTTAGATTTCATTTATCTGTTCCCAAAGAAGTGTCCTAAACTTTCAAAATTATGCCTGGAAAAGCTTTTTAATATAAAGGCTAGTGTCAAACACACATGGTAGATCAAAATTTACTTAGTCATGATCTTGTCCGGTTGCCTCCTATTATGTTAAAATACACCAAATAAAGGGTAAACAAGTCATTTATGCATAAATACCTCTCAATATGAGTGTGAAAAATTATTTCACCTAATCAAGCCATTACTAATGCTGTCATTCCTATCTGTGGGTCCCTAGACAATTTGTGTAACCAAACCTCATTCTTCTTTCATAATATCAAGAGTCTTTGCCAATTCCATGAGCATCAAAAATCTTCTTTATATTATGGAAAGACATCTATGTTGAATAACATTATTTTGCATCTTGTGTTTAAAAATACCCTATCAACAAAGTACCCTATAGTTAGGAAGGAGAACTTCATTTTTATATTTTATAACAAAAATCAATGTCATCGTTTTGCCTAAAATCAATCTTAAATTAGATATCATATTATTACAATTAATTTTAACAAGTAAACATTAAATTTCATTTTAAATGGGTAAGAAAACATTCTTGTGGACATATCTAGATATAAAAATTCCAATTGTTTCAATTTTTAGCATGACATTTGAAAAAAGAAACTCTTCTATCAAAAAGAAGAATAGAGCTAGATTCACATAATATGCTTATACAGAATTATGGTTTTTTTTCCCTTCCATTAATCTAATTTACTTTTATTGGGCAAAATTCTCTGAAAAATGTATCTCTGCAGTATGGAAATGTCAATGAATGTGAAAAAGGAACTTCTTTGGAGATTTATCATAGCATGTAACTTCTGAATTTTACATTTTGTCTTGCTGTGCAGTGTCACAGATAAAAATGCTTTTGAAATTGCTGTTTCCTACATGGTTCTAAAAACTTGAAAGGTCATGAGACTCCTCTCTGTCACTGTTAGATAACAAGCATGGTAATATCTTACAAAGTATAATTAAACCACTGCATAAGATTCTCTCTAACATTAATGCATGTTTTCTTTTGTTTTTTCCCAATATGTTTAAATGTGTAAGGCTCCATTAACATAAATCTTTATTTAAAAGCTTATATTCATTTACAAGCATAAGATTAAAGCAATTGTGAATAAATCAACGTGCTTAATGTAAACTTCAAGCAATTGTTTAAAAATATGAGGTTTATGAATAGCAATTTCCATATCAGGAATAGAGAAGCCAGTCTCGCTGCTCCAGATATTTTGCTTCTTAATTGAACATAGTAAATAAATGTATTAAATGTATGTAAATTGTATGTCTGATCAAAGAATATAGCAAAAATATTTATTTGTGTCTACTTATTATTCAGTTTAATTGAGTTGCAGAATTATGAAACACAAGTGAAAATAAAAGAACTGAGACATTTTCAATTTTTGTTAATATTTTCACCTGACAAAATTTAACAACACTGACCATATTCAACTAATATTCAATTTGCTATTGAGTTCAAATAGGTTTGATTCTGGGTATATAAATTTCACAATCTATAAAGACTTTAAGGTTTAGCTTTTACCTACATAAGCTGGGTAAATGGTGGAACCTCAGTAAGGATTAGCTTCAATTGTTGCTATAATGAATACCAACCAAAAAGGTAATAAACCTCGTTTCCCAAAAGGCATTTCCCAAAGAACTGATTTTCTCACAGCGATTTGTTACAGGAACTGATAATTTATATATTGTAAGATCTTGATAAAATTTTGGACAATTGTCTGGGACTTTTTTTCTTTAATTTATAAAAGCTCTATTCTATTTATAAGCATTCAGTTATTTTCATTTTATATTCACTTTTAATACTTATTCACTCAGGTTTTAAGTTACAGAATTTAACAGAATCGAGGCAGAGAATACAAGATAAAAACATGAGTAGAAGAGACAAAACACACACACACACACACACACACACACACGCACGCACACACTTCATTTTGTGAAGTGGTCCTATATAGCAGTGTCTCTTTCTTTTGTGATTATGTGTTAGGATTGCTTTTGATCACCTTGGATTGTAGAATCTCATAGCTTTGCAATGATTAGGAAAAAACACATATAGAATGTTCAATGTTAAAATGGAAAATAGCATGCAGTAATAGTTACGGCAGTTTTGTAGTTGAGATAAAAAATGTATACCCATACTATTTTGTCTCGAGAATGGTAAAGATTTGCAATTTTATCCTAGTGGACTAACAGATTTGTCTGCTATAGTTTTATTGATGCTGACAGAAAATGAGACTGTTGGGCCAGTGACAAAGTAGGTTTATTACTTATAGCAGTAGCTATAGCCAGAGATCAACATGTTCTTGTGTTGTTACTCTAAACCCATATTTACACATGGTGGCAAAAGGAAAGCCAAGTGACACTTGAGTCCACAATGGGTTGCATTAAATCTCAAAAGGAATACTGAGTTCGCAAAATCCCATTCTATTAAATTGGGCTTTATGCAAACCTGCCTGACCTTTGGCACTGAAGAAGACATTATCTTTATTAAACCAGCCTGTATGCTTTTTCTCTGGAGGGAGATACTATCTCTGCCCACCAGGGCTGCACACCACAAAAACATCCCTAGTGTTGAGAGAAGGGAATTCTATCACACTGTTAGTGGGAATGTAAACAGTAAAGCCACTGTGGAAAACAGTACAGAGATTTCTCAAAAACCTAAAAATAGAACTACCGTATGCTCTGACAATGCCACTACTGGATATTTATCCAAAGGAAAAGAAAGCAGATATCTGAACTCAGAGATTTTATTGTATCACTATTCACAGTAGAAATGATACGAAATCAATCTATGTATTCATCAGTGGATGAATGGATAAAGAAAATGTAGCATATATATACACAATGAAATACTATTAGCCATACAAAATGGCAAGATGGATGGAAGTGGAGGTTACCATGTTAAGTGAAATAAGCCAGACATGTAAAGAGAAATTTTTCATGTTCTCACTATTGTGTAGGAGCCAAAAAAGTTAATCCCAGGGAAGTAGAAAGTGGGATGATAAATACCAGGCTGGGCAGGGTGTGTGAGAGAAAGTAAGGATGAAGAGAGGTAGGTCAATGAATGCAAATATACACTAAAGTAGAAAATATAAGTTATGTTTCATAGCAGAGAAGGATGATTATAGAAAGGAAAAAGTAGAATACATTTCAAAGTAGCTATAAGAGAAAACCTCAATTTTTTTTCCAACACATAGAAAAAATAGATACTCAAAGTGATGGATACCCCAAATACCCTGACATGATCATTATACATTCTATGCATGCAATAAAATATAACATGTCTCATAAATGTGTAAAATATTCATATGAATGTTTACAAAATCCTTGGAAAAATAGCCTGGAATCAAGGGGTGATGCCTCCACTTGCAAGATGTGCCAAAACACGAAAAACTTGTGGAGACTCATCCCATGACTTTCTACACTGCCCCTCCTTACGACACTGTCTTATCTTCTGACCATGAATACGATGCCCAGTTGGCCACTCAGATTGTTTGACTAGCATAGGCTGTGACCAAATTTGTTATTTATAAACAATGCTCAATTAATTAAGACTATACTTATCAAGACTCTAAACATCAGGATGTGGCAACCTAATGTAATGGCCTTAAACATGTTCCACAGTGTTCCAAACTCAACAGCTGAACCAAGTTTCTAACAATCAGGAATACCTTAGAAATCCAGGTGGGATTATCTTTGAGGTTCTATACTGACCTTTGCATTTTTCTTGAGGCATTAATCCAGGTATAGGTTCGTATATTGTATACAATCTGCCTTGACCCTTAAGGAAAATGTATAGGACAAAGCTGTCTTTCATAACAACCCTGGCCCATTCTTTGAGGCTGAACTGAACGCTTTCCTAACCTGAAAGGATGTCACTGATCATCTCAACTAGAGTCACAAACTTCATACCGATATTTCCAATAGAATAATTAACATGCTGTAAGAATTGCTGCATAATTTGTGATTAAATTAGAATTTGATTATCCCTTTCAAACCTCCATGCAACCTAGGGTAGGCTCATTTGGGAAAAAAAATAAAATAAAATATAAAAATCCTTTGAATGCACCTGAGCATTACATGATGTTCTGATGGTTTGTCCTGAAATGCTTGTGGGTCTCTTAAGACTGTTTCTCAGGGGGTAAGTCACCATGTTTTGGAAGGATGTTAGTTAGTTTCTGGTTCCAAACAAAATATTGCCACTGGGGAAATAAAATGTTGTTTATAATTGTTGTGATCACTCTCCCAAGTGGGACCTACATCAACTGGGGACAAAAGTTCATATTGCTTCGTGGCACCCTGGCTCACTGGAAGACCTTTAGGGTCTCCCTTTCTTAAAAATTGAGTCTAGTATTTTGTTGATAAAGGGACTCTCTTTTAAGGGGAGGTGGTCAAACCTGTCCTTTATATGTATTGTACTAACTGGGTGGCATTCTGCCCTAAGGAATTATGAGTGATGGCTTTGGGTATGAGGACATGGCAGAAAACCAGAAATACTGACAGGAATTTTGCATGGGAGGTACAGTGTTTGGACCATCTTACTCTAATAGACTGCTTCTGGTAGACTTCCTGGAGAGTTGAAGTAGGCTGGTAATCCAATTGTGTTCAGGGTTTTTTGTTGGGGGGTGGAAGACCCAATAATTAGTTAAAATTAATGTACTTTCAATAGTTTTAAAGAGGCATAGAAGGGTGCTTCCTTGGAGAAGATTAATTCATGTCTCCCCCTCATCTTTTCCATATCACCTGGAATCTAAGAGGTTTTCTCCCAGATGCATGGCTTGTTACTCTCTGGAAATGTTCTATTTTATCCAGAAACACAATGATATAATTATCCTATTCCCTTTTTAGTTATAAAAAAATGAGTTTCTGCTTTAAACTTAGAAATTTCTATATATTATTCAGAGTGCTCTTTATAATTTTATTTTTCTAGATGTGTTCCTTCTCCATTTCTGTTTTCAGTTTATGAGTTAGCTACAATATTACTAAAACCAAAAGCCACCAAAAACTTGGACAGAATTCAAACACTAGCATTATTTTCCATTTTAGCATTTCTGTCAGTATTACAAGCAGAAGGCCTATCGTTTGGTAAAGGCAAATTGAAGCAAGTAACAGAAAAAAGTGTGTCAGTGGTAAATACAGCTGAACCATGCTCTGTATGACTAGAAATGCTGCATGTTACAATGAAACACCTCATCAAAGCAGCAGTGCACACACACAGGCACACACACAGACACATAGACACACGCAGACACAGACACACACACACGTGTTTAACAATTCAATTCTTTTCTGTCTTGAATATTGTTAGTAACGTGGTTTCATGAACTAAGCCTCAGAATTTGAAATATTATGGTTTTGCACACCTTTCAAGACCATCTTTAATGTGTAAAGGAATTGAAAATGAGGCAAGTTCTATGATTTTTCTTCTGAGGTTATATAAATGGTGGGAGGATTTGTACTGTATGTCAACTAACCTCACCTCTTCCCCAAAGTCCATTCTTCTATGTCTAAACAATAAGAGTTCACCCTATATTCCCAGTTTTCTAAGTACTTTGCAAGTATTAATTGACTTAATCCTTCAACAGCTTTATAAAATAGTATAAATTGTTCCTATTTATCCTGCAAGAAAATTGTTGAACAGAGATGTTCAATAATTTCCCCAGAGCCACCAGGAGTGGTAATCTGAATTCAGGAAGCAGTTGCTTTTAGTATTCAGCTCTGCTGCCTCTTGTTTGATAAAGATGTTCAAACTGAAAACTGTAATATTTTAGACCACAAAAAGGCCTTCAATAGACTGGAATATGACCAGTTATGTGTTTTTTTCTTTTTTAGAATTTTAATGTTTTCATTCAAATATTACATAATTAAGGGGCCATAGGGTGGCAACAATAATGTCTTCATTCTATACCAGTGGTTCTCAACCAGAGGTGGTTGTTCCCTCTCCCCCAGGCCCCCAACAGGAAGATTTTGGAAATGTCTGGAGGTGTTTTTGATTCTGACAGTTGCGGAGATGCTGCTTCTAGCATGTGGTGTGTTAGAGGCCACGTCTTTTGTTAAACACCCTGGCAGTGTATATTACAATTCCCTATATCAAAGAGGTATACAGCTGAAAACGTAAATAGCACCAAGGATGAAGAAACCTGTCTGGGATATGGGAACTGGCTTTTTTTTTTTTTTAGCCATGTGCTTTGGATATCAAAACACCTAAGAAAACTAATGCTATTTGTTCACTGGTAAATATTTGGAAAATATTGATATTATTTAAGCTTTTTAAGGATTTGTACCCATTTACACACAGTTACAAAGCATGTTTTAAGATGTGGTCTTGGTAAGATTGCATGGTAACTACATACATAAATTGATCCTTAAAATATAATTGATAACACACCTGTGAATGGTGTGAGAGGCGATGGGGACGCAGAGACAAGGACCCTAAAAAAGAGCTGGGAAGCTGACGAATGCAAACTTATTCTGTGGACATACAAGTAAATGGATACGTTGAAGAGAGGAATTTGCAAAGCTTTTAAATTTGACAGGCATTTAATAATAGTGATGCTTGTAAGAATTATAGCCAAAATATTTCAATAACCTGAAAATATGACCACATAGTCTCACCTGATCTTTGTTTTGTAAGAGCAGAGACCTTCAGCCTCTCATCTTACATGTTGATTATGATGCAATATTAAAATAGAACATTTCCTAAACATTTATGAAGTTGAGGATACAGGTGCAGGTTTGTTAAATAGGTTAACTTGTGTCATAGGAGTTTGTTGTCCAGAGTGTTTCATCACCCAGGTATTAGGCCTTGTACCCACCAGTTATTTTTCCTGCTCCTCTCCCTCCTCCCACTCTACACCTTCTGATAAGCACCAGTGTGTATTGTTCCCCTAAAGCAAAACATTTTTAATCAAAAAATATCTGTTGAACTTGAGAGTGGGAAACCCATTCCATTCATTTTCAGATTCTGTAAGTAGAGAATAATCTTTCCAGGTAATTTCCAATATTGTATACAAGAAAACAGTATTTATGGACACAACCACACTCCACATGGAGATTTGATCTGGTACAGGTTAGAGGGCAAGTTGTAATTTGTTAAGTGGAACAGGACCAATCCTGTTTTCATAATTAATTTCTCATTAAGCAATAATAAAATCCAATAGTCCGTTGAGAAACATAGGCAGAAAAATTTTTTCACCCAATGGGAATTTCTCAGTATTATGTAATTTCCATCTACTACTAATATTTTTCCTCTTACCTTCTTTTCTCAGCACAAGATAAATAGGTTCTGTTAAGGGAGATATTGGAGAGAACAGAACAACAAAAACCTCCACCTCTAATTTGTCATATTCTGGCAGAAATTAAGTGGTGCTTTCAAGTTGGATAATTTGTGATGTGTTTAATAAAGAGACTATTTATAACTACGTCAAAAGAATGTAGAGAAAACTGAGTAACTGGTAAGAGCATGACATGGACAGAAAGCAGAGCTCTTGACAGCAGCTTACAAGCTTTAGAATAAATGAGACGAGGAAGTGTTGACAGTCAAATCCTTGTAAGCAAAAGATGACCTTTCAGTAACCAGCTAAAGTCAGTCTCAGAGGGAGGGAGGTACCTTGCTCTCCCCCGATTCTTTGATCTCTTAGTGTTGGCTCGAACTGATGAGAGAGAAGCCGGATCCCAATGGATGGGAGGATACTGTCCAGGAGTGCAGAGCAGGATAGAGAAGTGGGATTAGATCTGGTGGAGCCAACGGAACTAACACAACCTCAGAGACAAGAAATGATGGAAGAAAAAAGAGCAGGGAAGTTTTGTTCTCTGGTTATTGGACCAATTTTTGAGGAACCTATGACAGCCACAAAGTAGCAGACGAAGTAATTTTCTGTTGTATACATAAAATTTAAAAGTAACGAAATTGTGTCTCTCCTGCCTCTTCCTTCCCTTTCTTGGCTTCTTTTCTGTATTCAATTTCTTGTCTTTTCACCTTCAATTATTTTCATCATAGCTCCTGCATACTCACCATAAAATCTTTCTAAATATGAAGGTTTGTTGTTGGTTGAAAGGCTGTCATTTATCGTTCTCCTCTTAGAAGTCCTCCTTCTTGGTTGCTATTTAACACCTTCCTTCATGTATGGTTGAGATGGATTATCAGGCACAGGCTGGATGTGCTGTCAAGACCCAAAAGTAGCAAAATCACAAAGATGTCTCCGAGAAGCTGCACAGTTTCAGCAGCTCTAGGCACAACTTGAGTAGGGTCCAAAATGAAAAGAAGAGCTAGTTAAGAAAGGCAAAATTAGGACATATAACTTGGATTATATCATTTATACCTTCAAATTGGGAAATGTGGAAGTTTCAGATAACATTAGCAATTCTGTTTCAGATTTTTAAAAAAGTGATTATTCGTATATGTGATATGCATTTTGTTCAAGAATCTGCTAATCCAAGAAAATAATTTGATATTTGATTAATGGGAATAGGTAATTATTCTTTATATTATTTGTAATTTTCGTTGAGTATTTGAATGCTTAGGTGATTTTAGTGCTACTATGTAAGAAATCTAGATTATTTTTAAATTATATGTTATAATAATTTACTTTACTTAATTTTATGTTATAATAGATAAATGTTGTATCATGTGCTATGTAGCAGATTAAGGTACTTAGGATCTCCTAAGACAAACCATCACTTGTATTTTTGTAGTGTTTATGTTTACCCTGTCAATGTCTGATCTCTTGCTGTAGGAATACATTCAAGGAGTTTTTTGTAGAGTACTTAAATATATTTATCAAGATAAGCACCAAAAATATGAAGAGGTCTTACAAACACTTACTTGGTCATAATTTAAAAGTGCAGTTTACTGATGACTTTGTTGACGTAATGGTGATCTCATCTGTTCTGTTGATGAATTTAGTGGACAATGCGAAGGAAAGTTATACACTTATTTTATAGCAATGCTATGAATAAATAAATACGTACTACTATTGCAGCTGAGTAAAAGAAACTCATAAATATTAATGTTAAAAAAAAGAGGTGGACAATTTGCCATAGGGCCCTCAAGGCTATAAATCTAGGAATTGTAGTCAACTGAAACAATCCATTATAAATCATCTTCTCCCTACCCATATTGTGTTTTGCAATTCCAGCCTAACGCTGCATGTAAAATAGGCAATCTAAACTTGTTCTCAGTGGATAAGAATAAGCCCTGAAGAACTACTTTTCAAACACTGCATTTCTCCTCATAAACTGGACTTCAAAAATATTCCAAACACACCATAAGATTTCAAACTTCAGTGCCCTCAAAAGCTGCACATGGTTCCCATTGACATCAATCAGAATTTTATGTGCATGGAGCAGGGGCAAAGGATAACCTTGCATATGATCAACAATATGTTTGATGGCTAAAAACACTGAAACTCCCCTGTGCTGATATTAGTTTCCAAGACCCTTTGTCTCAAAAATTCAATGGCTGTCTAAATATGGTAGGCAATGCTATTTTCATTTTAAAATGTAAAATCTAAAATACTTTATTTGTAACTGAAAACTTAAGAGGTAAATTAACTGAAACATTATATTGAAGAGATTTAAAGTGGTGTAAATTTTTCCATGACTGAAATATTTCTCTTCATACAAAACATCAGCTTGTTAATACTTTGAATTTATAGGTAGAAAAGCAAATATGACTTTTTTTCAATTAAATTGACTACCAATAATAAACTACAGGATATTACCACCTAGTAAGTAGGAAATTTTTCTTCAGTTGTTACTTCAGTGTTAAAGTAATAAAAAAAAAATCTCAAAATATATTTAGAAACTAATGCTTTATCTATCACCCCATCATCTACATTAGGTATTTCTTCTAATTTTATCCCTCCCCAATTCACCTATGTTACAATCCTACACAATCTGCATATGTACCCCAGAACTTAAAGTATAATAAAAAAAACTGAAAAAAAAAAACCAAAAATGAATGCTTTAAACCCTGTTCACTGATTACAACTGAGATTACATTTTATGTAGTTTCAATGTCTTTAGTTTCCTAGGTTATAGTTTTGTGTTTGTTCATTAGAAATTATAAACCTCACAGATTGACTTTTGCCAACTAAGACATTGTTTACTGCTGTTTGGTTCCCTGAAATAATGTGGAGTTTCTTCTTTGCTTTCAGGCCGAATGATTAAAGCTAACTCCAGAGCAGCTATTCTCTCAACTTTGCACTGTTGATATTTTGGTCAGCCGACCCCCTGTTGTGGTGGTCTGTCCTGTGCATCGTGGGATGCTGAGTAGACTCTAGCCTCTGCCCTCAACTGCTAGTTGTATTCCCACACCAGTTTTGTCACCCAAAACTTTCTCTAGATAAGGCCAAATCCTCCACTGATATAGAATTCATTTCTAACATTGTGTTCATTGTCCATCTCAGTGGATAGAATTTCATTTTTAGTAATCATTAACTTAGTCCAACAAACTTTTAACCTTGATAAATGTCTTTCAAATACAAGTATGACTGAGAAAGCATGCAAGTATGTTGTCAGTAGCTAACTTCTTCATGAAGATTAGTAGGTCACATTTTTTTTAACAAAACAATAAGACATAATATAAGGACTGGGACATAATATAGAGCAAAAAGAGCCAGATAATTAAAATTGTGGGGAAAAGTTGGGAAAAGTAAAATAAGAAGCTGTAAAATTTAAACTTCAACTATCTTACTATCTGGGCTTTTTTGGTTATACTCTGGGTTAGAGTTTATTATGTAAAAAGGATACAGATTAAAATCAGCAAAGGTAAAATGTGCAAAGAACAGAGCACAGGAGAAACCAGCCCCACATTTCCAATTGTCTTCTCTCAGTGGAATCCTAGAGACAGAACTTAATTCTGGCAATGATGCTACTCAAAAGGTATTGCCAACCAGAGAAGTTCACTGGATTCTTCGTGTTCAGCATTTTTACTGGAGATTAGTTATATAGATAAGGCACAGTCTCGTGTCTGACATTAGTTACTCAATCTCCATTCTCTCTTTAGGTCAATGAATACTATATGATCCAAGGACTTCACCGCAAATCAAAATGTTTTCCTAGACTATCTGACCTGGTCCATGGTCACAGAGAAACAGACATTCTTCTCAGGTAGGATATGCCAAGAGTTTGGAGATTATCTCCAAGAACCTGATAAAGGAACAAATTTTTTTTGGAATGTGCTAAATTTGGACAACACAGGCCTGCTCAGTAATTCTTTACATATGCCTTTACCTCTCAACATCAAACAGGTCAGTGATATACAACAGTTGGAATGTTAGGATGTTCACTTGCTCTTCAAGATTAACTTCCTTTATTCATCTCATATTTGTGTATATAGTTATGAATATTATTATTAATTATATTTACCCACATATCTGATACTAATAGGAGAAGAAAGCATCTTTTCTTGCACTGAAAAAGAAATTTAGGGAGTGCTAATATGTATTGTTCTTCTGTGCCAAACACTGTGCTAAGGCCTTTACACAGTTTAATAATTTAAAGTTCACAATAATTTAAAGTTCTAATGATGTATTAGAACTAGCTTCTACCTGCATACATACAAGGGCCAATTGTTAAATTTCAGAAATGTTGCAAGCCAGTTGACATCACACATTGATAGCTTATACTGGTCATTTTGGTAATATTTACATGGAAATTGACAAATAGTACAAATCAGCATTCTCCCATCCAAAAATTCAGTAATTAAATACTTTAACCACCACTTCACTTCATGTGGAGGCTAATTGTTACACTCCAGTAAGTGGCAGAGTCATAGGAAACTTTTTTTCTCAATACTTTCTAGCTTATGTAACTGAATCCCTTTGAAAACCATTTGACATTGTTATTTTACTTTCTACTCAGACCTCAAAGGAAAATCTCCAATTAGTGTGCTCCTCCTTTGGCAATTTGGCAACTGATCATAGGATCTTCCCACTGTCCATTTCTTTTGCCACCTTTTATTAGATAATCACTGGCTCCCTTTTGGAAACTGTAACTTTACATATGTTCAACAAATCTTTGTCTCCTTTCATCTTCCCCTCAGTTTGCCTATCGGGGTTCTTTACACATTAACTCCAGCCCTTTCTCCACAACAACAGCCTACAAGCCTATTTCCCATACACAGGAACTTTTACCTGCTATTAAATGATGTTGAAAAAATTCATTTGCTTTTTCCATTGCTCAAATAATTAGAGTATTTCTAATTGCAAGATTTTACCTATATTTTTCAGTTCAAAGTCACATGAAAGACATCTTACACTTTCTTCTGTAAGACCCCAATAGAAGGAAAGTATATTAAAACAGTTAAGTACAACTGGATCCTGGACTTCTCATATCATTTTACTCAATTATGAAGTTAAATACAAATTACTAAGTTCAATACTTTCATGTAGAACAGTGGGAAAAATATGCTTGTGTGTATTTTAAAGTCAACATTACATGTCATTTTTATTTTCCATCCAAACATATTAAAATATTCCCAATTTCATAGTTACAATAATTGTAACCATATGACATCTATTTTCTGGGAAGATGTGCATTTCAAATTTAAATTTAAATATTCTGTACAATTGAATTTAAAGGACTGGCAGGATACTCACCCAATATTTTAATCTGTTTGCAGTGGCTATTATAATGTAATGTACCTGTGATGCTCTTATTAAATAGGTTTACCCCAATATGTCAATTTGCGCTGTGCATCTGTTCTGATTGGCTGGTGTCTATACTGCTTAATCAGTGTTTTGAATATCCTCTTGAAACATGAAAGTAACTATTAAACGGTGAGAGGAAATAATCCAAAACAACAAGAATAAGCATTCAATAAATTTGAAATAAGTTAGCTTGTCAGCGTATTTCAGAGATATTTCCAGTCTGGCCTATATATTCAGGATTGTCTTCCATCTCAGATGCACAGGGTTGAATTAATGCCACTACCCAGTTGATGGCATGTTATTATCAACAATCTGTGCATTGCAGTCATTCATTTGTTTATCCTCTTTCATCCTCATACCACAAACTTGTTTCTCTCAACACCACAGATAACAATTAAATGTCTTTATTGCATATTATATTTATTTGATTGTGTTTTCTAATATACAGAATATTGTATGTACATATGTTAACATATAACTATACAATTACCTAATTATATATGAATGTACACACATTGTCATATTTACGTGAGGGGGTATGTAGCATATCCATGTATATATTTTGGTTCCATATACACTATTGTACTAAAGTCCATCAAGTAGTTCTGTGAACATCTAATTGAGTGCACATAACTGCTGCATCATATTCCATAGTTTTCCTCCAAATATTTTATTCCCTGCCAGTGATGCCTCCAAATATTATATCTGACCTCAAATATCACCATCAAATACAGTGTTATTATAAACATTCTAGCTCACACAAGTTTATAGACTTATGTAAAACATTTTTTTTTTACTGGGCTGAGTCCTCTGTACATTTCTTTAAGCAGTTTGACTTTGAGATGTCAAATGGCTCTTTGGTATGGCTACACCATTCCACCCTTCTACCAGCAAGGCCTGAACATTCTTTTTGCCCTAAATTTCCACCAAGGCTTAACTTTATTTGAATATCTAGGCATCTCATTGTTTTTGTTGGAATTATTTTATTGCTAGTAACTTCTGGACATCTATCCCAGTGCTTCTTGTTTGGGCTCCCCTTCCATGGTAAAACAAAGCTTCTTTTTCCCTAAAGATGTCCATGCCTTATCTCTGGAACCTGGTGAATGTTACCTTACCTGAACAAGGGACTCTAATGATGTGGTTAAATTAAGGACTTTGAGACGGAGAGATGATCCAGGCTTATGTGAGTGTGCTTAGTGTAACCACAAGGGTCTTCATAAGAGGGAGACAGGAAGATCAGAAGCAGAAGCAGCAGATGTGATGACAGACCAAGAGACTGGAGGGATACAAGGAAGGACCATGAGTCAGAGAATGCAGGAGTCCTGTAGAGGCTGAAAAATATAAGGAAACTGATTTTCCCTTCCGAGCCTCAGAAGGAAGCAGGCCTGCTCACATCTTCACTTTAGCCAGTGGAGAACAATTTTAAACTTCTGAACTTCACAACTATAAAAGAATACATTTTAAACTTTGTGCAGTGGCAGTATCATAGCCAATGAGGTTTATCTGAGGCACGATTATTGCTAATTGAAAACTTTTCCCAGTACCCCACTATGACAACTTGACATATAGTCGGAATTGGCAATTTTTGGCAGTCTCTAAGGAGACTGAATAAAAAATAAATAAATAAATAAAAAAGAATACTTTTTTATTGTTTTAAGTCACTAAGTTTGTGGTAATTTTCACAGCAGTAAAAAGAAACGAATATCCCTTACCTTATAAATTTCCTCTTTATATTTTTAGAAAATTTCATTTTGTGTTTTCACCTCATTGATGTGTGTAAGTTTATGTCCTATGTATCATTCTCAAAAATTTTAGACATCAAAAATACCTTCTTTTCTGCTGTCAGTCATTTTTATTTATGGTATTCTTCATTGAATACGACTTCCAATGTAATCATTATTTTTGCTCTTTGGATTATATTTTTGAACACAATTTTCATCAAGTACTTTTACTTAGTTCATAAAAAGTCTCCATTTTTCACTGCTAAATATACAGTTTTACTTTGGCATTGAGGTTCGTAACCATTTAGAGACCACGTTTTTAATGTTAGAGGGTCAGTTCTTTTCCCCTTATGTGATGTGTCCAGTTTTCCAGCATCATTTTGAAAACAACAAATGCCATCTACAATTATCAGTGGTATCACCTTTATTCACAATTAAAATGTAATATATTCATATGAGTCTGTGTTTGCACTTTTTATTTCCTTCAATATTTCTCTTTTTTTCTGTTATAAACCTATTGTATTATTTATATCTAATCTTTATTTTTATCATGAGGCGCATGCTTTCTCTTTTTTTAATATATTTTTTTTAAATTTTACTTTAAGTTTTGGGATACATGTGCTGAACTTGCAGATTCATTACATAAGTATACATGTGACACGGTGGTTTGCTGCACTTATCAACCCATCATCTAGGTTTTAAGCCCCATATGCATTAGGTATGTGTCCTAATGTTCTCCTTCCCCTTGCCCCCTACACCCCAACAGGGCCTTGTGTGTGATGTTCCCCTTGCTGTGTCTGTGGGGTGTTCTCATGGTTCAACTCCCACTTACAAGTGAGAACATGCAGTATTTGGTTTTCTGTTCCTGTGATAGTTTGCTCAGGATGATGGTTTCCAGCTTTATCCATGTCCCTACAAAGGACATGAACTCATTATATTTTAGGCTTATGTTTTCTCTTAAAGCTCATACTCAGATTTACTTATTATATAACAATTTTCACCTATTCCCAAACCACCAAATTCATTTCACAATAGCAACAAGGATCAAAAACACACTGACCATTTGGTTTCTATGGAAACGTGAATCAAAAGGAGTGTTGTATATTAGAAACAATAATATGGCATGTTCTTTACATGAACCCCAAAACCTAAAATGCAATAAAAATATATATATATATATATAAAAGAAACAATAATATGTTATTTGCCTAAAAACAGGGATGGAACAACAAAAACCTCTCTCTCTCTCTGTGTGTGTGTGTGTGTGTGTGTGTGTGTGTGTGTGTGTGTGTGATGATTCAGGGATTTTACTTACAAATTTTAATAACTGCAAATATATTTCTATTTATGAATAGGCATTGATATATTACACATGGGGATAGGATCACTTGAGGAATCAGGATAACATAACCCAGAAATTTTATACAATTTGAATTTTATTTTATGTAAATAAGGTTGCTAAATATACCCAAAATAAAAAGTGAGCTTTAGGATGAGAATTAGCCTTTGTATTTTCCAAATAATGCTTAGTTTCAGGTATGTGTTGAAGATTTGTTGCTCCTTAGTTCAAGATTTAAAGAAAAAAAAATAAAAAGAAAAAAAAATTCAGCCCTTTCACAAGACATACCTTTGGATTTTCACAATCCCAGAAATAACATCCATTAATTCTGACCCAGTCATTCTTCTAATTGTAAAAACCACGTACGTTGTTTATGAAAACTTTTACTCAGTAGTGTAAAAAATTACTAACTCTCCTATGTCAGAAATTAATTAGCTATTTTTTGTTTTAGCTTCTAAGGGTAAAGGAAATATTTTGCCATACACAAGGCATTGTGTTACTTCTAATTTAAGCACAGATGTTTACTCATTCATAAAAATATTATCACATCTAGCAAAAACACTTGAGACAATCCACATGAATAGGAGAAAATATTTGCAAACTACCCATCTGACAAATAGAATTAAAATATATAAGGAGCTCAAATAACTAAATAACAGAAAAACAAATGATCTAATTTAAAATGGTCCAAAGATATGAATATTTTATTTCACCCCACTTAAATTATATTTTATCTGACACCAGACCCAGCAATCCCATTACTGGGTATATACCCAAAGGATTACAAATCGTTCTATTATGAAAACACATGCATACACACGTATGTTCATTTCAGTACTGTTTACAATAGCAAAGACCTGGAACCAACCCAAATGCCCACTGATGATAGACTGGATAAGGAAAATGTGGAACATATACACCTTGGAATACTATGCAGCCATAAAATTACTGATGAATTTGTGTCCTTTGTAGGGACATGGATGAATCTGGAAACCATCATTCTCAGCAAACTGACACAAGAACAGAAAATCAAACACCACATGTTCTCAGTCATAGGCGGGTGTTGAACAATTAGAACACATGGACACAGGGAAGGAGCATCACACACTGGGGTCTGTCTGTTGGAGGGGATAAGGGAAGGATAGTGGGTGTGGGGAGGTTGGGGATGAATAACATGGGGAGAAATGCCAGATACAGGCGATGGGGAGATGCAGACAGCAAACCACATTGCCGTGTAAGTACTTATGCAACAACCCTGCATGATCTGCACATGTACCCCAGAACCTAAAGTACAATAAAATTTAAAAAATGGCTTTTATCTAAAAGGCTACAATGAATGCTGATGAAAATACGAATAAAGAGACACAGTCATACATTGTTGGTGGGAATGCAAATTAATACAGTAATTATAGAGAACAGCATGGTAGTTTCTCAAAATCTAAATATAGAACTACCATATGATCCAGCAATTATGCTGTGCTGGATATATGTAGCCAAACTAAAGGAAATCAGAATATCAAAGAACTATCTGTACTCCCATATTTACTGCAGCACTATTCACAATAGTCAAGATATAGCATCACCGTAAGTGTCCATCAACAAACAGATGGATATAAAAATATGATACGTATACACAATGGAATATTATTCAGCCATAAGAAAGAATGAAATCTTGTCATTGGCAGAAACATGGATAGAACTTGAGTGAAATGAAATAAGTCAGGTGCAAAAAAGACAAATGTATGTTCTTACTCATACGTGGGTGGTGAAAATGGTGATCTCTTGGAGTTAGAAAGTAAAATGACAGTTACCAGAGTCTGGAAGTGTAGCAGGGATGAGGGGATAAACAGTGATTAGTCAATGAGTCCAAAAATACATTTAGAAGGAATGATATAGTGTTAGGTAGTACAATAGGGTGACTAATATAAACAGTAATTTATTGTCAAAACAATTTAAAGAGTGTAATTTGAATGTTCCTAACACAAAGAAATGATAAATGTTTAAGGGGATGGATATATCAATTATCCTGATTTGCTCATTACACATTTCGTGATTGGATCAAAATATCACATGTATCTGAACATGTGCAACTTTTATGTTTCCATAAAATCTAAAGATAAAAAATAAATAAATAAACTGAAGCTAATGGCACTGTTGAAATGAATGTAACATGCCCTGTTAGATCTTTTGTTCCCAGGCATTCAGGTTTAGACCAGAAAAAGTGGTGTTCCAAAGAAAGAAGAAAATACCAGAGTCGCATACATGCTCCTTGCTTTGTATTGGAGATGTGAGCTGTTACAAAAAGCAGTTAGATTGCTTTATATTTGCACATTATTTGTTAGACAGAAAAAGAAATAAACAAACTTGTCATAGTTGCAGGGGAAGGGAATGACCTGCGAGGAGACTGTTGATCCAACAGCAGGCACAGTGACTGCTGGTTTCTTCAACAAGCATTGGGATATGGCCACATTGGAGCAGGAAGCTGTTCTCAATTTCTCCAAGCTCAAGCACATTGTTTAAATACATGTCAGCAATAATTGCTGTGGGTGTGAGGTAGGTGGCAAAATGGGTAATTTTACCTATTTTTGTTTTCTCTTTTATTTCATTTTCAAATTGCAATGAAAGATACATTTCTTTTTGGAGATGAATGTTTCAAACTTAGCAAGAAGCATACATGTTTTTGTGCATGCATGTGTGTGTGTGCCTAGAATATATCCATCCATGCAGTATTTTTTCTCTTTATGGACTCGATGTGCTAGAACTGATTCTATATCCCTCAAGCTTACATTTACTTTAGCTACATTCTGAATGTAAACAACCTAATTAATGCTTGTGTGTTAAAAATAAGAGCAGTACTGTATAAATTTGTAGAAAAATTTCACATTATATATTTTCCTATCCAGGAAGGTGAACAATTTTCAGGACCACTGAATCTGACATGAAAAAGCCAAGGTGGTCATGTGCGCCATGTTTTTATTATTATTTTTTTAATCCTCTTTTCCAGCTTTCTTGTCTTCTAACATTTTATAGCAGGAGGTGGCAATCTTACCCCAATGAATGAGGAGAAATACCTTTCTAAATTGTTGAAATAGAAATTTATTAATAAAATGTTTTAAAAGCATATGAAACATAATTTTTGCCTAAAATATTTAATTGGACTTATTTGTTAAATAGAATTTTTGAGTTATTTCAAAAAAGTCTTCAAGCAAGATAATATCACATAACTGAAAAAAGTTTCACAGTGATATCCCACAACAGAGTAGTACATTGGGAAAGATTCTATTCAGCAATGCTTCTTAAAATATAGTATTTTAGTGAGCTTGGTTAGACATTGCCCTAAAGCATGCCAATGCTTTTCAATTGTTATTAAAACATTCTGGTTACTGAGAAGCACTTTAGACACAGAGATATATTTTTTAAAGTATATTTAGAACAGAACATTCTCAACTCCTCCCACAATTTTGCTTGTTTTTGCCTCAGAAATGAGAAATTGTATTGTTTGGAAATAAGATAATGTTTTGCCCTTAAATTCTGGTAATTTTTCACTAGAAAACCACAGTTTGCCATTTAAATAGAAGTTATAAATATTATGATTTTTCATAATTAATATAATTTTATTCAAATAATTTATAGAAAACAAACGAGATAGGTTTTATTAAAAATATTAATTGATAGCTCTATTACAAAGCTACGTATTATCTATTTATCTATATCTAGGAATACTTGTATTTCTTTAAGTAGTATCTTCATCTGAATCTGTTAGTTTTCTCCATTTCAACTGATTTCACTCTCCTCCAACACACTATTATTCTTCTATTTACTATATTATTTAGTTGAATATCTGTTCTCTGTAAATCAATGTTTCATTCTTCCTTTCCTAGATTCCCCTCATGTGTTCTCCACCCAAATAATACTACCTGTAGTAATATACAAACCTGATAATATCACCAAGGAACTTCAGACTATCTTTGTGCTTTCTGTTGCTCTTAGTATAAAAATCTACATTTTTCATAGTCTTACAAAAAACCTGTACATCCTGGTTTCTTGTCTTGAATTTCATTTTATTCCACACATCCCCCTTTCTAGTGATGTCACTACTTGTCTACCACAATTCCTGAAACAAGGAAAGCATTCACCCAGTGCTCTCCCTGGTATCAGTGTGAGGAATAACTCGGTTGACATAACAAGATATAATAATAATTAATAATAAGATATAATTTGTAAAGCAACATCTGCCTTATTGTTAAAGCTAAGTCAGCGTTAGATATTTTAATTATATAATTTGCCATTTTCTACTAATTCTTTTATCAATATCTTTCTGATTTATAATTGAATTTATGTTCTGGACATTAAAACAGCGATTATTTTAGATGTTGGAAAAGTTTTTCATAAGTTCTTTTTCATTTCTGCTATATATTTTTATATGGTGTATTTACATTATAATATAAATGCATCAATCTTTTATTCATTGACACTTTTAGGATGTTTTCTAATTTTTTTAGGCATGTATCATGTTTTGAAAATATTCCTCTAATTTTCCTTTCATTTTTTAATTTCATTTATAATTTAATCTTATGATATATGGTGAGTAATAATTTAACTTTTTTTAATATGGAAATCTAATTAGGGCAATATCAGTTCTTGGAAAATATATTTTTAGCGATTAATATTGAATGCGACTACTGTTCTTTAGCAACGTGTCATAGGCTTTGGTTCATATTTGAAGCATCTACTTTGGTTCTTTGATGCCTAAGTATTAGTTAGTTCTGCTCCAATGTCAGTTGCAAAATATTGTTTCTTTTTAAAATAATTACCATGTAACTTTGGCTGTAATAATTTGAAGATATTTTAAACCAGTTTATCAGGTACCATTGTTTGAAATACTTGGATTTACGGATTCATTTCTGGATAGTTGATATCTTGCCTTTACTGACCCTTTCCATTCTTAAGCATAGCATACCTTCAATTTATTTGAATGATTTTAATGAAACACTCTGATATTCTATATAAAGAAATCACTTGAGATTTTGATCCCAAGTAGTGCCTATCTAATTCACATGCATTTTGTCGCTGCAGTGCTAAAGGCTTACCTTGACGGTTCTGATTTCAAGACAGCTGGGAAATCCAGTATGTACAGTACAACTTTGATTGAGACACTTAACTTTTTTGTTCTGAATAGTAAGCTTCCCCTGATGATCTTTATTATTGTCATTAAAAGGATAAAATCCACTCCACATGATTGATTTTCCTTTTGTGTGTTTTATTTGTAGGGCATAGTTTAACTGAAATGTCTCTCTTAAATTTACTAATGTAACTGGCTAAATGTAATGCCTTTTCCTCCTCATATTAAATATATTCCTCCTGTGATCAATACTTTTCTCAGTAGTAATATTCCATTTTGGAGGGTTATTTTAGCCTGCTTTTTATTATAGTTTGGAAAAAGAATTTTATCCTGTAGTTCAGAACACACAGTGTGGAATAAGTGTGTAGAGAGGTTGGAGAGAGAAATGAAGAAAAAGGAGGATAACCCTCTTCTATGGATTTCATCAGTTTCTTTTTCTACAATTTCCAAGTTAAATCAAGCTTCTAAGTTTTTAGGGCTGACTTTTTAATGGTATAAGGTAATAACTTTGGTTGGTTTCTTTAGTTGTATTGAAAGGTGGTTGAAGAACTTCTTACGTGAAGCAGTTTGTTCTACCAGGTTTTTATTTTCGGTTCGGTTAGTAAAACTAGGACACACTAACATACAGTAAAAGTACAGCTTAGCAAAGAAATACTTAAAGGCTTCCTTATATCATGTTTTCTCAAATCTAGAGTTTCAAAATCCTGACTCAATTTTATAGTTTAGCCTTCTACAGGGAACTATTCTGAGAAGATTCAGTGCTACTAAAGTCTGAATTTTTCTTGAGAGTAAAGCATGTCAAAATTAATTCTGTTTTTCAGTGTGCCTCTTTCATTTTCAATATAAAATCAAAACATTTTTTTTCATCCCGGGAAAAAGGAGGACAGAAATGGATAATACATTATTTGAAAAGCAAAATGAAAAGATATATTTTCTATGATCACTCAAAGTTTAATTCTTAAAATTTTGTCAATAAGCTCTAATCTGTTAAATGGAGCTATTAACTTTTTGGATAAAGTTACCATGCACATGTGTACCGAGCCTTATATATTTTTTGTAACATGTCTATATTACTGAAGAAAATTTCTATTTTCTTTTCATCTTAATAGATTCATAGCTATAAGAATCATCATTTAATTATTATTAAAGAGTTTTAAGGTCTATTTGTTAATGACATAAAAATGCTATGCATTTATTTATGATTGCTTATTTTCTTGGATAGAATTAGAGAAGTATGGTGTCTCAGGCAGAGTTCAGTAAGGAATTTGTTAAAAGAATTTAACCCAAGGCAATTGTGAGAGACAGTTAAGCACTCTCTGTAAGGATGTTATCTTCCCGTCTGATTGATAGTAAAGCTCAAATATCATAGGACAAGCATTTTGGAAGATAAGACTTACGGATGGCCAGAGAAATAACAATCTGGCACTCACAAGTGTGAGCCATGGCCCACAGATACAGGCTAACACCCCTTTCAATTCTCATCTCATTGCCTCTGGCCTGAGTAGTGTGGGGCCCCTGAATAAGCCATGATCCTTTAACATAGAGCCAATGCGCCTGCGCGCGCACTCACACGCACGCACGCACGCACGCCGCCCAGGATTTGAAGAAGCTGAAGAAGGACCCGGTAAAGACTTAGAAGCTAATAATAAAATATTGTGACCAGCCTAAGGTTATATGTTAGCATTCCTTTGCTAAGTGAATGGAACGATTATAAAATATCGTATTTGCCATCAGAAAAGGAATTAGTTACATAATAATAGACTCAATTATATTCCATTTGGGCAGCATCTCATATATGTTATTTGTGTCCTCTGCTGGTCTACAAAACAGGATTGATATGCTAGTATTGCAATCTCTGTGTTGTTTTTGTTTACAATTCAACTTTTTATCATCTATCAAAGGCAAAAGGAGGAATAAAAGCAGAGGTTAGAAAACACGTGTTTTTCTTAGGTATTAGTTTTCACATTCACTGTTTGCTTTTCCTTCAATGGAGTGTTTCCTTTCTAATGGTTCAATTCATTGTTGCTTCAAAGAACATCATTTATAAAATCAGTGAGAATGTTTTATTTTTCCTATCAACAATTGATGTAAAGGGCTAAGATTTAGTTTCTATCATATGTATTATGATATGTCTTTTGTACTTCTTTGTTTTATACTCTACTGGTATTAAAATCAAAAATTTTAAATTATTTTAAAATACTTCCTTAGAATATCTGCAGTAGGAATGAAGTTGGAAAAATGTATTATATATGAATCAAAGACCTAAGGGAGTGCTCCTCCAATTTTTTTGGATAGTTATCTGATTTTTCTAACAGTGATAAGAAAGTATACGTAGGATGTGAAAAAGAGAAAGTGTGTTGGCAGGAATGAGAGTTACTTAATAAAATAGAAAATGCATTTACACACTCTGAAAACTATAAAGGAAAGGTTTTTCTATAACTGCATCTAGAGATTTAAAATATAGTGGATAGTGTTCTTTATATACTATGAAATCTACTTTAATCCTCACAATTAACTGAATCGCATATTATCATCATCATAATTTTAGAGTTGAATGAAATGTACCCATAATACTTTTCAGAATTGAGTTAAATCTGTCAGATTACAAAGTCTGTACTCCTTTTTGTACCACACAGACTGCACACTGTACATTTCCGTAAATTATATTGGTGGATGCAAATAACATTCAGTTATCTGTCATGGAATGGTTTTTAAAAACTATATTTACAGTAGTGGCAACGCATAATGTTTTGGTTGATATTTAATAAAGGACATAAAATATCTTTAACTGAAAAATGCATTATATTGTTGATAGAAATTAAAGAAATCCTAAAGAAATAATGGAATAAACCATGTTTATGGATTGGAAGATTTAATATAACTAAAATGGAAATTTCCACAAAATGATCAATTGATAACAAATTCAAGGCAATATTGAAAAAAAAAAAAAAAAAACTAGGTGGTTTTGGAAATAAGTGATAATACAGCCACCTAGAGCAATTTTTTAAATAAAGAAAGATAATGGAGGATTGAAATTACTTGCAATAGTGTTCCAGTAATCAAGACGTTATAAACATACAGAACACAATAAAGAATGTAGAAATGGATTCACATGAAATGGCCAGTTGTTTTTCAACAAAAGTGCCAAGTCAGTTAAAGGGAAAATAAAACATTTCTGAGCATACTTTTTGGATAACTCTGTATCTGTATAGGATCTATCTATATGAACTATAAAGAACATTGACCTTCCTTTCACATCCTATGCAATATTAACTCAAAATGTGTCATAATTGTCAATGAAAAAGTTAAAACAATAAAACTGCTAGACAAATTTAAGAAAATAAAAATGCAAGATATCTAATGGGAGAAATATTTTCAACACAGGTATCTAAGAAATAACTCAAAAGCTGAATATATAAAGGACTTTTACAGCTCAATCATAAAATGGAAAACAAATGACTAAAATGGGCAATTTCAATAGGTGCTAGATAAAATAAATGTAAAACTGGCCATTAAGCACAGGAAATGATGCTCAGCAAAAATTAAAATAATAAGCATTTAAATTAAAACCTAAAAGAATAGTCTACAAAAAAGATCATTCTAGAATGATCAAATATTTTATGAGCAACTGAAATGTTCATGTATTAGTAGTGATATGAAACTGAACAACCACTGTTTGTTAGATTCTTCTTTTGTTTTTTTCCCCAGGCTGGAGTTCAATGGTGTGATCTCAGCTCACTGCAACCTCTGCCTCCCAGGTTCAAGCAATTCTTCTGCCTCAGCCTCCTGAGCAGCCGTGACTACAGGCATGAGCCACCATGCCTGGCTAATTTGTGTGTGTGTGTGTGTGTGTGTACTTTTAGTAGAGATCGGGTTTCTCTATGTTTGTCAGTGTTGTCTCAAACTCTCGACATCAAGTGATCCACTGGACTTGGCCTCCCAAACTGCTGGGATTACGGGCATAAGCTACCGTGCTCTGCTTGTCAGATTCTTAAGTGATTTAAACATACTCCTACCGAAAGATACAGCCTTCTACTCCTAGATACTCATCCAAAATAAATGAAAACGTATGTCCACACAAAGACATATACATGAGTAATAATAGCAGCAAAATTCATAACAGCAAAATATGGTAAACAACCTAAATGTTCATGAACACATAAACAGATGAATAAAATACATTATGTCCTTTCAATGGAATACTTCTCAGCAATGAAAAGAAACAAGCAACTGATACCCATAACAGTGTGGATGAATCTTTAAATTATATGGAATAAAAGAAACCAGATGCAAAATAGTACATGGAGAATGCAATTAACCTATAGTAACAAGAAGCAGGTCAGCGACTGCCTGAGTCAAGAGTAGTGGAAGAGATGCATTGCAAAACAATGTGCAAAATTTATGGAAGAGGGAAGAATGACAAAAATGTATTGGATTTTGATCATTAAGGTGATTGCAGAGGTTTATAAAATTACCACATCTCATTTAATTGTACAGCTTAAATGGATAAAATTTACATAAATTATTCCTTGGTGAAAATGATGAAAAATAAGTAAAAATTATGACTAAAACTAGTATGATAAGTAAGCTAATCTAATCTAGTGATGGGATTTCTGTTAAGTATCCACAATTCTGGTATTAGTTTATTATAATTCATAAAAGTATTTGATTGACCTACTAGGAGGTACAGTAGCACTTAGCAAGAATCAATGGAATAGCAGGTTGTATTAATATTTAAATTCTGAAGATTGCTTAAATGTGGAATTTATTTAGCAAGTATAAATATACTGCAGCATTTTTAAACATTAGAGAATAAATTTAATGTAGGCTGAAAAAAGTACTTGGAGAATGTCATGGAATCATTTCTTTAAAAATAAGCTTTTACACTGTTGGTGGGAGTGTAAGTTAGTTCAACCATTGTGGAAGACACTGAGGTGATTTTTCAAGGATATAGAACTAGAAATACTATTTGACTCAGCAATCCTATTACTGGGTATATACCTAAAGGATTATACATTCTACTGTAAAGACACATGCACACATATGTTTATTGCTGCACTGTTCATAGTAGCAAATACTTGGAACCAACCAAAATGTCCATCAGTGATAGACTGGATAAAGAAAATGTGGCGTATATACATCATGGAATACTATGCAGCCATAAAAATGGATGAGTTCATGTTCTTTGTAGGGACATGGATAAAGCTGGAAACCATCATTCTCAGTAGACTAATGCAAGAATAGAAAACCAAACACCACATGTGCTCATTCCTAAGTGGGAGTTGAACAATGAGGACACGTGGACACAGGGAGGGGAACATCACTTACTGGAGCCTGTCAGGGGGTTGCGGGCTAAGGCAGGGATAGCATTAGGAGAAATACCTAATGTAGATGATGGGTTGACAGGTGCAGCAAACCACCATGGCACATGGATAGCTATGTAACAAACTTGCATCTTCTGCACATGTACTCCAGAATTTAAGTATGAAAAAAAGAAGAAGCAATATTGTTAATAAAAATGGGAAATTAATTCACTTGAATTGTTTCTCATCATTCAAAAGGTATCAGAAGTTTTGTGATGAAAAGGAAAAAATTTACTGAAGACTTGTAGATATTGGAATCATTTAGGTTTTTAAAACAAAAGGACTGGATAGTTGCTACTATTTGCTATTATATTTGATTAAACTTTCATACAATAATTATCTGTTTTGTCATTTCCCTATTTTATATTTTTGCCATCACATAAAGTGTTTGTTGGAGTTTTAATAAGTGGTCAACTATAAATTACTTGCCTTCATAGTAATAGAAATAAGAGAGATGTGTTTTCTACTTCCCAGAATATTGCTTCCCAGAATATTGCTGTAATACTGGATTTAAATTGAGCAATCACTGAATTTTTTACATGAACTAAAATTTCTAAAATTAATGATTGTATAAAATCATTTAATTAAATAGAAGGTAATACAATGTTAAAGAACTAATTAAATTCATTGGACTCTAAAGGAAAGTGGCTAGTAACCTCCAAATTTTAGGATTTCTGCATACAATGTTTTAATAATGAAAAGATATTTCAAAATGTCAACCCATTTTTAAATAGCCATTAGCAATAAAAAGTTCAAGAAAAAATAACAAAATGGGCAAAGTAGAGAACAAATAGCACAATGTCTTTTATGTTGTATAAATTATATTTTATTTTATATATATATATATTTTTATTGCTCTTTAGGTTCTGGGGTACATGTGCAGAACATGCAGGATTGTTGCATAGGTACATACATGGCAATTTAGTTTGCTGCCTCCATCCCCCAAGCACCTATAGCTGGCATTTCTCCCCATGTTATCCCTCTCCAATTCCCCACCCCCTGCTGTCCCTCCCCTAGTCCCCGCAACAGACCTCAGTGTGTGATGCTCCCCTCCCTGTGTCTATGTGTTCTCATTGTTCAACACCCACTTATGAGTGAGAAAATGAGGTGTTTGGTTTTCTGTTCTTGTGTCAGTTTGCTGAGAATGACGGTTTCCAGATTCATCCATGTCCCTACAAAGGACACAAACTCATCACTTTTTATGGCTGCGTGGTATTCCGTGATGTATATGTGCCACATTTTCCCTGTCCAGTCTATCATCGATGGGCATTTGGATTGGTTCCAGGTTTTTGCTATTGTAAACAATGCCACAATGAACATACGTGTGCATGTGTCTTTATAATAGAATGAATATAATCCTCTGGATATATATCCAGTAATGGGACTGCTGGGTCAAATGGAATTTCTATTTCTAGGTCCTTAAGGAATTGCCACACTGTCTTCCACAAGGTTGACCTAATTTACACTCCCACAAACAGTGTAAAAGTGTTCCTATTTCTCCACATCCTCTCCAGCATCTGTTGTCTGCAGATTTTTAAATGATTGCCATTCTAACTGGCTTGAGATGATATTTCAGTGTGATTTTGATTTGCATTTCTCTATTGGCTAGTAATGATGAGCAGTTTTTCATATGTTTGTTGGCCTCATATTTGTCTTATTTTCAAAAGTTTCTGTTCATATCCTTCACCCACTTTTGAATATTTTTTTTCCTTGTAAATCTGTTTTAGTTCTTCTTAGATTGTGTATATTAGCCCTTTGTCAGATGAGTAGATTGCAAAAATTTTTCCCATTCTGTTGGTTGCTGGTTCACTCTAATGATTGTTTCTTCTGCTGTGCAGAAGCTCTGGTGTTTAATTAGATCCCATTTGTCTATTTTGGCTTTTGTTGCCAATGCTTTTGGTGTTTTAGGCATGAAGTCCTTGCCTATGCCTATGTCCTGAATGGTTTTGCCTAAGTTTTCTTGTAGGGTTTTTATGGTGCTGGGTCTTATGTTTAAGTCTTTAATCCACCTGGAGTTAATTTTAGTGTAAGGTGTCAGGAAGGGGTTCAGTTTCTGCTTTCTGTATGTGGCTAGCCAGTTTTCCCAACACCATTTATTAAACAGGTAATCCTTTCCCCATTGTTTTTTTATTCTTGTAAATTTGTTTAAGTTCTTTGTAGATTCTAGATATTAGACCTTTGTCAGATGGGTAGCTTGCAATTTTTTTTTTCCCATTCTGTTGGTTGCCTGTTCACTCAAATAACAGTTTCTTTTGTTGTGCAAACGCTCTTAAGTTTAATTAGATCTCATTTGTCTATTTTGGCTTTTGTTGCCATTGTTTTTGGTGTTTTAGTTATGAAGTCTTTGCCTATGCCTGTGTCCTGAGTAGTACTGCCTAGGTTTTCTTCTGGAGTTTTTGTGGTGTTAGGTCTTATGTTTAAATCTTTAATCCCTTATGCAACAATTCTGCATAATCTGCACATGTACCTCAGAATCTAAAGTACAATAAAAAACATATTTAAAAATATCTTTAATCCATCTGAAGTTAATTTTTTGTGTAAGGTGTAAGGAAGGGGTCCAGTTTCAACTTTCTGCACATGGCTAGCCAGTTTTCCCAACACCATTTATTAAACAGAGAATCCTTTCTCTATTGCTTGTTTTTGTTAGGTTTGTCAAGGATCAGATGGTTGTAGGTGTGTGGCTTTACTTCTGAGGCCTCTGTCCTGTTCCATTGGTCTATATCTCTGTTTTGGTATCAGTATCATGCTGCTTTGATTACTGTAGTCTTGTAGTATAGTTTGAAGTCAGGTAGTGTGATGCCTCCAACTTTGTTCTTTTTGCTTAGGATTGTCATGGCTATGCACGCTCAAACCCACAGCCAATATCATACTGAATGGGCAAAAACTGGAAGCATTCCCTTTGAAAACGGGCACTGGACAAGTGTGCCTTCTCTCACCATTCCTATTCAACATAGTATTGGCATGGTTAGATGGCACTAAGCCTGTGGAGTTAGCCTAAAATCAGAAGGTTACTAGAGGTCCTTTGAACTAGGGTATGACCTTGTGAAGATGATTTTATCAATAGTGTGAAAGATGAATGTGAGGGACCCGACATTGGATGTAGAAACTAGTGAGCCAGCAGTGTTGGAGAAAAGGATATAGATGCGAGAACTATTTTAGAAACAGGATGTGGCAACTTGTGGAAGTATGGAGTGTTGAAGGAAATAAGGAAAGGGGAATCTACAGAAACTAACATTTCCTGTCTTTAGTGTTTTGATGATTTATGTAACCATAATTTCATTGAAAGTGTTCAAGAGGAAAATATATTCCCTCATGCATATTTTTAATTTTTATTTTTGTACATAAGGTCTCACTCTGTCATCCAAGCTACAGTGCAGTGATATAATAGCTCACTTTAACCTGAAACTTCTGCGCTTAGGCAATCCTCTCACCTCAGGTTCTTGAGTAGCTAGGATAACAGGTGTGTGCCACCATTCCCAGTTAATTTTATATATATATATTTCTTTTTGTAGGGGGAGTATCTCATGTTGCTTAGGATGACCTCGATCTCTTGGCCTCAAGCAACCCTCTCATTCTGGCTTGTTGTTCTGGTATTACAGGTGTGACCCAGCACATATGTTTTATGCATATATTTTACCCTGAATGTCTTCAAAGGTGATTTCATGTTCATAATCTAAATCTTAGTAGAGATGAATGGAATTGCTATCACGTATTACCTAATAAAACAGCTCATTCAGTTATTGTTCTAATTATGCAAATGAAAAGGTTAATGTACCATAAAATTCCAGTCTATAGAGAAAACCATCACCAGGTCTGAGATACAAATAGGATTTTTAGAGTGGTTTTACCTATGGCTTTTAAATTAAAAACCGAATGTGTTTTCACCTTCAATTAAGCATAATTGCCAAGTATAATTGACCATAGTAATATAACTAGTAATTTGAGGACATTCAACACACACATGCTGTACCTACTTAAAAATGGGTTTAGCTTATTTCATGGAGCTTTAGGCTTAGAAATAACTTCATGAAAAATCTAATTTAAAAATAGAAATACCATTTGACCCAGCAATCTCATTACTGGGTATATATCCAAAGGCTTATAAATCATTCTGTTATAAAAACACATGCACACATATATTCATCCTGGCACTGTTTACAGTAGCAAAGACTTGGAACCAAGCCAAATGCCCATCAAGGATAGATTGGATAAAGAAAATGTGGCACATATACACCATGGAATAATATGCAGCCATAAAGAAGGATGATTTCATGTCCATTGCAGGAACATGGATGAATCTGGAAACCATCATTCTCAGCAAACTGACACAAGAACAGAAAATGAAACACAGCATGTTCTCACTCATAAGTGGTTGTTGAATAATGAGAACACATGGACACAGGGAGGATAACATCACACATGGGGGTCTGTTGGGGGGTGGGTTGCTAGGGGATTGATAGCAGGGAGTGGGGAGATTGGGGAGGGATAAAATTAGGAGAAATACCTAATGTCAGTGATGGGGGAATGGAGGCAGCAAACCACCATGGCATGTGTATACCTATGTAACAATCCTGCAAGATCTACACATGTACTCCAGAACTTAAAGTAAAATTTAAAAAAAAGAATATTATAGGAAGTAGATTTATTTTATTTTTTGTACATGGAAGATTCCATTTGGTATGCAGCATTTGCAGCATTAGAATTATTTATCTTTTTGTATCTGGATTTAAAAATATCTCATATTTGCCTTTGCTTTCTGCAGTCATAACAGAGGTAGAATTACATATGTCATTCTGCTTAGAGTTCTGCAGATTTCTTATATTTTCTTGTTTTCCTTTATTTCATTAGTTTATAAACATTCTTAACCTCTATTCACTTTAAATTATTCTACATTCTGTATTTTTCTTCTGGTAATGTAGTTATGTAGCTATTAGACTTCTCTTACTATCCCCTGTATCTTTAATTGGTGAAATATATACACTTATTTTTCACATCGTGATAGTTGTAGTCTGTTCCATTTGCCTGAAATCATCCCCACAAGTATTTTGTGCAGATGACTCTGATTCAGAAGTTTAGAAATCAATTTAAATGTCACTGTCTTAGAAAAATGTCTGTTGACTTACCCAATCTTTCCATAACTCTACATTCTCCATTTCCTCATTTACTACTTTTGTGTGTTTTGCTCGCTTTAAAACCTGCTTAAAGTCTATAACTCAAAGGAGCTTACTTGTTGAATTTATGATATCTATACCATCTACAAAATTGAAGACCAAATGTACGTAATATATATCGCTTGAAATAATAAATAAAAGCATGAGATAATAGTTATAACTATATCCTAAGATTATTAGAATTACTTAAAATAATGCTCATAACTTTTTAGTACAATGCATGGCATCAAGCAAGGTTTCTATTTTGACCATTGCCATTATCATATTATTTATAAACACGGTAAGATAAAATACTATTCAATGAAGTTGGGATCACAGTCAAATTAATCTTCTAATTTCAGTGTTCTATGTTATTTTTAGAAATGAATATCACTAACAAATGAATTCCAATCTTATATCTAAGAAGATAGATGACATACAATACTGCAACTGCTTCTTTTTTTTTTTTTTTTTTTTTATGATATGGAGTCTCACTCTGTAGCCCAGGCTGGAGTACAGGGGTGTAATCTCAGCTCACTGCAACCTCTGTACCCTGGGTTCAAGCAATTCTCCTACCTCAGCCTCCTGAGTAGCTGGGATTACAGACATGTGCCACCATGCCTGGCTAACTTTTTTGTATTTTAAGAAAGACGAGGTTTCACCATATTGTCCAGACTGATCTCAATCTCCTGATCCACCTACCTCGGCCTCCCAAAATGCTGGCATGAGCCACTGCACCTGGCCAGAACTTGTTAACTCCTTTAACAAGTTCTATCTCTACACTTCCACGAGCTTTTACTTTTCCATTTGTGTGATAGTCTACGGTCAGCTCAATCATCTGTTCCTTTGTTCTCCTTCTTTATATATTAGAACACTGTCATTCTTAAGTATGATTTTATGGCAGAATTTTAACAGTAATTTTCGAAATAACAATAATAAACTTTGAAATCTTAAAATTTCATTTTAACTGAGAGTTCATAATACAATTACCTTCTCATATAGACTGAAAATTTTATAAAGCAAAATTTAAGTTGGTATTAAATTAATATAGTTTTATATTGACTATCTTCCAGAGAATAAAGAGTTGTGTGCAATAAAGATGCAAGGAAAGCACGTACTTACTATCACTGCAAGTTATTAATAGGTCTAAATACAAGTAATAAACAAAAAATATTGACAGAAATCAGTTAGTAGTGGGATTTATTAGTTCAGTAGGCATTTGGAGCTTGATTATTATTAATGAAATATCTTTAAACAAATTCTAAAGTTTGTAATTTGTAGCAATATTTGTAATTACTGTATTATGATCATGCTATATCCATTTTCACATATCTTATCAACGGCCGTCTTATACCTTAAACAAATAGTGCTATTTCACATTAGATCTCTGACAATTTTATTACGTTTATCATAATAATCACCATATCTTAGTGTGAATGACCATGCAAACTGAATTTTCATGTGTATAATAGTTGCACATTACATGTTATTGAAATCTAAGAGAATATTATTTTAATAGAATAGTTTAAAAGTAATGCTGTATTCATAAACAATAACTTGACTTTATACATATATATATGTAGAAAATCCTCTCAATTTAGGAAATCACATTAAAATAAACTGAAACCATTTTTCTCTTCTCCATGGTCCATTTTGTGAAACAGATGAGAACAAAAATTAATGAAACCTGTTGTTTCAATAACTCTTCCAACAAACTTAATAAAATTAATCCATTGTATATCCAGATACAAACTGTCAGACTGAAAACTATAATCTGATGCAATTGAAACCTATTCTATTTGCTAAGTATTTGAAAGGTATTTCCACATATCTCTTCCCAAAATTTTATGAGGCGTCCAAAAACACAAGTTAATATTTTTAACATTTTTCTGGGCTCTGGATATGGCCAAGGACTCTCATTTTTTTAGGGAGGAACTAAATGTTTGGTATCACTTAGAAAAGTGTTTTGAACTTAATGGAGCTTCTGTTGAGAAATGAAATTTAAATTTTTATTTTTACATTTTAATTCAATTTTTCCATGAATTTTTGAGGTCTCCTTATAGCTTTATCTTTAAATTAGGATGGGGAAGTTGACTATAGGCTTTTGATTATTTACTGTTCTTATTATTTTTAAAAAATTATTACTTAGGTGATGGCTCAGTTTTTCACATAGTGATGGTTCTTACTCCTCCTGTGAAGGTGTCTGAATTTGAAAAAAAGTAAGAATTTAAAAGCACAAATTCTTTTAAAAATTCTGTGATCTCTAGACATGTGGCCTTGTATATTTTATTATTTCTTTGTGAATAGTACATTTCCATAACATTGCTTTAAACTCCTACTCTCAAATTCTCAGCACAACACTGCATCCTCAGGACATCTTCCATAATGATTCTGCCAAGGTCAAATAATTAGTAATTCAAAATATCCAAAGCTCAAATTCGTTAAGCTCTCACTATGCTTCAGAGAATTTTGTTTCAGCCATTTTACATAAACTTCACATGCATCATAGTTATCATTCTTAAACTGGTTATTAATTTTTATAATCGCAATTGCTAACTACATGAAGCATTCCCTTTATATTATTTTAAAACAGAAGCTAAAACTTTCAAAGTTTGTGTAACTTACCTAATGTTATATGGCTTTGAAATTTCAGAAAGTGATAGAATTCCTTTTAAGCACTATATTATACTACACATATTTCCCTTATTATTTTAATTTATAATACTTCTTCATTACAGTTATACCAGTTGGAATGTAACATTTACATCTGAAACTTTTTATTTTAATAATAGCCTCTTCATATATGTATGTATAAGATCCACTGGGGTAAGAGAGATTCTGGTTTGACTTATAGCTAAATCTCAGTCACACTGCAAGGTGCCTGACATGTACAAGTGGATGAATCATTTGTGGAAGAGAATGAGGAAAGTGTAGAGGAAGAAATTAAAGAGAAAGGAAGGGGGGGAGGATAAAAATAAAATAAACGAAAAAAGGAGGAAGGGCAGAAAAGAGAAAGCAAAAGCACCTGCAAATTTGTGTTTCAGATTCAACATGATGGACAACATTGAGGTACAGGTCATTCCATTTTCTCAAGCTTATTTAATTCCACATACTTGCCTTTTGTGATAATTTAGCTATGTCCACACATAATTTTAAAAAGGGAGAGAAACATAATCTAGTTGGGCAGTCCTGTGGCCAACCTTCATTACCTCTGTGGAAGATAAAGTGGGTAAAATTTGGTAAGATCTTAGGGATTTTAGCCACAAAGAATTAGCCTAGATTCCTTTGCAATCCCTACTCTCTATATATAAAATGTATTTTTATTTATAGAAGGAATCCAATTTCCAGTCCTTCCATGAGACCTTTCCTAATTTTACTGTGTATCATATGTAATATATTAGCATTCATTTATATATTAAATTAATTTACTTAGTGAATTGACTGTGAATATCCTCTTATCATAGCCAGTCTCTCTTCCACTTTCTCTCTCATAGCTATGCTATTATCCTTGTTGTTTCTTGAGTAGGCAAAAATGACTCCAGCTTAAGGCTTTTGCTTTCACTGGTTCTGTTACCTAATTCTCTTTTTCATTGTCAAGGCTCACACCCTCATTTTTAGATTCTTTATTCAGTTACTATCCTCTCATTAATGTGAACTTCTCTGAACATCCTCTCTAAAATCCCAAAGTCCCCATGATTTTAGTCTCTCTCTCTGCTTATTATTCCCTTTGGCTTTTATCATTAAGGTACCATTTGTTTTGCTTTGGTACCTTAATGGTAAAAGCCAAGGGGAAAAACAATTTTCCCCATGTCTAGAGGGCAAGGATATTTCCCCTCCTTGTTTACTGCCTTATCCTCTATATTAGCATTACTACATGTTTAATAATTATGTAAAGAGAAAGTCATTGTTTGTCATAAATATAATACCATCAGGATAGAAATCAATTTGTTTTAGAACAAAATGTGACTATTTTTACATTTTTGCATGGTCACGACTTTCTGAGCAAAATGTACTGGCAACCCAAGTTTAACAAAAAATGAGGAAGAGGCAAATAAGTCATAGAAATTAAAGATTAAAACCCTAGGGAAATTTATAAATTCATCATCTCTAGAGCCATTCATTTACATAACAACAGTAATAAATTTCTGACCCATTCATTTACATTTTAAAGAGTTGAAGCAACTTAGGGACCTGTTTGTACACTTCCCAGAGGGGATTTGTTTACATTCGAGAACAAAGCTTTCTCTTCTTTCTCAAGAAAGAAAGAAAAAATATGTACAAATTGCCCTAGATAAGTGGAGATTTTGTAAGTTGGGAGCTCCTCTCTAGTACTGCAGATGCCTTCTACATGTGCACGTTACTTCTGTAGAAATGAAACATCCAGAATCTGTGTTAAGATATTCTATAAGTAAATAATATTTTTTAACCTCTGATTCATAAATTTTGTTTTTATCGTGAGATTTAAATAAATATAAATATATCAATTTAAGTAAAGAAGGTGCAATCTTGTCATAAACATGATTACCTGGAAAAAACGCAGGGGCCCTGTTAGCTAGTAGATACTGGTAGCAAGCATACCGACTAAATTGTTTAGCGAATGGATAATATATGGTTCTCTTCCTTCTTTTATCTTTAAGGATGAATTGAAAAGATGGTTGTTATGTTGGAAGTAGGATTAATACAAGGAGCATAATTATTGCTACTGGTTTGCACTTTCTCCTCCAATGATAAGTAAAAGATTATTTAGTTTCTATAGCTAGAACATGGTTTTGGGAAGCTCAGCTGCTATTCTTGAACCTGAAAGGAAATGTGTCTCATTCACTAACAGTGACATAAGTTTTTCCATGTTCACCTGATCTCTTGCAACCCTTCTACCAAGGAATTTACTACTTTAAAAATTAGGGGTGAGTCCAAGGGCCCACTGTGGATATTACAGCTCGTATTTGGAAATTTCAAGGAAAAAAGGATTTTAATTGTTATGGCTCTTTTGGATACTGGCACAAGGATGCCCATTCTCTTATAGTTAGTGGGTACAGAGGTGGGTAAATATGCCAAGAAATGTAAGATGGAACCATGGTAGAGTTGAGGGTGCATAGTAAATGATCCCTCAGGCTCTGGTTACTACAAATGCACAAGGATAAAAACTCTGTGTCAAGTAATCGAAAAGGAGAGAGAGAGAGAGCATGTGTGCCCAAGAGAGTGTGGAAGCATGCTCACTCTACTATTGCTTAAGTGATCACGTAGAGAGCTTTTGCCACTTCAGTTCCACTTTCACATTACAAATTTTCTAGCCAGGAAATAATAGGATCTCAGGATCTTGTGGCAGCTGTGAGTTTATCTCGAAAACAATAAAATAATGGCTTTGAGCAAAACTTGTTGTGGAGAAAAAAATAATTAAATGTTTTATTGTAGTGTTTCATTGCTTCTGTCTTTGAATGTATGTTAGGAATTGATGTGTTATGCTATTTGCTTGTGATTTTCCATCTCATAACCTCCAGAGTAAACTATCCCAATAAAGCAATAGGGGAAAGTTGTAATTACACAAGAGAGACAAACTCCTCTGCCCTTTACAACCAGCAGTTTGGATTTAATACAAGTGCCTCCAGTCTCTGCAGTCTCTAAAGTCTGTCAGTCTTGCAATTCAACTTCTATCTCTTTTGCTTGGAACCAGAAAAATGGAAGCAGCTGTAGATAACCCATTTTGGAGTTCTGATCTTGGAGTCTAACTGTGAGACATGTCCCTTTTGAAAGAATAGCTATTGGATTGATAATGAGCCTTTGTTGAAATGCAATGCCTAACCAATCTAGGCTTAATTATTCTCCAGCCTGAGATGGCCCCTTTCAACTATGTAATTGACATGATGGAATAATCTCAGCAGTCTTTTTATTCAGTTGGATATGCTATGATAAATAATGTCACTGCCTGACCCCATATGCATCTCAGTTTTACATTAGAATGTGGCAGCTATTACTCTTCTCCATTTCTACATGCAACTGTGGTCTTTTGATGTTAAAATTATATACTAAATGATTGAAAACAAAAGATGATTACCCAGTAAGGTAAAATAAAACAAATGTTATAAAAATTCATATGTCAACTGTCCTCAAAGTCAGCAATAATTTTTTAGTTTCTTCTTTTCCATTTAGATTATAAACTTGGAATACAAAATAAATATGGCTCGTTTAAGCTAAGTTATTCTAAAATAAATGCAATTTGAACTGTTGCTTGTAAAATTAAAAGAAAAAAGAAATTGCAGTCAGTGATAAATATTGAACAAAGCTTTAAAGGCTTGTTAGTAGACAAAATGGCATGAAAAGAACTTCATACTTTGGAAATCATTCATACATACATCCACTCAACTATTCAATAAACATCTGTAATGTGCAACATAATCATTAATATGTGAGCCCTAACAAAATTATAACCATTATTTCAAGAACTCACTACCAAATAAGAAATACATCACTGAAAAAAGTATTGTATAATCACACAAATAAATGTGGTATAATTTGCCTTACCATACATATGAAAATTAATAAAATCAATACTATCAAATAGAGCAAAATAAATTATATTTTATTGTATTAAAAAGAGATGGGAGGAAAATAATGAATAATTAAGGTCAGTGACTTATTCAAAGACATAGGCTTTTCAATTTTCCATGAATTGTGACATTGTGTATGAATCATCTACTATTTTCCCTTTATCTCCACCCTTTTCTTTCTTTTACTGCTAGAATTTGCCAGGGGAAAAAAATGCTTAACTGCATTTTCTAATTGTCTCGAAAGCTGTTCTTAACCCCAAGTGCAAATAAGGATTTCATCAGTTTGCAAGGAGTGCAAGTTCTAATCCCCAAATTCATGAACATGTTAGCTTACAGAGTGAAGAGAAATTAAGGTTGGAGATAAAATTCAAGTTGTTAACCAGCTGATGTTAAATAGATCATCCTTTGTCATTTAACTGGGTGCAGTGTAAACTCAGAAGTTCTTAAAAGTGAAAGTGGATGTCAGAGGAGTTGTGACTGCACAAGAATTGTCACCGAGATGTAGTGTCGCAGACTTTGAAGATAGAATAATAATGGTCATGAGCCAAATAATGTGTGAGACCTCTAGAAACTGGAAAAATGGAATATAATGCATGCCCCACTAAATTCTCCAAAAAGTAGTAAGTCTTTCCAAGACCTCAATTTAAGCCTATGGAGACACTACAGAACTGTGAAATAATCTATGTGTATTTTTTAAAGACATTAAATGTATGGTAATTTATTAAAGCAATCAGAGAAAACTCATTCAAAAGAAGAGTTTCATAAGATTCATATAAATGGAATAATCTAAATCTTTGTGGCAAGTAAGTATAAATTCTTGAGAATGTCGTTTCTGTATATTAAGAGACTACAGGAAAAAGAAGAGTTCTGAGAAGCCTCTCTAATAAAATAATGAATTCTGTTCCAAATAACACACTGATTTTTATTCAAAGCTGATTCAGGGAGAGTCCATAGAGTAAAGTGAAAGCAAGTTTATTAAGAAAGTAAAGGAATAAAAGAATGGCTACTCCATAGACAGAGCAGCCCAGAGAAATGCTGGTTGCCTATTTTTATGGTTATTTTCTTGATGATATGCTAAGCAAGGGCTGGATTATTCATGCCTCCCATTTTTAAACCGTATATAGTAACTTCCTGACATTACCATGTGATATGATTTGGCTGTGTCCCCACCCAAATCTCATCTTGAATTCCCACATGTTGTTGTAGGAACTTCGTGGGAGTTAATTGAATCATGGAGGCAGGTCTTTCCCATGCTGTTCTGATGACAGTGAATAAGTCTCACAAGATTTGATGGCTTTATAAGATGGAGTTTCCCTGCAAAACTCCCTATTTGCCTGCTGCTACCCATGTAGGACATACTTGCTCCTCCTTCCCTTTTGCCATGATTGTGAGGCAACCCCAGCCATGTGGAACTTAAGTCCAATAAACTCTTTTTCCTGTATAAATTACCCAGTTTCAGGTATATCTCTATCAGCATCATGAAAATGGATTAATACATTAAATTGGTACCAGGAGTAGGGTGCTGCTGAAAAGATACCACAAAATGTGACAGCAACTTTGGAACTAAGTAACAGGCAGAGGTTGGAACAGTTTGGAGGGTTCAGAAGAAGACGGGAAAATGCAGGAAAGTTTGGAACTCCCTAGAGACTTGTTGAGTGGCTTTCACCATAATGCTGATAGCAATATGGACAATAATATCCAGGCTGAGATGGTCTCAGATGGAGATGAGGAACTTCTTGGGAACTGGAGCAAAGGTGACTCTTGTTATGTTTTAGCAAAAAGATAGGCAGCATTTTGCTCTGCTCTAGAGATCTGTGGAACTTTGAACTTGAGAAAAATGGTTTAGGGTATCTGGTGGAAGAAATTTCTAACCAGCAAAGCATTAAATAGGTGACTTGGGTGCTGTTAAAGGCATTCAGTTTTAAAAGGTAAACAGAACATGAAAGTTTGAAAAACGTGCAGACTGACAACGCAATAGAAACGAAAATCCCATTTTCTGATGAGAAATTCAAGCCAGCTGCAGAAATTTGCATAAGTAACAAGGAGCCAAATGTTAATCCCCAAGAAAATTTATGGGGAAAATATCTCCAGGGCATGTCAGAGGTCTTTATGGCAGCCCTTTCCATCACAAGCCCAGAGGGCTAGGAGGAAAAAAATGGTTTAACTGTGAGTACACAGAGTCAAAAATTGGGATTAGGAACCCCCACCTAGATTTCAAAGGATATATGGAAACCCCTGAATGGCCAGGCAGAAGTTTGCTGCAGGTGCGGAGCCATCATGAAGAACCTCTGCTAGGGCAGTATGGAAGGAAAATGTGGGGCCAGAGCTCACACAGAGTCCCTACTGAAGTACCACCTAGTGGAGCTGTGAAAAGAGAGTCACCATCCTCCAGACCTTAGAATGGCAGACACACCAATGGCTTTCACTGTGCACCTGGAAAGGCCACAGACACTCATCACCAATCCATGAAAGCAGCTGGGAGGAAGGCTATACCCTGCAAAGCCCCTGGGGAAGAGCTGCCCAATACCATGGGAGCCCACCACTTGTATCAGCATGACCTGGATGTGAGTCATGAAGTCAAAGGAGATCATTTTAGAACTTTAAGACTTGACTGCCCCACTGGATTTTGGACTCAAATGGGGCCTGTAGCCCTTTTGTTTTGGCCAATTTCTCCCATTTGGAATAGCTGTGTTTACCCAATGCCTATACCTCTGTTGTGTCTAGGAGGTAATTAACTTGTTTTTAATTTTACAGGCTCAGAGGCTGAACGGACTTGCCTTGTCCTGGATAAGACTTTGGACTTTGGACTTTTGAGTTAATGCTGAAATGAGGTAAGACTTTTGGAGACTGTTGGGAAGACATGATTGGTTTTGACATGTGAGGGTATGATATTTGGGAGGGGCCATGGGCGTAATGATATGGTTGGGCTCTGTCCCCATACAAATCTTATTTTGACTTCCTCATGTTGCAGTAGGGACCCAGTGAGAGCTAACTAAATCATAGGCAGGACTTTCCCATGCTGTTCTCATTATAGTGAATAGGTGTCATGAGATCTGATGGATTTATAAGGTCAAGTTTCCCTGTATATGTTCTCACCAGGACAAGGACACACCAGGCAGAAGTTCAGGTAAGGGCTTACTTCAGCCATAGCTAAGGGACATGGCAAATTCCACATGTCCCTGGACTTATTTACAATCTCATGCTCCAAAAGAGATAAACAATTTTAAAAAGTAAAATAAGCATTTCATGACCTTAAAGCATTTAGTGAACTCAATATCTGACCTAATTTAGACCAATTGTTGACATTTTTGAAGATAATATTTTACCAATAATCTTTAAAACTCTTTTTTTTTTTTTTTTAGACGGAGTTTCGCTCTTGTTACCCAGGCTGGAGTGCAATGGCGCGATCTCGGCTCATAGCAACCTCCGCCTCCTGGGTTCAGTCAATTCTCCTGCCTCAGCCTCCTGAGTAGCTGGGACTACAGGCACGCGCCACCATGCCCAGCTAATTTTTTGTAGTTTTTAGTAGAGACGGGGTTTCACCATGTTGACCAGGATGGTCTTGATCTCTTGACCTTGTGATCCACCCGCCTCGGCCTCCCAAAGTGCTGGGATTACAGGCTTGAGCCACCGCGCTTATTTCCCACAGATTACTTAAGTAACTCGAACTAAAAGGCAATACATTTTTTACCTTCTGATACAATGTTTGATTTAAGAGCTTATTTTTAAGACAATTAATCAAAGCTCTTTTATGTTGCACACACAACACATATGAATACACAGAAGAAGAAAACGGACTCATCCCTAAGCAGGGAACTGAACTCTGAGCCTGGTTGCCGTGGTGAAAATAGAAAACACAACCACAGGGTTACAAGTTCAAGTTGCCAAGGACATGACTGACCAGTTTGCTGGCCCATCTTGAAAAGTGGGCTTACTGGTGTCCTAAGCCCATATTCTGTCCTAAGGTACACCTCATTATAATGGAAGAATACAGAAAGACATACGAAACACACAAATTGGCTATCCTAACAAATCCTTTTTTTTCTGATTAATCAAAACTTTTCAGAGTAGAAAAACAGCAATTTTTACCATTTAACCAGTTTGCACAGGGAGAGAGACACAGAGGAAGCATTGCCTGAGGCAGGTGGGGAAGGCAAGGCGCTCAGAGACGACAAAGACCCACCAATTGCAGTGAACGTGGAAATGTTCAGGCAGCCACCTCTCGGTAGCAAAAGGATCTTTCCAGCAGTCTCATCAGTTCTCAAGTTTTCCCTTTTCGGGGAATAAAACATTTACCATGTCCCATGATCCTATACATGCCTAATCCTGTCACCCACAGACATCAGCAAAGAATGCAAGGAAGATTATTCCAAAGAGAATAGCAGTTAACATCCTGTAATACCAAACCTGTTCTTAGCCAAAAGGGACTTTATGGAGAGTAACTTTACTGAGAGGGGCTTCTAATCCTCTAAATCTTAGAAAGGACTCTAACCCTCTTAAGTTTGGCCTTGAACTCAAGTTTGGCCAAGCATACTTGCCTTTTATTGAGAGGAGCCTTTAACTCTGTCTGTCTTAGGAGAGACTCTAACTCCCCTAAGTTGGGCCTCTAAGACAATCCTATCCTTTACCCAGTCACTGACCACTTACTTACCCAAAGTCATCCAGTCAGCGCTGCAGTCTATTTCCTTTGGGTCGGGGGTTCTCCTCAGTATTGTCCATTCCGTGGCTCACCAGAAAGATATCACAGGATCCCGCCACTTACGCACAGTCAGCCTTTGGGTAGGGGGTTTCTCACTATAGTCTCTTCTGTGGTTGCCAGAAAGACGTTACAGGAAAGGGATCCTGATCCAGACTCCAAAAGAGGGTTTTTGGATTGCATGCAATAAAGAATTCAGGGTGAGTCCACAGAGTAAAGTAAAAACAAGTTTATTAAGGAAGCAAGGGAATAAAAGAATGGCTATTCCATAGAAAGAAATTGCCCATTTTTGTGGTTATTTCTTGATGATATGCTAAATGAGGGCTGGAATATTCATGGCTTCCCTTTTTAGACCATATAGGGTAAATTCCTAATATTGCCATGGCATTTGTAAACTGTCATGGCGTATAGCAGTGAGGACAACCAGAGGTCACTCTTTTCACTATCTTAGTTTTGGTGGGTTGGGGCCAGCTTCTTTACTGCAACCTGTTACATCAGTAATGTCTTTGTGACCTGTATTTTGTGCTGACCTCCTATCTCATCCTGTGACTTAGAATGCCTTAACTATCTGGGAATGCAGTCTAGTAGGTCTCAGCCTCATTTCACCTAGTTCCTATTTAAGATGGAGTTACTCTGGCTCACATGCCTCTGACACATATAGCTGGATCCTGGTCAGCACTTTAGAAATGGAAAAAAATAGACCTTCAGACTAAGGCCTAGGATACATCCTTAGCTTGTTTTCTGTTGATTTTGTTCTATGTATAGAGCTTGGACCTGTACTGCTAGCAACATTGAAGTTTGTGGAAAAGGAAGCAGTTCCAGGATTTGGGACTTGAAGAAGGTAACTTCACTAACATTAATTTTTGTCATCTATGAGAAAAAAACCAATAATTTTTGCTGTCATAAAATTTTGTCATATCTACTGAAAAAATATATCTATGTAATGCAAATGTCTTGCTTCCTAAGTGTGAACCTCAGTAGCATATTAACTTTTCAGCCCTAATCCTTTCTCTAATGCTTTTCTGGATAATTTTATGTGTCCAGGAACATAACTACTATTATTATAGCAAATGAGACTTCATTATCAAATATAATACATCTGAGTCTTTGCTGTAATATTACCTTCATGAGTATTATGGCAATGATAATTAGTATAGCTAGCTAAATTTAAAATGTACCTGGGGATAATGATTGAAACTCAATAAACTAGGTTAAAGCAGTTACTGGTTGTGGCTTTCGAAGCTCATGACCTGGAATTCTACTGCTGTTAGATTTGCAAGGAATAATTACTATGCCAAAGTCATCCTTCCAAAATAAACAAATATCTCCTGTCGTCTCCTGCTTAGCAACAAATGGACTAACAATGTGCATAAAGAGATTGAAAGATAAGCCTTTGAGAGTGTGAAAATTGAGCATCCTCAATTCTATCTTTACTCAATGACGACTTTTAAAAGATCGAATCCACAGATAGATTGTGAATCAGTAAATGCTGATATTTCAATATTTTCCAAGACAATCAGAAGATTAAAGCAGTTACCGTATTTACTTCATTTCACTCTCAAAATGATCCCTTTCCTCATACTGTAAATAAGGCAAATGTGTGAAGAATAAAGGAGTAGGAAAGAGAGAGGAAGAGACTGAATTTTTCAGGTGCAGGGAACAAGAGAAATTACCTTCCAGAAAGAACAAATTAAATCATTGTATGAATATGCCATAATTTTGAGTTATACTCCTGCTAGTTGGCCAGGATATGTGTGTTTTGCATACAGGATAAAAGTAGAAAGATGAAATTAAATGGCAAATAAAAGAGAGATCAAGAAAATTAAGTCTTCATAGCTTCTATGTCTCTCTTCTAAACAAAATCATATTGCAATTTAATCATTCAAGGTTTCTTCTTAGCACTAAAAAAAGCCATAGTTTCGCAACCAAAATTCATGAAATTCATGAAGTGAATTTCGCAACATTCACTTCAGAGTACTATAACGGCTCTGAAAATGAAATACAGTTTAAATTATCTCTAAATAAAATATTATTACTTGTTTTATTTTATTAAAGCATTTATGATTAAAATACAGTTTTTATACTTATAGCATTGATGTCATTAGGGGAATACCATTTGCCATAATTTGTGTTTGCATATATAATTACGTGATAGAAAGAATTATTTATACTTAAACTATCCACTGAGAAACTTTGTTATACTCTTATTTCTTGATCTGACAACAGTCTTAGGCACAGTTGACTAAACCTTGCTTTTTATTTATCTTCTCTTGAATACCAGGTCATCTCAGTATCTTGGCTCTCCTGTGTCACTGTTCAAATATTCCAAATCCTTTTCACTGGCTTCTCTTTCTCTTTGAAGTTCTTAAATGCCATTTCTCAAGGGCTCATTCCTCAGTTGTATGTAATCACTTGCTCACATGATATTCTCTTACTTTCTGTAGGTCAGTGACTAAAACATGTACATCTCTGACCCTTCTTCACTGAACTCTGGATTTTTATACATTACAGAACTTCTCCACATGACTATTAGATACACAATGCAAACCTCACAGTAAGATGATGGTATTTACTAATAAAACCTACTCATTCCACATTCCTGAGAACATTACATGGACCTTTATTCAGTGTTTAATTTTAAAGCAAGAAATTAGCCTTCTTCTCCTTCAATTCTCTATTGAATACACTAGCATTCCCATGCACCTCCTTCTACCTGTATATCCTAAATTGGTCTACTTCTTTTTCCTCCATTTTAACCATGATTACCCCAATAGCCTGAAAACCATCCTCACTGATTTCTACTTTTTGACACTTCTGAATTATTTTTTTCACATAGCAGTAATAAAGAAACATAAAGAACCCACTTAAATAACCAAATTAGGCTGGGAGCGGTGGCTCATGCCTGTAATCCCAGAACTTTGGGAGGCTGAGGTGGACGAATCACAAGGTTCATAGTTCAAGACCAATCTGACCAACATGGTGAAACCCAGTGTCTACTAAAAATACAAAAATTAGCTGAGCGTGGTGGCACCTGTCGGTAATCCCAGCTACTCAGGAGGCTCAGGCAAGAGAATCACTTGAACGGTGGGGATGGAGGTTGCAGTGCGCCAAGATTGCACCACTGCACTCCAGCCTGAGCAACAGAGCTAGACTCCATCTCGAAATAAAAAGAAAAATAAACACATTAAAACCACATAGTGGTTTCTTAATGCATTTACAATAAAACCCAAAATCCTTATCTTGATGTAAAAGTTTTATATGCTTGGCATAGGCCTCTATTTCTGACATTATTCTCTACCCTTCCCTTTCTAATTTATAGTCTCTACACAAGGTAGTTTTTGCTCTTGTTGTTGTTGGTTTGTTGTTTACCTGATCCACAATAATATCAAGGTTTTTTTCAGATCACCATATATAATGTTACTTCCAGACTACTCATTTTATTTCATTCTTTATTAGGCTTATAATAGTTAATATTTTCTTGCTTGATCAACTATAATTAATGTCATTGTAAAAGTAAACATTTTAGTGCTCTGTTGATCTTCAGAGACTGATGGAGAACTGAGGATGGGTAAAGCTAAAATTTTAAAGCATCTGAGAGTATTTCTTTGCTATTTAACAAAGAAATATAAATTACATCTCCATTATTTAGTAGTGTCTAGATATTTCATTCAACAATATTTATTTTAAAAATGACTCTTTACTGGACTCTGTTTCAGCATTGTTAATAAGACATGGGGAGATAAGACGTGGGGAGGTCAATTGTGAAACAGATGTAAACCACATATAGAGAGTATTTTCATCTCAGTTGACAATTAAAGATTTGTGTCAAAAATATCAAAGCATTGCTTTTACTACATGCTTATTTTCCACTATCACATTTATTCTATAAATTATCAGTAACATTTTCTGTTTTTGTATACTTGTAATATAGGAATAAAATCAAATTTTAGATTATATAAATAGCTGTTTTGATTAAATCTAGTTAATGCTATTGAGATTCTGGAGTTCAATGAGTGCATCGAAAGAGACTTACACATTGTGCATAACATCATCTTATCTGCTTTTATACGCCATATTCTCCCCAGCAGATACATAATAGAATAATATCCCATTGTGAAAATAATTGTTTATAAGAAAGCATCATGGTAATCTCTGTAAAATAAGAATATGAATAAACATAAACACTGTCATATAAAATCTTATCTAGTATAAGAGATACACATATTACAAGAATACACATATTTATACATACGTACCTGTATGTACATGCATTAGTCTGTGCTGCTAATAAAGACATACCTGAGACTGGGTAACTTATAACAGAAAAAAGTTTAATTGATTCACAGTTCCACATGGCTGGGGAGGCCTCAGGAAGCTTACAATCATGGCTGAAGGGAAAGCAGGCACATCTTATATGGCAACAGACAAGAGAGTGTGTTTGAAGAGCAAAGGAAGAAGCCCCTTGTAAAACCATCAGATCTTGTGAGAACTCAATATCACAGGAACAGCACGGGGGAAACCACTCCCATGATTCAATTCTCACTCCTGGTCCCAATCTTGATACCTGGGGATTATTACAATTTAAGGTGAGATTTGGGTGAGGACACAGAGCCAAACCATATCAGTACATATACATCATACCTATATGCCTACATGTATGATATCTGTACATATACATATGTATATGGTACAGTGTTATAAAGAAAAGCTGACATCTGGTGAGAGCAGAGATTTAAAAAATAATTCTGAAAGGAGGGTTCATTTAGATTAATATTGAAATCTTGATAGACTTCCATGAAGCCATTTTATTTGTTAAGAATAAAAATTTGAGTGGAAAATTCTAAAAAACATCATTTTGTGTTTCCATTTGTACAGTTGTTTTAAGTAATATTGTTGGAAGGTTTTCACATAGAGATTATTTAGTGAAGCAGCTACATTAAATTAGTTTTCACTCTCTTATTAAAGAGTTTATGTTTGTTTATTTTTATGACCAATTATAAAGTTTCAAAGTTTTATGAGCAATTATAAATTTCAAGATATTTTTCAGTCTTGGATACATATTTGTAAGGCTAAGTTAATGCCAAAATTTCATTTTTATAATTGAGAAAATCTTTAGAGATGTGTGCTTGCCAAATATTAAAAATATGTATGAGAAACTTAGAATTCTGGTCTTTCACTCTTACCAGAGATAACTTTTAAAGAGGCAAGCACTGCCTTGAAGGAATCCTGTAGTTTGTGAGATAACTAACCATGGAAATTGGTAAGAAACAAATTTCTTTTTTTGTCTATTTCTGTTCACTGTGGAAGCTCCTTTACACTTTGAAGGTCTGGTGACATTTCAAAATACCAACCTTAACAAATGTAGTTAGCCAGGCATATTTACCATGTTCAGAAAATGAAACTACAAGTTGAAAGAATACTTATCTCTGAAGCCTACGAGCATTATAACTTCAGTGACAGGACAAAGCAGCAGGTGTACAACACGAGTGTGTGTCTCTTGGACTTCATATTAGGATGAACAATCTTCAAAAGAAACTGAGACTTGGAATGGTGTCTCCTGTGACCCAGGTTCACATCCAAGTCTTATTTGGACAGCATTTGTGAGATTGAGGTGATAACCCAGCAAAAAATGTTTGAAATAACAGCAACAGAAGCCTTGAAAGGTATAATCAGAAATCTCCTTCACTTTAAATGTGCTTGCATTTTAAAAAATCAACATTGTGTTTGTGCTGATTTCTGATATAAGTATAATGCATAAACATTGTACATATGTTGAATAATACAAATATACAAGAAATATTCATCCCTATGTCTGTAATATAGCAAGTAACACTATATTTTATTCATCTGTTTTTTTCAGTCAAATCTAGTGATGGTAAGTGTGAGCAAAAACTTTTTTTTTCCTACTACAAACAAGTGCAAATGACATCAAACTCTCTTGTATCCTCCCCTTTTTTGGATAGAAAACAGAAGAATCAAAATGTATAACAGGGTGTTAGCTCAGCTAATGTAGAGTAGTCTGTGGTTATTTGTAAGATGGAACAGATGAGAGGAAAGCATAGGCTGAGAGAGACTCTGAGTGAGAGTTGGTGCTGCTTTGTAAATAACGGCAAACCCTTCCATGACTGTAAAAGACCCATGAAACCCTGGGACCAGAGTTGACTCCAGGGAGCAATGTTAGACTGGGAGAATTTAAAATGCACCCTACTTTAAAAGATTTACTTGATAAATTCTACACTAAAACAGTGAGAGTTAACATGGGTTAGAATAATCAAAAATAATTAAAAATTGAAATGAGGACAGAAACTGCCACCTGAAGGCAAGTACTGCCCATCATAAGAGTCATGCATGGAAAGGGCAGGCTGGAAAAAGCCATGGAAATACTCACCAGGGAGCAACCTCACCTCATGACGGCTGAGGCCAAAGAGGAGCTGACCCTTCCACTACCTTCCCTATCCTTAAATTTTGTAAGTTCTCTTATAGCAGCTATGGGAGAAGGAAATAGTGAGGAAGAAGTGGGAAGAGAGGCAAAACCTCCTAGGCCAGGACTAGAAAAGGATCCCTTGTCAAGCCATTGATGGTGGTGAGAGAAGGCAGGAATAAGTATCATTTTTAAAAATTATGATTGAATTTCTGAATAAATATATTTGGATGGGCATTTTTTTTCCAGTTTAAAGTGAACATGAAATTTTGTCTTTCCTAGGAATAATCAGAAAACCCTTGAGCCACATAAAATTTTTATTTAATGTCAAGGGGAAAAGAGAATACTCCATTGAATATTAAAGGTACTGTAGGAGAAAAAATTATTTTTAAATACATTATTTGTACTGTCTGTATACAACATGTTATTTATGATTTCCATAACAATTTGGCAATACAGCTTTAAACTATGTGTTTTAGGTTACAAAGAAGAGAGAAAAAAATTACTTATAATTACACTTTAGGTCTTAGAAGTCAACAATGTTCCTAAAATAAGTATGTTCTTCAATGGTAATCTAAATTATTTATTTCTAACTTTCTTGACTATATTTTAAAATTCAACTAAAGACATTATCATTTGGAATTATTTAATTTTAAACACAATTAAAAACTGAGACATACATCTGTTTCGCAGATTGAAATTAAAAAAAAAAAAAACACTATTAAAATAGTCAATTTGTTTAGAGCAGGAAAATGTTAACATAAAAAGGAACTTGCTTTTATATTAGAAGTACCTGTAAACAGGATATTGGTTAATGATTAGTAGTGAAATTGCTTTGTCAAAAATTATTTGTGAAATAACAGAATAAATAAACAGACTTGTTTTACCTGAAGTATATGAGAGAGCAAATTCCCCAAATGCTGGAACTCTGCTATGCCTTTCAGTCAAACTTCTTGTTAAGGGTAGTTAGATAGGCTTGAGTGGGAAAGAAGAGGGCTTCCCTTCCCTCCCATTAGGAATGTCAGGTGATGGTTCACCATTTATAACACTGCTTCTCTAAAATTAGTAATTCACAGCCGGTGTCAGGGTGCCCGAGAGAGGAGCTCCTGATGAGTCACAGCTGTAAACAATAGAGGTTAATTAAACACAGATGCCAGGAAGAAGCAACCTCCTGCCCATGTGCTTTAAGAGATAAAATGGTGGACAAAATGCACTTCTGGGGGCACCCCTCCAGAAAAGAAAAGCAATCCTCAGATGGGTATGCGTACAACTTCCTAAACACACCGTGTGTGCTCAGCTTCCAAGGGTGAGAAGGGGCCGGCACATGCAAGCAGCCTACTTTAAGAATCATGGGAAAGAAGGAGGCCTGTAAAGCCTCAAGGTCAATCAGGACCTTTGGCCTTCACATGCACAGTTGGGTCTCTTCCAAGTGAATTTTCCTTTCTAAAGCCTTTTAAAATAAATACCCACTCCTGCTGTGAAACTTGCCTGAGTCTCTTGCCTCTTTTTCTGCTTTATGTCCCTCAGTTGAATTTTTTCTTCTGAGCAGGCAAGAACTGAAGTTTCACAGACCTGTATGGCTTCGTCGTTGGTAACTTAGGGTAACTCAAAGAACTTCCACCTGCAACATTCTTCCATTATTTCCTAAAGTTCTGTAGAATAAATTTAAAATACACTGTACAATACAACAACACACTATCCTGGACAAAGCTTCCTGGAAAGAGAGGAAAGAGAAATTCATGGAGATAGGTAAGTCTGATTTATGATGATGCTTTCAAAGTTTTTCAGTGTGCTAAATGCCTGTATATTTGTTTTCTATCACTTCGTAAATATTATCACAAAATTATAGACTAAAACAAGACATATCGATTCTCTCAACGTATGTGTGGGTCAGGATATCAGGTATGGTTTAGCTATGTCTTCTGCTCAGGGTCTCACAAGCTGCAATTAAAGTGTCAGTGGTAACTGTGGTCTCATCTGAAGCTTATGATACCCATTCTGCCTCATGTGGTTGGTAGCAAAATGTATTTCCTTTTGGTTATAGAATGCATTGTGGTGTGTCTCTTCAAGGCTAGCAGAAAGTGAGAGAGTGATATTAACAGTAGGAGACGGAAGAATGGGGAAAGAAGTCTGTTGCTTCCGGTTTTTTACATTCAGTCCTTACTGTATTTCATTTCATTTCATTTATTTATTTACTTTTTGAGATGGGGTCTCACTTTGTCACCTAGGCTGGAGCGAAGTTGTGCAAACACACCTCCATGTAGCTTCAGACTACCAGGATCAAGCAATCCATCCACCTCAGTTCCCCGGGAAGCTGGGACTATGAGCAAGTGCAACCACTCCTGGCTAATTTTTGCATTTTTTGTAGAGACAGGGTTTCTCCATGTTTCCCAGGCTGACATTGAACTCCTGAGGTCAAGCAATCCTCCTGCCTCAGCCTGCAAAGTGCTGAGATTACAGGCATGCGCCATGAGCCCAGCCTAGACCCTAGTTCAAAGGTCTTGCCTGATTTAATTAGACCCAGCTAGGATAATCTCTCTTTGATTAGAAACCTTAACTACATCTGTAAAATATTTCTGCTATACAGTGCACCATAAACATAGGAAGGACATTTCATCATATTCAGGGATTCTACTTACATTTGAGGGGGAGAAATCATAAATGATGTATATTTTGGGGGCAGAAATTTGAGAACCATCTTAGAATTCTGCCTTTCACCATCTGCTTTCTTTTTTCTTTTAATATTTTCTATTTAACATTTTCTATTTCTTTTAAATATTTTCTTTTAATATTTTTACTTATGGTTATTTGTAGGAAGGTTATGATCTGTATCCTCTAGGTTTTGCATCTGAAAGTGGGCTTTATATAATATAGGGTTTTATACTCAGAGGTATCAGAAACCACAAAATAAAATTGGAGCCTCTAAATAAGAGGCTCTAAATGAGAGTCAATTTCAGAAAAAAAAAAATTGAAGAAATGCTAACTGTATGCTAAAACACTGGAATATAATAACATGGGACATGTTTCACATGAATCCTAACATTTGAGGGATTCAAAATTCTCTGTTCTAAAAGACTTTCAGTGATGTTCCTTCCCCTGCCAAGTACCTCAGGGTTGAGTATTTACTGATCTTTGCTTTTATGACCTTGTTTGTGGAAGTGGGTTAAACTCATTGTATTATACAGGTAGAATAGCCATATGAGAATCTGACACTATGGTATCTAGATAATCATAAAATAAAAAATTTAATGAGAAAATACTATCATTAGGGGAAAAGTTTTAAAAAGTATCCATAATTTTCAGAAAACATTTAAGAAAATTTGGGTATTTTTAAAAAAACATTTAGCATTCAAAACTTTCTAGACAATTATGTTACAATAAGAAAAAATAAATATTATAGAACAAGGGAAAATAATAGCTATCTTGTTGCAATAAAAATTTCAATCAAATTATTAAAATTAAAAAAATAAAAATTACAGTTTGTCTGCTAAGTTCAGTCTTATGTCCCATGGATCTTTTACATATCATTTCAGAGATGCCCCTTTAGGTATCATCAAAAGGCAAACCAATAATGTTTGAGCCTCAATCTTTAACATTGCAATGTTTAATTCTGTTTATATTAATATCCTGTCTTTCTAAATATGAGTGTTTTCATCAATAAATATGAATTGCAGTACGTTTATTCTAGATGTTTATGTTTACAGGCAAGATGATCCATTCAAAAATAACTAAAAAAAAATTCTGAAATACTCTGGCTGACTCATGTCTTTTCAATTCACATTTCCTAATTTGCTAGGTGTCTTCATCCAGATACACTATGACATCTAAGGTCCTCAGAGATGAATTTGGTGCTGCTTTTTTTTTTTTTTTTTTTTTTTTTTTTTTTTTTTTTTTCATAATTAGCAGATTTTGTTTTTTGTTTCTCAATGTAGTTGTTACAACATTTCAGCAAATCTTATCAGGCAACTTCTGAATGAAGAGGTCACTGATGAAATCCATGGGTTGAAATATACCATTGCTTAATTAAATTTGAAGAACTAAACATAATTGCTTCTCAAAATTTAACAACCCAAAGGAATAAAATGACTGAAATTTGCAGTATAAATTTGATTCACTCTTAAGTTCTACTGTTGCCTCTATTTGTCCAGAGTTTAGGAATATAAAATTAAGAAAAATAAAGTCAATTTTTCTTCTATTAAGCTAATAAAAAAAGATATATTTTTCACATAATGTCAAAATCTCATAAATGAACAATTTTATCTAATATCAAACAAAACATTGTAATATGAAAAACATAGTATTTTTATTTTTAATCTACCTATTCTAAAATAAATTTCAAAATTAGACATAGCTCAAATGTCAGAAGTTAAATACTAAAAATATATTAAATGTACAACCCAAATTCTAAAAATTAATATTTTAAACATTGCTACTAATTACTTTTCATATAATAGCTTCAATTTGTGGCTTCATTAAAGAAAATTAAAGAAGAGCTTTCCTCAAATGTATTTCGTTACAGTTCATAGTGGAAATTGTCAATCATTTCAAGGCTGACTGGCTCTGCCACTTTTAATTTGAAAAAATAAAAAAATAAAACGTTTTCAAACATCTGCATGAATGACCCCAACAATTTAAAATATCTTGAGCCAAATCCATAACCCAAACACACACACACATACACACACACACAATGCAAGCATATTTCCAGTGCATGCTTCATAAATCATTCTAATTCAAAAACTAAACATCATGTCTATTTTTAGATTGATCTGCAAATGGGGAATATATGTATATGTTCAATTGAAATTGTATATATTAATCTCTGGGTCTGAATTAATGAAAATAAATATACTAGAAGGTGGTTAGATTTTAATTAAACTATTTGTATAAAATTATGTTTGTTGAACTAGGCTTATATATGTGGTTGAAATATTATATATTTAAAAATGATTATCAAATATATCCCTACATTATATTTATTCTTAAATAACAACTTTAATGATAGTGACGAGATTTTTCAAAAATTTTGATCAGAAATTTCCAACCTTGATGTGCAACCATAACATTTTAAAAGCTAATCAAATACATTTTAGCTAGTTTGTGTATGAGTATGCTGGTATATGATGTACACTTTCAAAGGCAGGCTTGGTTTTGATCTCTGATTAAGTATTTATAAATAAGCCATAGTAAAAATTAAAGACAGTATCCAATACATTTACATTTATCTGCTATACACTAACTAGAAATTAGTAAAAATAGATGACAATCTGCTTGTTCGTGTTTGGTTCAGTAATGGTTAATGTGGCTATTGATATGATATGGTTTTGTAAGCCATTTTATAACTTGTTTTCTACTTGCTTGCTCTATTATATCTCTACCTTCTGCTTTATATTCTTGATTAATTGAATGTTTTTAGCTATACTTCTTTAATGTTACACTTTGCTTGAAACTTTAGATTTCTGTCAGATTCGCTTCTTTTCTTGGTTATTTCAATCACAGAAGAAGAGAAAGCACGCTAGATACTGCTACTTATTAATCACCTCATCACCCAGTAAAACTAGAATATAAAAATATCTCCTAATATTCATATAAATAAAATACATTTTAACCTATAAAAATAATTTTAATAAATTTTTAACTGTTTTTGATTCACACGTTATTTCCAATATAAGACAGAGGGTTCTTATATAAACATTTAGTGTTCCCTTTTATCAATATCTTACCTTGATACAGTATACTTGTTACAATTATTGCACCAATATTGACAAATGATTATTGAATAAAGGATATCCCTAATTTTGATTTTCTTAGTTTTTATCTCATCTCCTTTTCTTTTTCAGGATATCACATTGCATTGAGTTGTCTTGTCTTTTTAGGCTCTATTTCTCTGCAGTATTTTCTCAGACTTTGGCTACTTCTGATAACGATGACAGTTTCGAAGAGTGCTGGTCAAATAATTAGAATGTCCCGCATTAGCATTTGTCTGAAGTTTTTCTGATGATGAGACCAGGGTTCTGGATATTTGGGAGAAAAATCACAAAGTAAAGTACCATTTTACTGAGATCCTATCGATGTTATATTGTATCCACATCGCTTACCATAGTTGAAGATGATTTTTATCACTTGTCTTCAATAAGGTTTATCAGGCTTATTCACTGTAAAGTTATATTTTCTCCAACTTTTCATATTGTATTTTTTTGGAAGAAAGTCATTAAGCACAGCCCACACTTAAATGGTGAGGAGTCACGCTTCACCTCTTTGAGGACAAGGTATCCACATAAATAACTTGTAAATTTTCTGCATGGAAAATTTTCTGCCCTGCATCTATGTATTTATTTATCCAATCTTTAATTGATTACAGCATGAATTCATGGATGTGTATTTTGTTCTTTAGATTAGAATCCGGTATTGCTTTATTTATTGTTACTCAAATCTTTCCAGGTTTGGCCACTAGGAGCTCTTTAAGTTGGCTCCTGTGGTTTTTTGTTTGATTGCTTGTTTTTGTTTTTGTTTGTTTTTCCTCCATGCTCCATAGTTGCGTGGAGATTTTTTTTTTCTTTTTGCATTTTCTTAATTTCTGACACTGCAAAATACTCCCAGTTCATCTTGAAACTTTTCTGTACAAGGATTAAAGTCAGTCATTTCTCCAAAGATACTTGGCTCCTTGGTTCCTTTTATTAAAGAATGATATTGGAAATCAAGAACAGGTTAGGTATTAATATATTTATTGCTACTCGGGTATCCTGCTTCTGATCTCTCTTAGCTGTTAGAACAAGAAAATATATACATGTATATACTAACCAATGGCTTTATACATCTCTACAAATATTTATATATGTAACCATCCATGTGTCTATTAAGTAAATACCTGTTCATACTGAAGTTTCTAATTCTAATCTATTACTATATGGATCATTATTGCCACTTTACCTTGTTTATCTATAATTCTCATTCCAGCAGTGAGAAATCTGGCTCCCACCATTTGCCATCTGTCTACTTGGTGGTTCAATTTTAGTATACACAAATTCAATTTCAGTATACACAAATAGTAGTAGCAGAATTTTTAACTTGTATCACCATGGAATAAAACTTTAACAATGAAAGTTCAGTGGTTATGTACAATTTCTTGTCATTAGTTTTATGGACCTCCACTCTTCCAAAGTTGTTTTGAGGTCAGCACCTTTTTCTTCTACCTCTTTCAGTGAAGTTGTTTTATACATTTGCAGTTGAGTCAGATTACATATATTACATTCAATCTTGTGATTTTCTAACCTTATAAAAATGTTTATAATTTTCATGCATTAAAGTTCACTATGTGCTTTAAATCTCAGTGTGTTTTGACATAGGCATAGTGTCACATATCCACAATTAAAGTGTCATACATAATAGAATCACTACCCTAAATATTTCATTTCACATATTTAATCCTCTCCCTCCCCCAAACCCTTGACAGCCACTCATCTTTTTGTGTCTCTATAGTTTGCATTTTCTAGAATGAAGTATAATTAGAATCACACAGTACACAGCCTTTTCAGACTGGCTTTTTCCATTTTGCTCCATAAATTTAAAATGCTTTCATATCATTTTGTGCTTGATAGTTTACTTCCTTTTATCTCTGAATAATATTCCGTTGCATTGGGGCACCAGGCTTTGTTTATACTTTCACTTGTTGAAGAAAGTGTTGGTTGCTTCTAGTCATTTTTGGTGCTCATAAATAAATCTGTTATAAACATTCAAGTGCAGGTTTTTGGACATTTTTCAAATGAGCTAGTAAATATGGAGAAGCACAATACTGGATCATATGGTAAAACCATGTGTACTTTAGTAAGAAACTGCCAAATTGTCTTCCATTGTTGTACTGTTTTGCATCATCGCCAGCAACAAGGAAGGATTCTGTTTTATCCACATTCTCATTTGCAGCTGGTATTGCCAGTTTGTTTTTGTTTAGCCATCCTAAAATGTATATAGTGGTGTCACATTTTTGTTATAACTTGTGATTCCCTAATGACAAATGATGTTGAAAATATCTTCATAAGCTTACTTCCCAATTATATTTTCTTTGATGTGGTGTTTGTTTAGACATTTTGCTCATTTTTAACTGTTGAAGCAGTTTTAGATTCACACACACACACAAATGAATGGAAAGTACAGAGAGCTCTTATACAGCCCCTGTCCACACACATGCACAGCCTCCCCACTTTTGCCTATTTTTAAATTGTGCTGTTAGTTTTTTACTGTTGGGGCATAAAAATTCTTTGAATGTTTTGGATACAAAATTATTTATCGGGTATGTCCTTTGGCAAATATTTTATCTGAACTCTGTCTTGTCATTTTTTTTTCTTTTCTCTGTCTCTCTTAGAGGTGAGGTTTCCCTATATTGCCCAAGCTGGTCTCAAACTCCTGGGCTCAAGTGATCTTCCTGCCTCAGCCTCCAAGGTAGCTGAGTCAGCAGGCATGGATCACCATACCTGGGTTGTCATTTCATTCTTCTCACAGTGTTTTTCACAGAAGTTTTAGTTTTAATAAAGTTCATCTCATCAAATTGCTTTTCTCAGACCATGCTTTTGGTATTGTATCTAAAAACACATTGACAAATATAAGGTCAGCTAGATTTGTTCTTATGATGCTTCCAGGAGATTTTGAGTTTTGTATGCTTACATTTATGTCTCTGATCTAGTTTGAGTTAATTCATCTGAAATGTGTAATGTATGCGTCCAGGCTGATTTTTCTTTTACATACGGATGGCGAAATGTTCCTGTACCTATTGGTGAGAAGACTATCCTTTCTCTATTCAATTGTCTTTGCTCCTATCAAATATCAGTTTACTATATTTGGATGAGTCAAAGTTTGACCTCTCTAATCTGGTCAGCTAATTTCAACGTGTATCCTTTTTCTAATATTATTCTGTCTTGATTGTTGTAGCTTTAGTGTAAATCTTGAATCAAGAGTGTCAATCCCCTTCTTTTGTTCTTCAGCATTATTGTGTTGGCTCTTCTAGATCTTCTGCCTTCATATACAAACTATCTAACCAGTTTGTGGATATCTACAAAACAGTTCAATGAAATTTTTATAAGGATTACATTGAATCTAAAGATCCAGTAGGCAATGTTGGCTTTTAACAAATTCACAGCATGGGCTATCACTTTTTGTTCAGTTTTTCTTTGATTTCTTTCATCAGGGTTTTGTAGGTCTTTTAGTATAAGTCTTGCACATATTTTGTTTGATGTATTGATCGCTGTTGTAGAGAAAAATAATTGACTTTTTTTTTTTTTATCAAAACCATGTGCATACATTTCCTGAGGCCACCGTAACAAAGTCCTACCAGCTAAGTGGTCAAAATAATAGAAACATGCTCTTTCACAGTCTGGAAGCTGGAAGTAAACATTCCAGGTTTTGGTAGGACCGTGCTCCTGTGTAGAATTCTTCCTTGCTTCTTCTTAACTGCAGATGTTGGCTTTCTATCCTTGGCCTTCCTTGGCTTGCAGCTGCATTATTCCAATCTCTGCCTCCATTGTCATATCACGTTCTTCCATTTTGTGTCTGTTCACATTTCTCCTTCTTATAAGAACACCAGTCATATTATGTTAAGGTCCACCCTAATGACTGCATGTTTTGTTTGCCACTTCTGAAAAACCCTCTTTTCAAATCCTTACATACACAGGTACCCCAGTTAGAATTTCTACAGATCTTTTGGGAGGGCACATTTCCATTCATAACACTATGTATTATGTGGCATCATTATACTAGCTTAAGTCATTACAGATGTTGTTGCTCATTCTTTGGAATTTTCTATGTAGATAATCATATCATCTGCAAACAAAGACCATTTCCCCCCTTTATCATTTTCATCTTTTTCTTGGCTTGTTGCATTAGCTAAGACTTCCAACGGAATGTTTAATAAAAGTGGTGAGAGAACATCACTTTCTTGTTCCAAATCTTACAAGGAAAATGTCAAGTGTCCTGCCATTCGGTATAATGTTAGCAGTAAGTTGTAGAGTTGAAAGTCCCTCTTTGTTCTAGTTTGAACAGTTTTATCATGACTATTGCATTTTGGTAAGTATCTTTTTATTTTATACATCAACTGATACATGATTTTTCCTTTTTAGCCTGTTGACAGGATGAATTATTTTGATAGATTTTATAACGTTGAACTATGCTGAAATATTTTTGTTGAACATTATTATATCTACATTCATGAAAGACAACGATATACAGTTTCTCTTTCCTGTAGTGTTTTTATCTGATTGTGATATCAGGATAATTAGGAAGCATTTTTTCTGCTTTTGTTTTATGGAAGAATTTGTGGAGAATTTATCCTCTTCATTTTTTAAATGTTTGGTAGAATTTACTGGTAAAATCTTTAGAGTCTTGGTCTTTCTTTTTTGTAAGATTGTTAATTACTGATTCAAATCCTTTAAAATAGACCTGCTTAGATGATCTGTTTTCTTTTGTGAGTTTTGGAAGTTTGTGTTTTTCAAAGAATTAGTTCATTTCAACTGAGTTATAAATGTCACAGTGTTGCTCATATTTCTTTACTATCCCAGTTAACTGATAACTATCAAACTTCTTTATTTATTCTAAATTCTATAAAGATTTCTAATTTTTGATCACTTCTCACATTTTAAACTGAAAATAAGCTGGGGCCCATCTTCCTTCATATGATTATTCATTTGTCTTTTTTTAAAAGCTAAAAAATAGGAGATAATTAAAAATCTTGGTGGCATCCATAATCTTTATTTCAGCTTTCAGTGAAAACATGAAATGCACTTGACATAATGTTACACTCAGTTTGAAATGTAGTATTTTTTTCTATGTAAAACATGATTTAAACACAACGTTGGTTCTAAGACTGGAGAATAACTCACACATTTTCTATTACATATGACCTCTGCCACTCTGTAAAAATAAGGAAATGTGTAGCTTAATAAAAGTAGTAAAAATAATAATAATATTTGATACTAATGAAGTAACTGTATATTTTTATATATTTTCACATGTGGTCTGTGAAAGGGTCATATTTACAACACAACCTGCAAATGCAGAAAGATGTGACAAACTAAAGAAGGAGGCAGAGAAATCCAGTTTGTTTACTGGGGCAACTTACTGATAGAAGCATGGTTTTAGGTGGCAGCAAGATAGGCAGATCTCCAAACTGTTATTCCCCATACTCAAGGCTTATATACCACTGTGAAAGGCATGTGCTCTGTGCCAGGCAATTAAAGACAACCCTCGAGTACAGGTAAGAATGCTATATGCCGATAATTTGTGCAATAACTCCAAGGTTGAGATGTTCTCATACTAAGGACAGCAAATAAAGTAGAAATCTGGAGGTATTCAGGGGACAGGAGTTAATCTGAAATCAATAAGATGGATTATCATCCAAGATTAAGTCACTTTTGTTTCCACAGCTTGCATTATCTCATTTGACATAGTCTGTTAGGTGAACATGCTGTACAAGACATGAGAATGTTATATAAAGATGTAACTTCAAAATTTGACAGTCTAAGCTAGGAATTTTCTTATAAATGTATGTATTTACCCTCATATTTACAAATGGTAAAATGTATCTTATTTAACGGTGATTAACTAGAAGCAGATCATTTACCATGTTATTCATATTCTGGGTTGATTTTCATTAAAGGTACTTATTTCAGGTATTAGTTTTCATAGAAGCACAGAAGGAATAAGAAGATGCATTAACTTAAAGTAATCTTATCAAGCTTTACCATTTCTAATTTATATGAAAGAATTCACCCACTTAAATGTTTATTCAAGAAGCTATTGCTATTTAATAAAATAAAATTTTTCTTGTCATATGCGGAAGTCCTGTCATGTGCTGAAGGTATAAATGTACAAAACTAATTATATCATAATTGTTTAAACTACATCACAATAAAATAGCTTTACAAGGATGTCTGAATAAAATATAATTTTTAAAGTATAGTATATATATAAAAAAATCTTTGCATATACCTAGGTTTAGGAATATAAATTCAATGTTTTGAGTTCTTGATAAATGAAAATTATAGCATTTAGAATAATTTTTTTGCATATTAAAACATTTATAAAAACATGTTAGAAGAAATAGAGCATATTTTAATTAACTAAGAATTATAAAGCTGTAATTTTGATGTGCTCATAGTTTTAGTGTTCTCTAGTTCTGACAGATTGATTTCCTGATATTCTAAAATTTAGCTTTCTAAGTGAATACTTGGCCAAAAGTCAAACCTAATTGTGGACAATTTGTTTGTGTTTTATTTTCCTCATCAGTAAAATGGAAAAATAAAATTATATAATTAATGGAGTAAGTGTAAGATCTAATGGAGTTAATGCATTTATGCTCCTTTGAAGAAGGCTTAGCAAATTGTAAAGCCTCAGGAATTGAGAGTTGATACTAATTTTGAGGATCAAACACTAACTCCTTTAGGTCTCTTTCCATGTATACTTTTTTCCTAATCAATTGACTTAAAAATTTTTTATTAGAATTATAGTATTTTAGATTTTAATGTTTTAATCCATATTTAAATATAACAAGTTATTACATGATAACCAACAATTCATCATACTATTTAAGGAACAGATTAGCCATTGTAAGTCTTCCAAATCCTTTTCTCTTGGATCCTTGACCAATATTGATGACTGTCCTGATAATTTTCTTAATATTCCCCAGTCATTTCTGAAGATGTTTTATGGTATCATTTTGTATATTCATTTAATCTTTGCTTCTTATAATAAGATTACGTTTTTTCTTTTTATCTTCTTTGGTGTTCTAAATTTTCAGTATAATTCATCCAAGTGAAGATTTTTTGAAATTTATTTTGTTGGTTTCAGTATGATTCCTGAAAATACACAGGCATGCTTTCTATCAATTTGGGAAAATTCACAGCCTTTTTACATGAAATCTTGTTGTTTCCCTCCTTCATCTTCTGTATTGTCTCTTTTCAGAACACCAATTGGATGCATACTGTATTTTCTCATTCAGCCCATAATCTACGCCTCTTAACTCTTCTCAGCTTTCAGAATTTTCATTCCTTGACTTTCATCTCAACATACATGCTCAGCTATATCTTCCAATTCATTGCTTGTCTCTCAGCTGTTTCTAATCTTCAGATTAAAGCATCCATTGAACTTTTAAATTCAGTGAATACATTTTTCACTTTTACAAGTTCTTATTAGTTAATTTAAAAATTGTCTTTTCATATTATCTTGTTTCTTATTCCCTGCTGATATTTTCAATTCTTTCATTAAAAAATTACATGTATTTTATAGCATATACATATATATAAATTTTCATATCTGAAATATTTGTTATCTAATGATTTTATTAACATTAATTTATGATAATTTCTTTATTCTATGTTGAAATTTAGGTTTGTAAGCATGTATTTGAATGGTCTTAATCAGTAGTAATTCTTAGGTCTAAGGGCAATAGGCATTTTCTTTAGAGATAATTTGTGTTTGCTGCTGCCAGGTGCCCCAGTTGCTACCAAATTGAAAACACTTTAAAGCTATTTGTTCTTATAATGTTATGATAAAAATTCCAATCTCAAATATAATTAAGAACATGGCTAAAGTATTCTTTCCTCTTGGGAGGATAGGGATAGTTTCTCCTACCTGGAGCTAAAACTAATGAAAAACTTAACTTTTCCATGTATTCCAGGTTGGACTTTATAAAGTTTACCTTTTCATTGAGTGTGTCTATTTTTGTGGTCCACAAATTCGGAAGCACTATTGTTTCAACTCCTTACTTTATAAGGCTATAAGGTCTTGTATACCTTATACTCTCTATTAAAACTCTGTCATTGACGAACATTTTTAGGATAATCTACATTTTATTTTATGCCTACCAACCATATTTTTGTTTTTGTTTTTGTTTTCTTGTCTTTGCCTTATTGCAAGCTTTGAAAAAATTTTTTTTGTATGTTGTCCAGCCGATCTAGTAGATTTAGGGAAGGTTTTTTTTTCTTTTTTTAGATTAAGTAAATATACATGAAATCAAAAGCAGAATTTATTAATGAAGATATATTCCATTCCATCCAAAAGTGCAAGTCTATTATATACTAGTAAGTTTGAAGATATGTGGATCTCATTTATTAACATAGTTTTTCTAAAGAAAATGATTTCAAATGGTAAAAATTCTTTCTTCCTTAAAGTATCTTATAGCCAATGAGTTAGATTCCATTGTAATAATGTAATTATAAGGAAATAAAAATACTAATTTATTGCTAAGGAATTGATAGTACCAAAATACTACAAAAAAAAAATAAATGAATTTGAAAGGAAAATCTTAATTTGGCTTAACATTTCACTTTTATTATAAAATATGTCATTCCAGAAGGCAATATATGCACATTAAAAGTTTTTTCTGGATAGTAGATCAATAACATTTAGAATCTATCCTGGTGCAGCATTTTGCAATTAGCTAATGTTGAAGTAGGACATTATTTTCTCCCAGTTTAAATGCTATAGTCATTATGTTAAGTGAAATAAGTCAGGCACAGTGAAACACCACATAGTAATGATACTTTGCATTTACACAACAATTTGCAATTTATAAAACATTTTTCCTTTATTTTTTAGTTACTATTCATCATCTCAAAGGGAAATAGACATAAAAACTTTATATTCAATGTTTCAGAAATTATATGTATTATATGACATCTCATGAATAGTAAACAAAAGAGCTGAGATTTCTATTGGTTGTTTTTATTCTGTTCTAACATTCTTCCAGTACTAATTTTTTAATGGAATTTAGTAATATGTAAAAGAGTCTATCTTTAGCATACAATGCTAACTTATTTTTGTATTATGTATTTCAGTCAAATTGTCAATGTGGGCTGTCTGAAGAAAAGCACTTCCTTTAACAATATAGTCATATTTACAAAACTGTGAGTCTGTTCTGATAAGAGGTATTTCAACAATACAATAGTACTCTCTATTTCAGGATGCTTTGATTGTGAAGGTTTTAGCTACATTTTATCGCTCTTCCAGATGTGGTTCTTATAAAAATGAATTATTCTAAACATAAATAAAATGTCAAGGTATTTGATATTTCTTTTGTTCTCTTTAACTGTGGCAAGTGTTTCAGTAACAAAGTGTGAAAGACTTATGCAATTTTAGTCTTCTTGATCTGAAGCACTGCTTTTTCTTCCGATACAGGAATTGTGTGCACCTGTTCACACAGTACTAACCTCCAGCACTGACAAAGCAGCTTCCTGGTGAGTAAAGTTGCAAAGAACATTCATTCTACTTAAGTAAGAGACCAGAGCAAATGAGCCCCTCAAAAGCCACAGGCAAAGTCTTAACCACAGTTAACACATTGACTGTACAGAGGCATCCAACTATTTTTTTTAAAGAATCTGACAAGAACATTTATTTTTTGGAAAAAGTGGCTCCGTGAAGGAAACAGAAACATTGACTCAGCAGTTACACAATTTTGCCAAACAATTAAAAGAAAAATCCAGCAACGTTGGTATAACTTGCTTGAAATTTGTGATATCGGACCTCACCACAGATCCTATAAATCAGAATCTTTATTTCAACCTGTGGACATAAAAGCTTTAGAGCATTTCTACAGAATTTTTGGGGTGGAATGGACCTCATAATTAGTATTTTTTAAATCACTCTAATGTATAATAAATAAGTTTATTTTCTAAAATATAGTATTAGTAACCATTTCCATTAAATACCTCCATATGATAATGGAGAGTGACAGTTAATTCTAAATCGATATTCACTTTCCTCCATGTAATTCTGCTACCTTAAGTTGAACAAAAGTTCATCACTTTAGTTATACCTTCTCTTGAATGTCAAGCTCTGGGAGGCAGGGATTCTTTCTCATGTTACTATTGTATCCCAGCTGCGTAGCATACTGCCTGTTTCAAAATACATGGTCAGTAAATATTAGAGTTAAAATGAATATAGTATCATTTATTATTATAATTGTTTCCATAGAAAGAGTTGAGTATATGTTATAAACTTTTTAAAATCTTTTTTCACATAATTTGTAATGTATGTTTACATTTTTATATTATAAAATATTGCATACAATTATTAAGGTATGTTTCTCATACAGTTATTGACAATTAACTATTCCATTTCAAGTTTACCTGTTTGAATACAATATTATCTTAAGTATTTATGTTCTTAGTTCATATAGAAAAAATTTTTATTTCAGATAATATAAATATCTTTTATTTGTTTTAATTGTATATGACATTTATATTTCAATGCTAGAGAATTGAGACAATAGTGCAATGATATGGCACCCTTTCTGGGTTTATGTTAGCTTTCATGGGGTTCCAATTTAATAATAGCTTATTGACATATAGTGTGGTTTGGGATCTTGGAGTTCTTCAGCAATATGCTTTAGGTATTACTTAGATGTGTAATAGATTTACTCACAGAGGAACCAGAACAACTTATTCAACCTCCTGTTAGTTAAAGAATAATTTTGCTTTATGGCATGCTAAATGCACACTCGGATGACAGCTTTTAATGCCATGTCTGTTTCTGGGTCATTAGTTTTTTCTATTGGAAACAACTAGAGTTTTAGGATGTAAATATTAAGATAACTAAAGACTGCTTACTAAACAACAATGATCAAGTTTATTTCACATCAGTTAAATGCAGTAGGTACTCTTGACAAACACTTTTGTTTGTTTGTTTTGGAAACAATTTACCTTACTGTAAAAGTTGTTTGACATTGAATAAGTTTGGATTATGAAATTGACTAAGTGAGCACCAATATAAGTTGTCACAAGCTGTTGACAGAACATGCCTCTTCTTTAAAGTGTCAGGCCTGTGTACATCAGGATAGTTAAGAGTAATGCAAATTTCTCCTGGAGATGCTATTAACCTATTGATTCCTATTTGAAAGGTCTGTGGTCAGTACCGGCATTCTCGGGTGATGCTTATGCTACCATTCTACAGTTCACATTTTGAATAGTTAGGTTTAGAGAACATTTAAGCAAAATAATGAAACAAAGTCTTTTCCTTTGTGTTTGTTGCCTTCATCTGTTGCTATAATTTGAATGTCTGTTCTCACCAAAACACATGTTGAAATTTAATTGCCAACGTATAGATATTGGGAGCTGAGGTTTTTAAAAAGGTGATTAGGCCATGATGGCTCCACCCTCATGGGTGGAGTTAATGCTTTGATCAAAGGACTTTTATTTATTTATTATACTTTAAGTTCTGGGTTACATGTGCAGATTGTGCACATTGTTACATAAGTATACACATGCCATGGTGGTTTGCTGCATCTATCCCCCCATCACCTGCATTAGGTATTTCTCCTAATATTATTCCTCCTCAATACCCTCACCCCCTGCTATCCCTTCCGTAGCCCCACTCCACCAACAGACCACAGTGTGTGATGTTCCCCTCCCTGTGTCCATGTGTTCTCATTGTTCAACACCCACTTATTATGGGAACATGCAGTGTTTGGTATTCTGTTCTTGTGTCAGTTTGCTGAGAATGATGGTTTCCAGATTCATCCATGTCCCTGCAAAGAGAATAAAATACCTATGAATACAACTAACAAAGGATGTGAAGGACCTCTTCAAGGAGAACTACAAACCACTGCTCAAGGAAATAAGAGAGGACACAAACAGATGGAAAACATTCCATGCTCATGGTTAGGAAGAATCAATATTGTGAAAATGGCCACACTGCCCAAATTCATTTATAGATTCAATGCTATCCCCATCAAGCTACCATTGACCTTCTTCACAGAACAGGAAAAACCCACCTTAAACTTCATATGGAACCAAAAAATAGCAAGCATAGACAAGAGAATCCTAAGCAAAAAGAACAATGTTGGAGGCATCTGGCTACCTGACTTCAAACTATAGTACAAGGCTGCAGTAATCAAGACAGCATGGTACTGGTACCAAAACAGAGATATAGACCAGTGGAACAGAACAGAGGCCTCAGAAGTAAAACCAGACATCTAAAACCATCTGATCTTTGAAAAACCTGACAAAAACAAGCAAATGGGGAAAGGATTCCCTGTTTAATAAATGGTGTTGTGAAAATTGGCTAGCCATGTGCAGAAAGCTGAAACTGGACCCCTTCATTATGCCTTTACAAAAATTAACTTTTTGTATGGATTAAAGATTGAAACATAGGACCCAACACCATAAAAACCCTACAAGAAACCTAGGCAGTACCATTCAGGATATAGGCATAGGCAAGTACTTCATAATAAAACACCAAAAGCAATGGCAACAAAAGCCAAAATAGACAAGTGGGATCTAATTAAACTTCAGAGCTTCTGTACAGCAAAAGAAACAATCATCAGAGTGAGCTGGCAACCAACAGAATGGGAAAAAAAATTTGCAAGCTACCCATCTGACAAAGAGCTAATAACCAGAATCTACAAAAAACTAAAACAAATTTACAAGAAAAAAAAAAAAACATCAAAAAGTGGGTGAAGGATTGCTTTTGGTGTTTTAGTCATGTATATTGTATATTACATATAATATATACTTTTTTACTTATGGAAATGTTTACATTTCTAAAATGACGTTTTGAGTAAGGAAATATGGAAACATTTAATTTGATGAAAAAATGACCTCTATTCTTAATCTTTTATGCCAATTTAATCCAGTCCTTTTTGTTTCATTTTCTATTTTTAACTAAGAATAATAATATATTGCCATCAATGTTCAGCCACTTTTAAAAAATATTTTATTGATACAGAACTGATTCTTAATCAGTGGAAGTGTTAGCAAGAGAAACCAATAATTACACAAAACTATACAGAACAAAAGAAAGACCTAGAGTTTGGCCATAAAACAAAGAAGCACTATCAGTTTACACATACGTGAATGCAATTTAAATGCCACTAGTCCTATGCCCACCCACACCAACATAGACCTCTATTTCACTTCTCCTTCTCTCTTCCCATCCTAACACACATATTTCTCTGCACTCTTACTCTTACTTTCCAAAATTTCTCTGCCATGAAAACACTCTTAAGTTGCCCCCTTCATGGTCTCTTTCCTAGTATTTATGCCTTTGTATAATACCCTCTTCTTGTATGGCAGAACTCATGACTTACTTCTGACTAATATAATCAGGCAAAAATGATGAGATGTGGAGATTGTATGTACATGATTATGTTACATAGTATTATAATGCCCATTATGTAAGGAGACCCTTCCCTTGTTAGCTTGATGAATCAAACAACTATATTTGGGAGAACAAGAGGTAAGAAACTGAGACTGGGCCCTGGGAGTTGTGGGTGGGCTCCTGTCAATAGCCACAAGAAAATCAGAGCCTACGGCTAGCATGAGGAATTCAATTCTACCATCAATAACATACACTTGAAACATATCCTTCTTTAGTCACATTTCAAGAATAGAATTCAACCTTGGTAGACATGTTGATGGAAGCCTTGGAAATAATCCAGACAAGCCTGCTGAACTCCTTGGAAACTGCAAGATAATAAATGTGCATTTTTAAGCTGTTGAATTTCTGGTAATATTTTTATATAGCAGTAGAAAATAAATATATTCTCATTCCCAATCATTTTATATTTGTCATAGGGAAAATTCTAATATGGCCGCCCTAATATTTCCAGGAGTAATTCCTAGCTAGGACTGAGAATATGCTGAGATATGTATCCTATGATTATATTAATTTAAATTCAAAAGGTATTTTTAAGATGTAATTAAGTTTATTAATCAGTTAACTTTGCTTGATAAACTTTCAGAACAGAAATGGATTTAATAAGCATATTTTAATCTCTGTTCTTTCAAAGGAGCTTTTTTTTTTTCTGTTTGTTTAGCATGTTTTTTCTTGGCTGGTAGAATATAAGGTAGTCAAAGTCATCAAAGCATGAAGAGAATTTGATGTTGCAGTGCTCATTTAAAGAGGAAAAAGTTCTCTAGAAGATATAGTGGCTCCACTCTGACAGCGAACAAGGAAATGGTCTTCCTTCCTACAACCACAAGAAACCAAATTCTGCCAACTACCTGAATAGGCTTAAAACAAATTCCTCCCAGATCCTTTGGGTAAAAGCCTAGCCTGACCAACACCTTGATTTTACCTTTGTGAGACTATAGGCAGAAAACCCAATTAAGGCTGTCCAAAAAGAAGTCATAAAATAAGATTGTATAAGGTTATAAATAAAGACTGTGGACATATTGACTATTCGTTGTGAATGGTATGGGTATAATTTGAAGTGTTATCAGCAATGTACTGGCATAGTTTAATTCATGCAGAAGAAACAAGTCTCTGAGTATGATGAAGTGCCTGGAGGAGAGAGAGTGCTTGGAAGCATTAAGAACAGCTTGACTTCCATTGCAATAATGAGGAAAAAGATGATAGCGTCCTAGGTGAATGTAATATCACTTTAAGGTGGTGAGAAGCAGGGATGATTTGAAAAATCTTAATGCCTAATGTGTCATGGATAATGAAAATTTATAGTAGATACCATAATCTTTAGCGCTGCTAGACTATACACCATGCAGGAAAATACAGAATGAATAGACTCATTGTCAGGATATATTTTGAAAATGCACCTCATATATTTTGCTTATACATTTGACAGAAGATGTGTTGCTATGCCAGATCATATTAAAGAACAATTTTAGCAACTATGGTTTGTCAAGGGCAAGGCAGTTCGAAAGTTAAAATCTGAGTAATTTCACTAGGAAAGGCATTCATACCAGCTACAGTGAGAAATCTGAAATGTAAAGTAGAGGAAAGCATTGATAAACATCAGATAACAGCCATACTATGCTGAAAGAATCAGAGGAATTCTTAATCATTGTTCATCTATGTACCTCTTTCTTAGACCAGATTTGTGAATTCATGAAATTAAGTGCATTTTATAAGAAATATATACTTATACAAGAATTCAATAGATAATATATTAATACATGTGTTTATTCATGTTTATTTATTCATTACTTATTATTAGTGCATTAATAATAAGTAATGGCAGCAATTCTAAAACCATTGTAACTTCAAAGTGGTAGCTAGTTTATTATTTGAGATATCTGGAACAAGTGTTGGTTTACACGAAAAATATGTGATTTATATTGATGGCAAGTAATACAAGTTGATTTTGCCTCATCTGAAAATATGACACGTAAAATGCTCCAAAATTTAAAATGTATGAGGACCAACATGACACGCAAAAGTAGAATATTCCACACCTGACCTCATGTGACAAGTCACAGTCAAAACACAGTCACACCTTTGTTTCATATGCAAAATCATTTAAAACATTGTATAATATTACCTTCAGGCTATGTGTGTAAAATGAATATGAAACATAAATGATTTTTGTATTTAGTTTTGGTTCCCACCATTAAGATATCTCATTTTGTATATTAGAATATTCCAAAATTGTTTAAACATTTTACAAGTCAAAATACTGGTGGTCCCAAGCATTTAAAGGTTTTCAACCTGAAATTAATCCTCACAGTTTGGTAATTTGTTTCATATCTTCATGTAGAAATGTGAATTTCAACTAGAAATCAGTGAACAGATTTTTTTTCTTTTTCTGTCAGACAAGTTTACACTGTCTATGAATTCCATTCATGGTTAACTTTAGTGCTTGCTCTGCTGGACACCTTGATACTGTCTGGCTTCTTTTGCTCATTCTATCATATTTCAAAATATTTTAATATTAAAGATTGTAATAAGGAATCCAAAGACCCAAAACCTAGGACTTTCAACATAAATTAAGATAGAAGTCACAAAACATAGTGGAGGAACCAATTTTTCCAAAGGACATGGAATGAGATTTCATATTTGTTAAGTTTTATAACAATAATAATTTTACTTACAATAATTGTCTAAGCCATTAATTTAAAAACTTACGTAAAGATAATTTACTTACAAAAGAAAAAGGAATGCTCTTAATATTCTCTTTTTCATTGAATTTAAGAGATATAAAGATTTAAGTGCCTTAACATTATGCATAATAGGCATATTTTTGTATTTTTTTTAGGCACACAAAGTTATTGGCAATTTTATAAAATTATGTTCCAGTAAGACAGAATCTTCTTAGAACAGATATAACTCACCCATATGTCTCATTCCTTGGAAAGTTATTCAGTCATTGTGCCAAGAAAAATATTGAATAAAACTAATGTTTTCATGGTTTGAGAACCAGTGAAATAAAGTGAATTAAGCACAAAATTATAGGAACTACTTCTACTGAATAAAGCAATAAGAATACTTCAGTTTGTCAGTTGCCGTAATGTTTCTGGCACATTAATTTATTTAAGCTTACTAAAATGACTTTATCTTGAAAGAAAATACTTGAAGGGCAAAATGTATCTGTGCAAATGTATCTTTGTATGATTATAAGAATATTAAAAGCAATATTTTAGAAGAGTGTTATAAAAATGTAACAGAAGGAAAAATACATATTGAGTAAACATGTGAAGGGAAATTTAATTTCTCTTGATTTACTAAAACAGTTTAATTGTTTTTAATTTTTCAAAAGATGTCTTTCAATTTTCTATATTTTAAGTTATTAAAATGTTAATATTTTTAACAGTTAAACTTTATTTATTTTTTAAATTCAAAAGAAATAGAACTAGCTATAATTACACACACACACACACACACACATACACATTTTAATTTTTGGTTTTTAATTTAAAAATGTTTGGCTTCTGTGCCAAATTCTCAAAAGATAAGATATGTATACAGTACTATTAGGCACTGGAAAATATTTTTTAATGACATTAAGCTAAATAACTTGATTTTCAAATAATCCAAACAAGTAAGAAGAAATTTGGAAACAAGTTAGAAAATATGTTGGAGATTTTTCCATTTACACTGAACTTAATGGGTACTATGCTTAATACCTGGGTGATGAAATAATGTGTATAACAAACCCCCAAGTCACTAGTTTACATATGTAATAAACCTGCACTTGTACCCATGAACTTAAAACTTAAAAAAATAATTTTCTCATAGTATCTCTTCTTCCTAAGTGCACACTTAATTCAAGAGATAGCTTATTTTTTCCTCCTGTTCAACACATACCATCCTTGTGACTGGTTTTGACCAATAGAATGTATCATAAATCAGGATTTGGGATTTCTGAGCTCAGGCACTCTGACAGTGTAGCAAGCACCGCTTCTTACTTTGTGGAACCCAGCTGGTGTGCTGCAAAATGCCCAAAAATCCACCTGAGAGACCAACTGGGGAAAAACCAAGCAGAGGGTGATAAATGAGGTCCTAGACCTATGGGCCAAATTAAGTCATTCTGTCCATCTATCCCCTAGGCATTCCAGCTGCCCTAAGGTACTAGACATATGAGAAAAGAAATCATCTTGAATGTTGTAGCCCAAAGACACTGTGTAGAGCTGAGGTTAATTGTTACTATTGGACTCACAAAATTGTGAGATATAATAAAATGATTGTAATGTCACTAAATTTTGGTCCAGTTTATTCTAAAACAATTGACACGTGAAATAAGAGTGAAATACCACAACTTGCAGTCTTATTCAAAGATTAAGCTTTCATGTTCCACTGTTTTTTGTAGTCCATGTGAGCAAATTAAAAACCTTAGAAAACAGTGACACCAACCCATTTTACCAAACTGAACATTCCAGTAAATAATTCATTAGTATCCACCAGTAAACATTGGGTTCCAGTAAGAGAGATTATGTGATTTGGCTCTCTATCCATGTGTTCTCATTGTTCAACACCCACCTGTGAGTGAGAACATGTGGTGTTTGATTTTCTATTCTTGCGTCAGTTTGCTGAGAATGATGGTTTCCAGGTTGATCTATGTCCCTACAAAGGACATGAACACATCATTTTTTACAGCTGCATAGTATTTCATGGTGTATATGTGCCACATTTTCCTTGTCCAGTCTATCATTGATGGGCATTTGGATCGGTTCCAAGTCTTTGCTATTGTAAACAGTGCTGCAGTGAACATACGTGTGCATGTGTCTTAATAATAAAACGATTTATAATCCTTTGGATATATACCCAGTAATGGGATTGCTGGGTCAAGTGGAATTTCTATTTCTAGGTCCTTGAGGAATTTCCACACTGTCTTCCATAACGGTTGAACTAATTTACAATCGTAACAGTGTAAAAGTGTTCCTATTTCTCCACATCCTCTCCAGCATCTGTTGCCTTTCAGTAGGAAATGTGGAGCAATCTCTTATGCAGTTATCTGTAAATAACCTTGCCACAGAACTACAGAAAGTTGCAAAGTTTCAGGATAGAAAATCAATGTACAAAAATCTATAACATTTTCAGGGCCGGGCGCGGTGGCTCACGCCTGTAATCCCAGCACTTTGGGAGGCGGAGGCGGGTGGATCACAAGGTCAAGAGATCGAGACCATCCTGGTCAACATGGTGAAACCCCGTCTCTACTAAAAATACAAAAAATCAGCTGGGCATGGTGGCACGTGCCTGTAATCCCAGCTACTCGGGAGGCTGAGGCAGGAGAATTGCCTGAACCCAGGAGGCGGAGGCTGCGGTGAGCCGAGATTGCGCCATTACACTCCAGCCTGGGTAACGAGAGCGAAACTCCATCTCAAAAAATAAATAAATAAATAAATAAAACAAAAATCTATAACATTTTTATACACCAATAATTTCCAAACTTAGAGCCAAATAAAAACACAATTCCATTCATAATAACCACAAAAATAATACTAAAATACCTAGAAATATAGCCTACAAGGGAGGTGAAAGATCTCTGTAATGTGTCAGAGGTGACATAAGCAAATAAAAGATAATTCCATGTTCATGGATCGAAGGATTAAATACTGTTAAAATGGCATTACTGCTCACTGCAATTTACAGATTTAATGCTATTCCTATCAAACTACTAATGTCACTTTTGACAGAATTAGAAAAATCTATTCTAAAATTCATATGGGACCACAATTCCTGAAGAGCCAAAACAATACTATGCAAAAAGAACAAAGGTGGAGGCATCCCACTACCTAACTTTAAACTGTACTCTAGGGCTAATCTAACAAAAACAGCCTGCTACAAGTACAAAAACAGACGCTTAGACAAAATGGAACAGGTTAGATAACCCAGAATTAAAAATATAAATTTGTTGGGTACAGTGGTTCATGCCTGTAATCCCAGCACTATGGGAGGCCAAGGTGAGTGGATCTCTTGAGGTCAGGAGTTCGAGACAAGCCTAGCCAACACGCTACTAAAAATACAAAAATTGGCCCAGTGTGGTTTCAGGTGCCTGTAATATCATCTACTTAGGAGGCTGAGGCATGAGAATCACTTTAATGCAGGAGACAGGTTGCAGTGAGCTGAGATACTCCACTGTACTCCAGCCTGGGCGAAAGAATGAGACTCCATCTTAGAAAACAAACAAATTTACAGCCATCTGATCTTGGACAAAGTTAACAATAATAAACAATGGAGAAAAACTTCCTCTTCTATTAATGGTGCTGGGATGACTGACTACCTATATGCAGAAGAGTGAGACTTGGCTCTTCCTCCCTTTCACCATATACAAAAATCAACTTAATATGGATTAAATACTTTAATATAAAACCTAAAACTATAAAAACTAGAAGAAAACCTAGAAAATACTATTCTGGACATAGGCACTGAAAACGATTTCATGATGAAGACTCTGAAAACAATTGCAGCAAAAAGAAAAATTGACAAGTGGAACCTAACAAAGCTAAAAAGTTTCTGTACAGAAAAGAAAATTATCAACAGAGTTGATAATAAATGGACAGATAACCCATGGAATGGGAGAAAATACTTTCAAATTATGCATCTGACAAAGATCTAATATCCAGATCTATAAGGAACTTATATTAACAAGTAAAAAAAAAACATAAAAATGGACAAAGGACATGAACAGATACCTTTTAAAGGAAGACATACATCAGGCAACAAGCATACAAAAAAATGCTCAACATCACTAATCATTAGAGAAATGTAGATTTAAATTACAATGAGATACCATCTCACACCAGTCAGAATGGCTGTTATTAAAAAGTCTGAAGAAAAAAAATACCAACAGATTCTGGTGACGTTTTAGAGGAAAGGAAACATATATATACTGTTGATGGAAATGCCAATTAATTCACCCACTGTGGAAAGCTGTTTGGGATTTCTCAAAGAACTTAAAACAGAGCTACCATTCAATCCAGCAAGCTCATTACTGAGTATATACACAAAAGAGTATAACTTGTTTTACTATAAAAACACATACACACTTATGTTCACCACAGTACTATTCCTAATAGGAAAGACACAGAATCAACCTAGATGCTCATCAATGGTGGATGGGATAAAGAAAATATGGTACATATACATCATGAAATACTATCCATCTATACAATAAAAAAAAGAAAGAAAATCATGTCCTTTGCAGGGACATGCTTGGAGCTGGAGGCCATTATCCTAGTAAACACAGGAAAAGGAAGTAAAATACCACATGTTCTCACTTATAAGTGAGAGCTAAACATTGAGTACACATGGACACACAAAAAAAGAACAATAAACACCTTTGGCCTACTTGAGAGTGGAGGGTGAGATGAGGGTAATGATTGAAAAATTACCTATTGGGTACTTTACTCATTACCTGGGTAATGTAATAATTTATACACCAAACCCCCGTGACAGGCAATTGACCCACAGAACAATCTGCACCTGTAGTCACTGGAAATATTTAAAAACATATATGTTATAATTGTATATTTTAAAGCAATATCTCAACTTTGGGTAAAATAATGCTGTACTATTAATGATGTTTTTTCTGTCACAAATCTGACTGTTGTGAAAATTATCCCATACCATTTTTTAAATATTTAATATCCAGATCCTATCTTGATCCATATTTCAAACATAAAATTTATATAACATTACTATTAATTGAAATATTCTATGCCTAGAAGCATAATTAATGTTGTTTCTATTAACACGTTAAAAATGATATTGTTTGTTATTTTAGCCTAAAAATATTTGGGATAAACATTTATGTAATATGTATGACATGACTAAAAGACATGCGTAATACAAATGAAATACCTAAAAAAATACATTAAATGATATCATAGTTAGAGATTTAATATTGTAACATATAAACCAAAATTTATATTCAATGTTTTTATAATAAAATCTATAAAAATAAAAATTTTACAAAATATGTAGCATTCTAAATGTTTTATTAAATATATGCTGTTATAATGCAAAGGAGAGATTAATCATTAATTAAATAATTAATAAAAACAAGTTTTAATAAAATGACATAAAACTTTGACATCAATTATTTGAATAGCAAAACTGGGGATTAGGATTATATGAAAAATAAGTACTAGAAGCTGTGGTGATTCACATACTACAAGTTGTCCATGATATATCTGTCTGGAATGCTTGCCCACTTTTCAGCCACATTCTTTTTCAAGAAATAATTCCTCATTACCCTTGACCTATTATTCCTCTGTGCTATATGGTACCACTTAATACAGATGCATGTGGTACTTTTCATTTAAATCTGTATTTACTTTCTTGTATTTTTGGTTTCATAATTCAGTGGCAAATTCTTTGAGAAAACGGAATCTATTCTGTATTGATTTATCTGTCACACACATTGCCTCTGAGCCATCCCCAAAAGAGAGTTGGTAACTGCAAAAAATCACCTAGTGCAAGTTGCTTAAGATAAATGAACTTGAAAAACAAAGTGGTTCTGGACCCTCTGGATATAATTAAGGTTGAAACTGTGAACTCATATTTCATTAGTGTTTGTAAAACAGAGTAAAGTTCAGAACCATTTGACCTACCTTCCCAAGCAAAGGTTCCCGATCAGTAATCCCATTTTCTTTTCCCAAAAGACTCACCTAATTAGTCAAGTTTGAGACTCAAATTTAATATTTGTTGAGTTGAAGTGAAAGAGTTATGAATCTATTATTTAATAGCTTGTCCTCAATCACTTTTTATGAAAGGCATATTCAATTTGAATTTTACCTATATCTTGGGCATTTCCTTCCTGGGAACTCTACACATATTCAGCAAAAAATTATGCTCCAATCCTAAATCCTCATGTAGATGTTGTGTGATTTTGTCCTCAACTAAAACTTTAAAAGCACATTTGATCCATTGAAACACCTAAAATTAAAATTATATATTTTGCTTGTCATAGAAAAGCCATATATAATTACAAGATATATAATTACTCTTTAAATGTTATTGAATATTTTGTGTTTTTAATTTAGTACCCTATCTATAATGGTAGATACATTTTTGGTTAAATTTTTGAGACAATTTCTGGAAAGCTGTTTGAGGGGAAAATATCCTATTTTGTTTTGGGGTATTCTGAACATAGTCTGTAATTTCTTTCCATAAAATTTGCACCTGTCCTAATATAGAAGAAATGCTAAATGGAAACAGCTGTATAAGGAAAACAAAGCAGCCATCACCCTCTCTTAACATTGCAGTTTCCCTTACTCAGGTGAAATGCCATATGTATCATTTGAGGAAATTCTCTGGAATAAAGTGGTAAAAATTCACAGCAAGTCATTAAGGTCTGTTGCCTGAGGTTAAACCATATGCTTCTCATCCTCTTTCTTCTGGGTATTTTACTTGCCACATCAATAACTGATAATTTGACAAGAGAAACAGCTGCTTTTTGTAGCATCACCTTTCCTAGGTAATATATTTGCTGCCAAAATCATGCATCTACAACTAGTTAGAAGAGCAGATAAAAAATTCTGGTTACATTGTTTGTTATTTTTACTGGCATGGCACTTCTGTTTACCACCAACACTGAAAATCGAAATGGATTGATTATATTGCTATTCCTACTACTTGTCAAGAATGCATAAAATAACTAAGTTATAAGAAATCTATATGACAAGTGCAGTTGTTTGGTCATTATGGGCAAATAACTGCTAAATAATCCTGTGCATTGATTAGCTATGTATTTAAAGCAATTTTTACTTTGGATCTTTCAGCCTTAAAACAGCATTGGCTAATATTCTGGGGGAGTCTATGACACACAATTACAAATAAATTTATATACAAAAAGATCTTTAGTGGTTTTATTCTTAAAATTATCCAGTGAGTAACATATTATTATTGGGAAAATATTACAGATGAAAAAACTGAGATAAAGGGGTTTAAAATAACTTCCAGAGTCAGATCAGTAAACAATAAGTTGTATAGACAGGCTTCAAACCAAAAATACCCGTTGCGCTGTCAGAAATTTTGGAAATGTCAATAGTTAATAATAGGTTAAAATTCCAATACTAAATTTCCCATTAAAAGTTATCTATAGGACTTTAGTCAGTCAACTGGCCTTTTGAATCTCAAGCATATTCTCAAATTCATGCCTATCCGAAGCCTCATATTCTACTCAATGCAGAATCTCTTTCTGGTCAAACCTGTCTCTTTAGTGGTCATTATACACCCATGTCTTGAAATATATTATGACTTTTATCTTAGTAATGATTGTCACCTAGCATTGTAATTAGATATAGAGTAATAATACATGCAGAATTTACCACAGTTTTTTGACCAGAATGAACACTTAAGAAATCATAAATGATATTACCACTATTTTAGTATTAATGCTCTCATCTCTATTACCACATTATTACTTAACATTAATACTACAACTAATGAAATTAAACTTTATTTTTAAAAATAAAATAATTTTAACATTTTGATAAATAATTTTATTGTGATTTGAAAGTTAGTAAGGAACTTAAAATCCATCTGTATAAACATATACACACACACATACACACACACACACATACACACACAATACCAACAGTGAACTTTAAGGTAAAACGTGGACTTTGGTGAATGCAACTTGTCAATGTAGGTTCATCTTTTGTGATATGTGTACCCTCTAGTAAGGGATGTTGATAATGGCGGAGGGGGCAGTCATGTGTGAGGTGGACGGTATTTGGGAAATCTCTGTGCCTTCCTTTCTATTTTTCTGTGAATTTAAAGCTGCTCTAAAACATAATTTAAAATGGAAGAGCATCTCATGCTCATGGGTAGGAAGAATTAATATTAAAATGGCCTTACTGCCCAAAGCAATTTACCAATTCAGTGCCATTCCTATCATGCTACATATGACATTCTTCACAGAACTAGAAAAAAACTGTTTTAAGAATCATATGGATCCAAAAAAGAGCCCAAATAGCCAAGGCAATCATAAGCAAAAAGGATAGAGCTGGAGGCATCACATTACCAGACTTCAAACAATACTACAGGGCTGCTGTAACCAAAACAGCATGATACTGGTAGGAAAAAAGGCACATAGACCAATGGAACAGAATAGAGAGCCCACAAATAAAGCTGCACACTCAAGACATCTGGTCTTTGACAAAAACAAGCAAAAAAAAAAAAAGACTTCTTATTCAAAAATGGTGCTGGCTACCTATATGCAGACGATTGAAGATGGACCCCTTCATTACATCACATGCAAAAATCAACTCAAGATGGATTAAAGACTGTAATGTAAAAGTCAAAACTATAAAAATCCTAGAAAACAATCTAGGTAATACCATCCTGGAAACATAGGAATGGGCAAACAGTTCATCACAAAGACATCAAAAGCAATCCCAACAAAAGCGAAAATTGGCAAATGGGACCTAATTAAACTAAAGAACTTCTGCACCACAAAATAAATTATCAACAGAGTAAACAGACAACCTACAGAGTGTGAGAAAATTTTTGCAAACTGTGCATCTAACAAAGGTCTAATATTCAGCATCTGTAAGAAACTTAAAGAAATTTACAAGAGAGAAACAAACAACCACATTAAAAAATGGGCAAAGGACATGCACAGACACATTAAAAAGAAGACATACATGGAGCTAGCAAGCATATAAAAAAACCTCAATATCATAACCATTAGAGAAATGGAAATGAAAACTGTAACAAGGTACCATCTCACACCACTCAGAATGGCAATTATTAAAACAAAAAATAACAGATGCTGGCGAGGTTGTGGAGAGAAGGGAACAATTACACACTGTCAGTGATGGTGTAAATTAGTTCAGTCACTGTGGAAAGTAGTATGGGGATTCCTTAAAGAGCTAAAAGCAGCACTCCCATTTGACCCAGCAATCCCATTACTGGTTATATACCCAAAGGAATATAAATTGTTTTACTGTGGAGACACATGCACACATATGTTCATTGCAGCACTATTCACTGTAGCAAACATATAGGATTAACCTAAATGCCCATGAATGACACACTGGATAAAGAAAATGTACTACATATGTACCATGGAATACTACGCATCCGTAAGAGAGAATGAGACCATGTCTTTTGTGGGAACATGGATGGATCTGGAGGATGTTATCCTTAACAAACTAACACAGAAACAGATAACCGAATACTGCATGTTCTTACTTATAAGAGATAGCTGAGTGATGAAAACTCATGAACACAAAAAAGGAAACAACAGACACTAAGAGTCTAGTTGAGAGTGAAGATTGGTAGGAGGGAGAGGAGCAGAAAAAAATGACTATTGGGTACTAGGCTTAATACCTTGATAAAATAATCTGCACAACAAATCCCCATGATAGTTTACCTATATAACAAATTTTCACGTGCACTTCTGAAGCTAACATGAAAGTTAAAACATAGTTTTAAAAACATCTATACATAAAAATTTAGAATCTTGAAAACAGTATTAGTAAAGACAGCAAGGAAATGATGAGATAGCCCTGAAAGGGGAGAAGAGGGTTTGGTCACACTGTCTTTCATCTGCACCAATTTTCTCTCCATCTGATTTTACTTAGTCACTGTTATTAGGTTCTTTCATTTAATTTTATCCCACTCTTCATCTCTGCTGTTTTCATATACCTGAAGCCAAGTGAAAAGTTAGGGCTCAGGGAAGATGTCTGGGAAATTATGTGGGTAATTTATTGTATATCAAACATATGTGCAAACAATTACTATGTGATTATAGACTTACAGGTACATTTATTGGAAAAGACAATTTGATATCTTAAGGATTTCCTTATGCAGTAATTTGGCATCATAAGAATTTCCTTATGCAGTAAATTATATAGACTCCTAGAGAAGAATTAGGAAAAAAATTATCTTACTCAGGGTCAGTTATCAGGCCTATTTTTTAAAAAAGAAAAATTATACAGCAAAAAAATATCAATATTACAGTAGCTACTGATGGCTATTTATTACCAGAATTATTTGTAACATTTTACTTCCTTTTTCTAGACAATAAAAATAACAAAACACCATTAGTATTTAATATTTCTCAGTTGAAATTTAATAATGTTTCTAAAGAAAGTTTTAATATTAAGACATTTTGTTTGTATTTAGGTTTTAAATTGTTTTGTTATTTTGCAAAGGCAAATCAACCAGTAAATGGAATGAAGGTCCTCAGAGGATTTTTGCATGTAAAAATCCAATCCACCTTATACTCCGTTGTGTTTCCTACTTGGCACTATGTCTGGTACCTACTGTATACATGTCAAATTAAGTAATGGGGCATTTTATTTGAAATTATATAATGTTTGCTAGGTATAGTCAATCTCTTTTGACATATTACCAATTAAACAGACACTTCAAGTAAGCTAACTTTTGTGAATCATCAGCCTTCCTAAGTAATTCAAAAATTAAATATTAAAGGCAATTTCGGCTTCCTACAGTCTTTTAAATATAGGTGCCTTCTAATTGACTAGCTCATGAAACATTCTTTATTAATGGCAGATTTATGGTTTCTTCTGAAGTGGTAAATGAACACTTTGGTCTATCATTGGTAACAATAATCCCACTAAGTATGCAATTAAGCCTGGGGTCAAAATTATTTTTATTTCTACAAAATTAAAACATAAATTATTTAAAATGTATTTAAAATAATTTCACTTTTGGATACAAATTTCTCATGAGAGAGGCAGAGGACTTTGAAACAGAAACTCTAAAGCCAGTTAGACAAATTAGTTAAATTAAATTTAAATAATGTTTTCATGTAGGCCAAGATGATAGATAATCTTTCATTATGTCTAAGCAAAATATGAAACCCAGATGGGTAGAAAAGTGAATGGAGAAAGTTAAAGAACAAATCTATTTATAATCAAACCTGACTTTTTTAGACAACCTCTATATTTTCCTACACATCCTTTACCTGCTGACAAGATAATGTCTTGCTAAATCTGAATCATAAATGTTTTTCAATTAATAGAGTATTTCAGGACATAAATTGACCTTGATACAATTGACTAGGGTGATTGGAAAACCTACTAATAGAATATGAGAGTAGAGAAGACATTTTCTTGTTTCTATAAAGCTAATAATTTAGGGAAAGAAGCTGAAATTTTAGCTAGTTTTTAACCTATCTTCCCAATTCTCTGTCTTGCTCTCATATTTGTAACCAAAGGCATGTATTTGTCAAACAGCCAGTTCATGAATTGATACAGACTGCAAAGGCATGAGACTGTCTCTGTTAGAATACAGGTGTTTTGCCTGGGGCTTGAAGTATACCTTGACCTCATTAGCTAAAGGATTTAAATAGTCTTGTTGGAATCATTAATAAAAGTTTTACAGATTGCTTAACGTTAATTTATGTGGCATGTAAAAATGCTGTAACAGTAGCACCATGAAATAAATAGATCAAACATAGAAGGTAAAAATGAGAACCTTCAAGTCTAGCTATACGTCTATTTTAACTGCAGTGCATTGCGACATTGCAAACAAATTTTTTGTTTCTTTCTTGAGACAAGGTCACACTCTGCATCCCAGGCTGGAGTGCAGTAGTGCAATTGTGCCTCACCACAGCTTCAATCTCCTGGGCTCAAGGGATCCTCCCACCTCATCCTTCCAAGTAGCTGGGACTGCAGGCACACACCAGCATGCCAGGCTAATTTTTGTATTTTTTGTAAAGATGTGATTTCACCATGCTCTCTAGGCTGGTCTTGAACTCCTGAGCTCAAGCCATCCACTTGCTTCTGCCTCCCAAAATGCTAGGATTATGGGCATGAGCCACTGCACCTGGCCATCAACTAATATTTAATGACTTAAAAACACTGTCCAAGTTAGCTTTCCTTTCATTTTCTCTTTATGTATATTTTCACCAAAACTGCAGCCTTAAAAATGCTTTCAAGACCTCATGGACTTGCCCTGATAAAACAGTTTATTTTCAGTTCAGTTACTCCATTTTATGTGTCACATTTCCAATTACTATGCAATATCTACCTGAGAATTCAACTACTTCACCTTAGATGAAAGACCTCAAGTGTCTTTGATAGGAATCTTCAGCATACAAGAAACTTATTTCGTTCAATCTATTCAACAAATACACATCAAGCACCTGCCAAGTAACAGGCAATGTTCTGTGAGCCAAGTTTACAGGAATAAAGAGCAGACATTCAATACGTGCCTCTGGATAGTGAAGGCTTATTTTTTAAGTTCGATCATCTGAGTTGGAAGTGATTTGAATGGAGTAGTTGTGAGAAAGTGTTACACATAAAAAATCCAAGAGTAATGTCCAATTTGAGGGATTAAAGTGTTTTTTCTACCCTTTTATATAAATTCTTGTAATTTCAATAAAATAATTTTTAAATTAATTCATTAAGCAGCACATATATCACTTTATTTATATACAGCATGTCATTAAATAACTTTGTTTTATTCGATGTCATTTTGTTATAATGGTGATGGGAAAAATCCAATTCCCTGCTCTTTGTGTGGAATTCACATGTTCTCAGCATGTCTACATGGATTTTCTCTGGGTACTCCAGTTTCCTCCCACATCCCAAAGATGTGCCCATTAGGTGAATTGATGTGGCTACTTGGTCCCATCTGAGTGAGTGTGGGCATGTGTCTGAGTGCGTGCCGAGAGGGAGTGTCATGCTGTCCAAGCTTGATTCCAGCCTTGGCCCTGAGCTGCTGAGATAGGTTCCTGAAACCCATGACCTTGAACTAGAATAATTGGCTACGTAGGGACCTGTTTTTATTACTCTTTCTTAAATGTATGTATAGCTTACATTTATCTCAGTATTTAATATTGAAATAAATGTTAAATATTTAAATGTTTTGGTTTTTATTTAGAGGTTCGGTGATGTTTTTGTTGATGAGAAATATGCTGTAGGAACTCAACTCTTACTGATATCATTTAGCCTATGGTAAAATGGGTTTCCTGTTATATTTGACTTAGAATCACAGTTTTCATGGACCTCTCTAAAACAATTATGTGAGGACTTACTGTATGTTGTTTACTGAATATTTTATATATGTTAAATATAAATTGACAATATAATATAAACACGTTATATGTAATAAAAGTCAGGTTGCATATCATCTACAGTATAAATACATATTTATGTTTATTTATGTTTTATATTTAAAATATTATTTGCCCCAGTGATCAAAGAAGACAATTAGTGAAATTTCGAAAGATACAAAACACCCATATTTTAATTGATTAGCTTTGCCACAAATTCATAAAACATATGAAGTTGAATATTTATTCAACACAAAACTAGGTAAATAAGTAGTTTTGCAACATTGAAAGTATGATGTCTTTTAGATGACAACAAACAGAAAGTTGACCTTTAAGGATGATCATTCAGATTCATCTGAAGTTTGTAGAATTTTTCTCTGCTAATATTGACAGTTTCCATTAAGAATTGTCCAGAATTCCTTTTTATAATTTTATTACAAGGATGAAACATTTTAAAACCTACTTTAATGAGCTTGTAATATTGGATCACTTTGCTTCTGTTAGTAACTGATATGGATTCACTCCCCAATCCATATCATTTGTCCCCACCAAAATCTCCTCTTGAAATATAATCCCCATAATCTCTATGTGTCCAGGGCGGGACTAGGTGGAGGTAATTGTATCATGGGGGCAGTTTCCTCTATGTTGTTGTCATGATAATGAATGAGTCTCATGAGATCCGATGGTTTTATAAACATCTGGCATTTCCCCTGGTTACACTCACTCTGTCCTGCCACCCTGTGAAGAAGGTGCCTGCATATCCTTTGTCTTCCACCGTGAATATGTTCCCTGAGGCTTCTCCAGCCATGCAAAACTGTGAGCCGTACAAAACCCTCTTTCCTTTATAAGTTAACCAGCCTCTGGTATTACTTCATAGCAGTGTGAGAATGGACTAATACAGTAATGAACAACTCAATGTGTTCATTTTAATAACGAGCATAAAATCCATTTATTCAAACATCAAAAAAGCAAAGATCATTTAATTTTAGATAAAATAGTTGAAATTTATTAATTAATAAATGTCATGCTTATTTTAGCCTGATACCAGAAATTTGACTGAATATGAGCAAATCTCACTACAGACTCATGGCTGTTGTCAGTTAGTGCTGTGGTGTTGTCTATCCTTGACCCTGTGTAGCGTAATCGATCATTTACTCAAACTGACAAGCTGTTAGAGAAGACAGATGTTCTACCCACAGAGTCAGGGTCGCATCAGGATGCAGCCTGATGCTCTTCTTTTACTGATGCTTGAAAACCAGCAACTCACTGATAAGATTTTATTTCAAGTTGAAAAAGTGAGTTACGTTTAGTGTTCTTTATTTTCTGAAATTTATTCAGAATTGAAAAGAACTGCACTCTTCTAACTTTGATAGTGTTGGTTAACTGTAAATATTTCAAAATTTCACTACTCACTTATTTTTTACTTACGCTTTTCAATCTAAAAGCTTTCTATTTCTTAAGAAAAAGGTAGTGTGTTGATGTGGTACTCTTAACATAATAAAAATATCCCAAACAGAAAGACATATTTAAGCATGTTTACTTTCACAAAGATGATTCTTTTGATCTTATATTCATAACGGTTTTCAGCTAAATCTAAAAGAGCTCTTTTTCTCTAAAGCTTAGTTTTTGCATACTAGAAATCTCTAAATTTCTTCATTGTGTTCCAAAGTCATATGCTTTTCAATGTTGAATCTCTCTTGAAGAGTATTTACATTGCAAAGGACGAATGTGAGTTTTATCCTTATTAGAGTAGTGCCTCTTTATCCACAGTTTTACCTTCCTGGGTTTCAGTTACCCACAATCAAATACAGAATCAAAATATTAAATGAAAAGTTCTAGAAATGATAATTTGTATGTTTTAAATTGCACGCCCTTCTGAGTAGAGTGATGACATCTCTGACTATCCCACTCGATCCATCCTGGAAAAAAAGTAGTCATTTTGTTCAAAGTATCCTTGTTTCTTATGCGACCTGCCCATTAGTTACTTAGTAGCCATCTCAATGATTGGATGGCAACTGAAATATTGTAGTGCTTGTGTTCAAGCAACCATTATTTTACTTAATGGTGGCCCCAAGAAAGGTGAGGCTTACCTATTGTTATAATCATTCTACTTTATGATTACTGTTTTTAATCTCTTACTGTGACTAATTTATAAATTAAATTGTATTATGGGTATGTTTGTATAAAAAGTAGAGTATATATAGGGTTTGGTGTTATCTGCATTTTCAGATATCCAATGGGGGCCTTGGAACACATCTTCTGTAGACAAAGGGGTGGCTACCATAGTAGGTTTCAATTCTGGTAATTGTGGTGTAGATGCAGTATGCCAGCAATCAGGCTCTCAGGGTCAAGGGTCTACAAAACTCTTCGATGCCACATGCAACTTAAGTCATTTTAGGTAAGCTACTTAATTTGTCTAAACTTCAGTTATATCAATTAGGAAATGGATTTAAATTATTGACATTCATAGGAGAGTTTACTGAGTGAATATAAGAACAGTCTAAGCAAAATGCTATAGTGGACTAATAAACATTGATTATTTTTATGTTATCATGGTTATTACATGGTCCTAATTTGTTCCCTTGCTTGCAATAAAATTTAAATAAAACTCATGGCTGTATCAAATTAACATTTCATTCTCCATTAAGGAAACAGCAAAGTGACTTCCTGTCTTAAAATCACTGCTTATGAGATGCCAAAGAGGACATTGTAAGTTGTTGGAATCGTTTGTTGTTGTTTGATAAGTGTAGGATTTATGGGTGAATAGCTCTACTCTTTTTTTTCTAGATGCATTTCCTTCCTCACTCTGCCTGGCCCCCTCCTTTCTTCCTTTTGTTCTGTGTGGGAGGTGTCAGAGAGCTTTGCTGTGATAAGGATTGGAGATCTTTCATAGAGTTTTGCAAATACACACAGCCTGAACTAAGAAAACACACACACTGACCATCTCTAAGCATTTTTATTATATTCACTTCACTCCAAGAAGTTGAAAAGAACATTTACAACTAATTATGAATTAAATTTTCTAATAGTGTCTGTAATATCACACAGCTATTATATAGCAATTAGGTAATAAGATGGCAGGATAATTTTTGGCAGAGAGTATGCCAAGAGAGTTTGACACAAATAATAAATGTTCTTTAAAAAGGAAATTGAGCTGGGTGCGGTGGCTCAAGCCTGTA
>NW_016107710.1:805598-808376 GCF_001604975.1 Cebus imitator
TATAACTCTAGATTTTATAAAGTGATGTTTCTGACACCAGAATTACAAACAAGATGGATGATGGTAGTTGTTACTTTTTTATTTAGTCAGAAATGAAATCCAGACTTTGTCATAAAAGGCATGAGCAGAAATAAATTCTGTGCTATAGAAAACTTTTTAATATATATGTTCAGTGGGTACATGTGCAGGCTTGTTACATGGATATATTGTGTAATGGTGAGGTCTGGGTTTCTAGTGCACCCATCACCTGAACTGTGGACATTATAACCAATAGCTAATTTTTCACCCCTCACTCCTCCCCCACCCTTCTCCTTTTGGAATACTCTCTGTGTTCATGTGTACCCATTGTTTAGCTACCACTTACAGTTGAGAACATGTGGTATCTGATTTTTCGTTTCTTAGTTATTTCACTTGAAATAATGTCATTTAGCTCCACCAAAATATGTGATTCTGTTTTTATGGCTGCATAATATTCCATGTTGTATATATATCATTTTCTTTATTCAATCAACTATTGATGAACACTTAGGTTGATTCCATGACTTTACTATTGTAAATAGTGCTGGGATCAATGTACGTCTTTTTGATATAATGATTTATTTTCCTTTGCATAGATAACCAGTAATGTGATTGCTGGGTCAAATGGTAGCTCTATTTTTAATTATTAGAGAAATCTCTACATTGTTTTGGAACTTCACCACCATCAGTTTTTTTAGAAAATATATATGTTTTAATAATAATGATTCTGACTCACATGAGACGGTATCTCCCTGTCATTTTAATTTGCATTACTCTGATAATTAGTGGTGTTGAGTTTTTTTCCTGTTGGTCAGTTGCCTGCATGTCTTTTTTTTTGGGGGGGGGAGGAATATGTCTACATATATCCCTTGCCTACATTTTAATGTTTTCTTTTCCTCGATTGAGTTGTTAGTTTGTTGTAGATTTTGGATATTAATCCTTCATTGAATGCATAGTTTGCAAATATTTTCTCCCATTCTATATGGTGTCTGTTTACTCTGTTGATTATTTCTTTTGATATGCAGAAGCTCTTTAGCTTAGGTACTATTTTTCAATTTTTGTTTTTGTTGCATTTACTTTTGATGTCACTTTTTTTCTTTGTATCTATACTCATCAGGAACACTGGCTTGCAGTCTACTTTTATTGTTGTGTCCTTGCCTGATTTGGATATCAGGGTGATATCGCTTTTATAAAATGAGTTCAGCAGTAATTCCTCCTCCTCAATTGTTTGGAATATTTTTAATCAAATTGATTCCAGCTCTTCTTTGTACATCTCATAAAATTCAGTAGTAAATCTCTCTGGTCTGCAGCTAAATTTTTTTTTCTTTCTTCTTTTTTTTTCTTGGTTAGGAGATTTTTTTCTGAAAAATTCAATTTCATTACTGATTATTAGTTTATTCAGGATTTCTATTTCTTCCTAGTTCAATCCTAGAAGGCTAGATGTTTCCAGGAATTCATCCATTTCCTTAAGTTTTCTAGTATGAGTGCATAGCTATGCTCATAGTAGTCTCTGATGATCTTTTGTATTTTTGTGGTATCAGGTGTAGGGTCAGAAAAATCATGTTTGATTGTGCTTATTTGATTCTTCTCTCTCTTTTTATGTTAGTCTAGCTGGTGGTCTATTTTGTTTATCTTTTTGTTTCATTTTATTTTGTTTTGTTATGTTTTTGTTTTTGTGATACGGAGTCTCGCTATCACCTGGGCTGGAGTGCAGTGGTGCGATCTCAGCTCACTGCAACCACCACCTCCTGGATTCAAGTGATTCTCCTGCCTCAGCCTCCCAAGTAGCTGGGATTACAGGTGCCTGCTGCCATACCCAGGTAATTTTTTGTATTTTTTTTTTTAGTAGAGTTGGGGTTTCACTGGGTTGGCCAGGCTGGTCTCAAACTCCTGACCTCGTAATCTACCCGCCTTGGCCTTCCAAAGTGCTAGGACTATAGGCATGAGCCACCTCACCCGGCCAATTTTATCATTTTTTAAAAAACAACTTTTCATTTTTTGATATGTTGTATTTTGTTTTTTGGTCTAAATCTCAGTTCTGCTCTGATCTTTATTTATTTTCTTTTGGTAGCTTTTTGAGTTTGGTTTGTTCTTGTTTGTCTGTTTCCTTGAGGTGCAATGATACGTTGTTATTTTGACATCTTTCTATATTTTTGATATAGGCATTTAACTCTTTAAAAATAACCCTAGCACTGCTGTTCCTATATTTTTAGGCCTTTTAATATGTTGTGTTTGTGTTTTCATTCACTTCAAATTTTTGTTTTGCTTTTTTGCCTTAATTTTGTCATTTACTCAAGAATCATTCAGCAGAAACTTGTTTAGTTTTCACGTGTTTGTACAGTTGTGAGAGCTCCTCTGGGTATTGATTTCTAATTTTAATTCCACTGTGGCCCAAGGAGATACTTGATATGATTTCATTATTTTTAAATTTATTGGGACTTGCTTTATGGCCAAGCATATTGTCTATTTTAGAGGATGTTCCATGGACAGATGAGACAAAATGTGTTTTCTGCAGATGCTGAATAGAAGGTTCTGTAAATGTCTATTATGTCCATTTGGTCTAGAATGCAGTTTACAGTTTTCCTTTTGTTTTTCTGCCTCAATAATCTGTCTGGTTCTGTCAGTGTGGGATTAAAATCCCCCACAATTATTGTATTACCATCTAGCTCTTTTCTTAGGCCTATTAGTGCCTATTTTATAAATTTGGGTGTTCCTGTGTTGGGTGCATATATATATATATATATATATATATATATATAT
>NW_016107710.1:808548-809739 GCF_001604975.1 Cebus imitator
GCCACCATGCCCAGCTAATTTTTTGTATTTTTAGTAGAGACGGGTTTTCACCATGTTGACCAGGATGGTCTCGATCTCTTGACCTCGTGATCCACCCGCCTCGGCCTCCCACAGTGCTGGGATTACAGGCTTGAGCCACCGCGCCTGGCCTAGTTTTATCTTCTTGTTAAAACTTATCCCTTTATCATTTGGGTGATAATGACCTTCTGTGTCTTTTATTATTAAAGAGCGTTTTATTTGATATAATATTGCTAATCCTGCTTGTTTTTATGTTCCAATTGCACCCTTTTGAGTGTGTAGCTGTCTTTAGCCATTAGATGGGTCTCACATAGGCAGCAAATGGTGGATTTTCTTTTCTTTTAAAATTTGATTTGCCAGTTATCTCTATCCTTTAAGTTAAGCATTTATGTCACTGTGTTTAAATTTCATATTGATATTTGAGATTTTTTTCTGTCATAGTATTATTGCTTTATTGCTTTGTTATTTCAATTGTGTGACTGGTTCATATTATTTGTGTGCTTCTTATCATGTGTGGTTTTGTGATGGCAAGTATCATCCTTTTGTTTCCATGTTTAGGACTCCTTTGAGCATTTATATATGGTAGTATAGTGGTAAAGAATTTCCTTAGCTTTTACTTGTCTGTGAAAGACTTTATTTCTCCTTCATTTATGAAGCTTAGTTTGGCAGGATATAATATTCTTGGCTTTTTTTTTTTTTTTTTGTTTTTTTTTTTGTCATTGTTGTGTAGAAGGCTGTGTAAAGCCTCCAATCTCTTCTGGTTTGTAAAATATCTCTTGAGAAGTTGACTTTTAGTCTGATGGGATTTCTTATATAGGTAATTTGATGCTTATTTCTATCTGCATTAAGTAGTTTGTCCTTTATGTTGACTTTGGATAGTGTGGTGACTGCAAGCATTAGTGATGTCTGTCTTGTAAAGTAACTTATACTTGTTCTCTGAGCTTCTTGTATCTGGATATCTACATCTCAAGACTTAGGAAATTTTCCTAAAGTACTCCCTCAAATAATGCCTTTCTAGCTTTTACTTTTTATTTTTCTCTATCAGGAATGGCTATAGATTATAGGTTTTCTCGTTTCACATAATCTCATATTTCTTATAGGCTTTGTTAATTTTTTAAAATTTCTTTTTTTTTTTTAATAGTTGTCTCACTGTTATTTTGAAAGACTGATAGT
>NW_016107710.1:810604-819583 GCF_001604975.1 Cebus imitator
ATAACTATCTCTTCTTTCATATCCTGACTTGTTTTTCTTATTTCTTTTTGTTGATTTTTTTCTCCTGGGTCCCATGAAGTTTTCTTAAAATCCATATTTTGAATTCTTTATCTGTCATTTTAGGATTTTCCTTTTGTTTAGGATTCATTGATAGTCAATGTGGTCCTTTTGAGGTGTCACAGCACTCTGTTTTTTCATGGCGCTGGAGTCCTTACACTAGTTCCTTATCGTCTGAAAAAGCTATTACTTATTTTTGAATTTATTTTCATTTGAATAGAATTTTTTCACATTTGAAAGTCTGACATATTGTGTAAGTTAGATAGAGTTCTTTGGTTTTGATTCTTTGTGCTTTCAGGGGGATAAGATTTTGCATAAATCCTTAGTTATAGACAAGCTTAGTGTGGTGGTTTCCTCAAATGCTGATTATTTGTAGATTGTAGTAGTGATGTACTATGCATGTGAGCAGTCTTGTCTCCTGCAGAGATGAGAATGTGGAGGTCTCAGGAGACATATATCATCCTGTGCGCTTCTATCAGTAGAGATTACATTGAGTTGAGTAGTTCATACTATATGGATGACACTTATGGGTAAGAGCCGGCCAAGTGCTCTATAATGGTGTCAGCAGCAGTTGTGATAGGCTGTAGAGGATGACCTACTGGCTAGTGCATAGCACTTTCAGGAAGAGGCAGTTGTGGTGGTGGCAGTGATATTTTACTTGGCTTTTGTTAATCAGAAGTACCAGGGTGTCCTGGGCAATGGGTCAGGTTGTGGAGCTCCCAAATTTCCCCATTCCATTCTCTGCCACCAAAGTACCTGAAATGGGGGGCAAACATGGTTGGGGCTGTTTGGGCAAGTGTATGTTCAGGCTCTCCAAGGTGGTCACAAGTACCAACATTGGAGGCGGTATATGGACAGCTCCCAGGGAGGAGTGAATGGGACTCGCCTGAATCAGAGAGTCCACTCAATAGAAAAAGGATGGTCCAGAGATTTCAGCCTAGCAGGCAGTAGTGGAACCTGCCCATTTCCTACATCCCAACCTGGTGGGTCTCCCTCCAGTGTGAGGCCACTGGCAGCAGGCCAAAACAGGCCAGTTTCAAGCAGACTGCATCCAGATGACTGAGTTGTTCCAGGCCATGAAACCCTGCGGGGCATAAGCCATGGCTATGAAGCCATTTCCTTCCTGGATGGGGCAACCAGCTTCTGCCAGTGCATGAAGCAGCGCCATACTCTTCTTTGTGAGGATGAGCACTCTGCTCCTCCCCTGCTCAAAATCAGATCATAAATCTTATGTCCGTGGCCCTGGATAGTGTACTCAGATCCTGAAGAAGAAGGCCTAGGCCAGTGGACTAGGCTGAAGCACCGGCTGTGATAGGGAATGGCAAACTGCTCCCAAGCCACCAACAAAATACTCAAGTGGGGCATTGGTGGCTATGTTTTGGGATCCCCCTGCAATAATGACCAGACAGGCAGACTGGGGTAGACTGGCAGGCATAGCTTATGTGGTGAAAATGCACCTCAGCGCTGCAGAAATGATGGTGGAAGCTGTCTTCAGGATATGTGAGAGAGCCTGGTTCCCTACTTGCACCCTAGCCTAGCAGACAGCAGCTGGGCAGGGCACAGAGCTTTAGGGAGTGGGCAAAATTACACTTTGCTACATGCAGCTACCTAGCACATGAAAACCTTTGAGGCTCCATATGAGCTTGAGCAGTGTCTCTGTATTGCCATGGGGCAGTTCACTCTGCCAGTCTGAAGGTCTGTGTAGGACACAGACTTCTCCTGTAGCTAAGATCACAGAAGTCCATGGCAGGAATGTGGTACCCAGTGTTCCTTCACTCATACCTTGTGTCCAAGTTTGGGTTGGTAGACTGGCCTTGATGCCCAGTGACCCCTACCAAACAGCTCAATTTCCTCCTTCTTCAACTAAGGTGCCTCCCATTCCTTGTCTATTGAATTTCAGTTTTCACTCTCAAATGACCTATTCAAACTGTGAAGATTTACTCAATATTTTGGTTCCTCTCTGTGGGAGAGATGCACTCCAGCTGCACCTAGTCAGCCATCTTGAACCTCTTCAATAAATTATTATTTCATATATAAAAATTGTATTTAAAAATATAAGAATATCATAGTAAGAAGGAAGGAAAAGAAATAATTCTGAAGGAAGTTCATTGTACGGTAGGTTTTCCAAGGCACCTGAAGTCACAGTTGTATTGCCAAGTGAGCAAGAATTGGGCGTGAGGTCTTAATGTTCTTCGTTAGCACTCATATTTATGGTTTTTTTTGAAAATTGGCTTGAAATTTCATGTGTGATTGTAAAATAGCACCTTTACCATTTTTAATTTTAGTAATGCCTTTTATTGAGAAGTGAAAACAAATTTTTAAGTATTACATGTTAACTATATTATGCTCCTTTGGACATAATTAATGTGTCATTTACAATATGCAATTAAGTTATCACTGAATTATCTCTCCTTCATACTACAAAGTATTGCTGTGATATTTTTATTAAATGAGTATGTTTTATGATAAAAATTAGCTATTAAGTTATAATGTACTACCTTGTAATAGAACAATGAATGCTTCTACTGAAACCACTCAAACAGATACAAATACAAAAAGTATTCTATATGAAAACAACTGAGAACAGCTCAGGCAAAGAAGATGTCAGGATATAAATTCAAATTAAAGGCAGACCACATGGGGCAGTGAGATAATATTTTTCACCTACATTTTCCTTCAAGGCTTTGACTGATTCTGGGCCCAGAACAAGAGTCTGAGGATCAGAACATTAAGGAAATTGGAAGAAACTGACAGTAGAGCTCTGCCAAGCTCCTTTAAGACATTTGCTGAATTCTAAGTCTGCATAGGGAAAGAGGTTAATTATGCAACCAGTGTGCAGTTTTGGGCAGTTGAATGCTACATTGAAGATAAAGATTAGAATTTTGGACATGCTAAGGGGAAAGGCTTTGGCAAAAGCTTAAAACTTTGAAATCTTGAGAGGACTGTGCCTTGGGAAAGTACTGAAAAATCACAAACTAGCTGCTATTCTGCTTCATTTCTGATTAGCTTTAAATAATCAGATCCTCCTTTCTTACTTTGCTAAAGGCAAGCATTTAAGTGCTCTATGCTAGTTTTCTGTTGTTGCATGACAAATTACAATGCATTTATTGGCTTACAACAATACCCATTCATTGTGTCGCAGTTCTATGGATCAGAAGTCTCAAATGACACCACTGAGTTCTCTGTTCAAAATGTCAAAAGGCTGACGGCTATGGTGTCTGCCTGGATGAGTCATGGTCCAGAGACTTATTTGTTTTGGCAGATTTCAGCCCCTTGCATTTGTAGGACTGAAATGACATTTTTCTTATTGGCTGTCCACCAGGGCCACTCTCAGCTGCTACAGGCCCCCTTCTTTGACACCTGTTCTACTCCATCTTCAAGCCAGCGATGACCTGTCTACTGCTTTTTATGCTTTGAATATTTGTGTTTCTATTCAAGAACAAGACTCATATAATACTTTGCATTTAAGGTGCTCATGTTATTGTGTCAGGCTAATTTGATAATCTCTCTATCTTCATTTCAATTGTATCATAAAACGTAACCTAAAAAATGGAAGCAAATTTTATTATATTCATAGCCCCAATAATTATGCAAGGTACGTATACCAGGGGCTTGAAATCTTGGGGGTATCTAAGAATTCTGATTAACACAACCCATATTGTGACCTCAATTGGATTATATCCCTCACAAATGCAAAATATATTTACCAGCCACCAAGGTCCTCATCCTAATACCTTGATTCAAAATCCAAAGTCCAAGCCTCATCATATTACCTTAGGTTCAATGTGCAAAATCTCATCTAAATTGCATCATTTCAAAAGTTTAAAATCTTATCATATAAATTGCTTAAACTGGGTCCTTCAGACTTATGGGGGAAAAAAACTATTATGTGCAATTCTTGGGCATAATTTTTCTCCATTTATGCATCTATGAAACTAAAATCCTTTTATATATTGTTGGTGGGAATGTAAAATGGTGCAATCACTATGAAAAATGCTATAGAGGTTTCTTAAAAAGTTAAAAATAGAATAACCGTATCATCCAGCAATTCCACTACAAAGTATATATTGGGAAAAAAACGAAACTGGATTCTGGAAGAGATCTGTGCACTCCTATGTTCACTGCAGCATCATTCATAATAGCCAAGATAGTAACCTAAATGTCTATCAATGGATGATTGGATAAAGAAAATGTTGTACATATATACAATACAACTATATTTGTCACATAAGAAGGAAATCCTGCCATATGTGACAATGCGGATGAACCTGGAGGACATTGTGTTAAGTGAATTAAGCCAGTCATAGAAGGACAAATACTTCAGGATTTCACTTATATTGGGTATTTACAACAGTGAAACTCCTAGAAACAAAACAGAATGGTGTTTTCCAGGGGCTGGAAGGAGGAAAAATGGGAAGTTACTAATCAACAGGCATAAAGTTTCAGTTACGCAAGATTCACATATTCTAGAGATCTGCTGTATCGCACTGTGCTATAGTTAACAATACTGTATTGTGTCCATAGAAAATTTGTTAAGAGGGCGATCTCTTATTAACTCTTCCTGCCACACACACAAATTGTATGCACTGCAGGGGACTGTCATAAAGTCTTACTCTTTGGAACAAAGATAACATCTTGCATCAGTGTCATACAAAGCTCCAATTTTTTAGGAAATTTGTATTTAAAGCATGTATTTTAAGCATATGGCTATTAAACCATATATCCTAAAGTATTATTGACTGAGGAGGGTTAGGGAGGTGGCAGACTAGGCGTTAGCAGTCTCAATGACAACAAATTTCAAAAATAAAGCAGATTACCTTTCATGACTTGTAATCTATTGACTTCTTTTAGAAAAAAAAATTATTAATTTCAAGTTACTTGTTCAGGCTTGAAAGTATAAACATTTTTCTGTATTGTTTTATAAAGGGTAGAGTGGGTATTTTCTATTCAGTGGCCTACTTTGAAAATGTCACAAAATGGCCAATAATAAGAAAACCTGGAGGCTAAAAGAAACATGCTTTGTGTATTTAATTACTAAAGAGAAAATAATAATTTGCTAAGGCTTGCAGCTAACACCAATTTTTATCTAAAATAAGCATTCATAGAATTTGCATGGCACAGCTAAATAACCATATTTTGTTACTTATTGCAGATATCATGCTTAAGCACATATAGGACAGAATACGATCACAAACACTGTGCTAAGTGAGGCAACGTGTATAACTTGAAGCTCTGTCACAGAAAAGGATGATAGATTTGATTTAATTATGAGCAGTAATTTTAGAAACATTTGGTAGTATTTCTTTTCTCTTGCTGCTTTAATTGTCTTTATTCTGTAGTCTGAGTGAATTCATTACTTATGAGCAGAGAGAAGATATTTGCTAGAATTAGACATGCCCAGAGTCCCTAATGTTACTACTCACGAGTTACAGAAACCTTAATTTTGTGTTGTCCAATGACATCACTGAAAATCTGAATTGTTGGTTAAATTATATCCTTTAGAAAAAAATATTTTAAAGTTTTCAATTATGTATGATTAATTATATTTTGATTCAGATAAATAAGTATTATGTACCTAATAAACTATATATTGATACATAGCAAGATCTGAAATTATCACCAATATTTCTTTTATAATGATCAGTTATGGATATTTCAATCAATAATAGTATCATATATAAATGCATTGCATTACATATAACTTCATTAAAATATGTGAATTAATCTTACTCATAGATAAAACATTTTAATTAGATGAAAATGAACAATAAGAGATTTCAGCAGCCAATTTTCCAGAAGCCAAATTCCAGCATTTAATAACTTGATTATTTCTCACAAAAACAAGTACTCATTTTGTACATAAAAAGAAGATACTAAAATGTATGTATTAGTGGCACCATCATTTTCAGATACATTAGGCTGTTTCCTTCTTTATAGCTAGTTTATTAATAATCTCTCTCATAACACTGAGCATTGCACTGAAAAGAAAAATTAAAGATCTTAACAAATTTTCAGAGAAATTTTCATGGAATTGTTCCATGATATTAAACACTTTTTAAAGATGTACAATTTATTGGTTCCTTCTGAATTAAAGCATTTATTGTAACTTTACTTTTATCTAAAGTTAACTTTCATAGATTATTCTAGGTTAGTATTGTCTCTTTCTATTTCTTTTCACAAGTAGAACTGAAAAACAGACAAATAAATAATAATTAGTATCACCCACGTGATAGACAGATGAAATAGATAATAGATAAATAGATGATGGATAGATAAATAGAAATTTAATAAAAGAGGTTCCCCAACATTCATAGTTGTTCTTTTGCAGATTCATCTGTATTCAGTTATTTTTCCCCATAGAAACTTCCCAATTATATATATATATATATATATATATATATTTTTTTTTTTTTTTTTTTTTTTTTTTTTTTTTTTTTGAGACGGAGTTTCACTCTTGTTACCCAGGCTGGAGTGCAATGGCGCGATCTCGGCTCACCGCAACCTCCACCTCCTGGGTTCAGGCAATTCTCCTGCCTCAACCTCCTGAGTAGCTGGGACTACAGGCATGCGCCACCATGCCCAGCTAATGTTTTGTATTTTTAGTAGAGACGGGGTTTCACCATGTTGACCAGGATGGTCTCGGTCTCTTGACTTCGTGATGCACCCGCCTCAGCCTCCCAATGTGCTGGGATTACAGGCTTGAGCCACCGTGCCCGGCCCCAATTATATTTTTTATAGACTTTTGGAAGCCCATTTGGGAATTGTGGCTATACTACAGGGATAGAAATTATTAAAAAATATTTTAAATTAGGCTTTAGATCAGGGGTTCCCATCCTCTGGGCTCATGGCACCTTAGGCACTGGCTACACGATGGAAAATGAGCCAAGGGTGAGCAAGCATTACCACCTGAGCTCTGCCTCCTGTCGATCAGCAGTAGCATTAGCTTCTCATAGGAATGCCAACCTCATTGTGAACTGTGAATGGTGTGATCTAGGTTGTGTTCTCCTTAAGAGAATCTAATAATAAATGTAATGGCTTCAATAATACCAAAATCATCCTTCCACCTTCCCCCATCTGTGAAAAATTTGTCTTCCATTAAACTGGTCCCTGGTGCCAAAAAGGTTGGGGACCACTGCCTTGGAGAACAAAGGCAAAGTTGCCAATAAATGCTGCAAGTAGCATTCCTTCTGTCGCTAGCAATACATAAATTTCCTATGTTAGGATCGATTTGACAATCTGAAATGCTGTACAGTATCAGGCTGGAACCCTGCTGCTCTTTGTGTTGTTGTTATTCATTTATTTTTATTTTTATTTTTGGTTTGGAGGTACACGTGCAGGTTTGTTACACAGGTAAACATGTGTCAGGGGATTTGTTGCATATATTGTTTTATCACCCAGTTACTAAGCCCAGTACCCAATAGTTGTCTTTTCTGCTCCTCTCCTGCATCCCACCTTCCCTCCCTCCACCGCATTCAAGTAGACATAGTGTCAGTTGTTTTCAATGAATACATTTCCCTGAGGCCCTCAAAAAATTATCCAGTTCAATCTAAACATAGAGCCACCCAGCCTGGAATCCATTCTTACCTTTTATGGACTGTTTAGCCCAGCTGCTGTTTCTGTAGCTTGAACCACATACCACCTCCTGTTCGACCACTTGATGTTCTTTCCTGAGCAGTTCCTGAAGCGTCTCCATTGGAGGTGACCTGTGCCCTAGCTAGACTTAAATTTTTTAATCTTTTCTTCTTCAGATCCTGATCTGTTTTATAGAAATCAGGTAAATCATATAATGAATATGGAAAAAGACAAAAAAAAAAAGGGAGAGAAAGGGGTATTGTAATCAAACATGAATCAGCAATGACATTGGAAACGTAAGGAGGGCTGAAATCAGTTTTTCCTTAAATAAAAATGGTATGGTGAATTGAGTTAACAATTTTATCAGAACTAGGAGTCAATCCTTTGTCACTGCGACACTCATGTAAACAAATTTGTGTTCCTGAGAACTGTAGATACATTTATCATTCTGATGTTATTGCTTCCTGAGAATTCACTAACAAAACTCATCATGCTGTTCCTTCTGATTAGCCTCAGTGGCCACTTAATTAATAGCATGATTTTTATGTCAGTGTTCAAGAGACAAAAGCCATTCTTATAATGTTTCACTGAGGAATGAAATATTTTCTTATTCTCAAAGGATTCTTAAATTATGCCAAAAAATTACTGAATGTCTTATGTAAGTTAGACCCTGCAAATGTCATTTTCACTTTTATTACCTCTTTTATTTTTTATAGCACCCCTCTTTCAACAGTTTTATTATCTTTCTTTTATGTATGGGAAAACAGAGGGTCATAGATGTTATTTAACAGCAGGAATATTACCTATGACCTCTGACTTTAAATTCAATTTTTAAAGATATTAAGCCCATAATACGTTAGTGACATTTAACCATAATTTTGAAGTATATCAAAATTATAATCTGAATTAATCACAGTAAAAGACAGACCATTATAATTTGATTTAAATTTTTCTCCTGAATATTTGAACATATTTTGGTTTGTCTTAGTTTTTAAATTTTTCAGTGCTTAAGTTAATATTGCCATGAGGCAAATAATAAGAAAAATAATTGTAGATCACAGAATAACAATTTTCCATTAGTTATTATTTTTATTACTATAGAGACTCAATTTTTGTGAAAAACTACTACCTGTTTAAATGTTTTAAAATTTTTTCAAATGTTTGAAGCTTCCCTTTGCTTTGAACTCAGTTTTCATTTTTTTTCCCATAACTAGACTATTGATTATATTCAGCAATTGAATAAAAATGTTAAAATCTGTAAGAAAGCTTAAAAAAACGTGTTTTCTTTCTTTCTTTCCTTTCTTTCTTTCTTTCCTTTCTTTCTTTCTTTCTTTCTTTCTTTCTTTCTTT
>NW_016107710.1:819713-846122 GCF_001604975.1 Cebus imitator
GTTACCAGGTGCCAGGCTGGAGTGCAGTGGTGTGATCTCGGCTCACTGCAACTTCTGCCTCCCGGGTTCAAGCAATTCTCCTGCCTCAGCCTCCCAAGTAGCTGGGACTATAGATGCGTGCCACCATGCCCAGCTAATTTTTGTATTTTTAGTAGAGACAAGGTTTCACCATGTTGGCCAGGATGGTCTCCATCTCTTGACTTCGTGATCCGCCTGCCTCGGCCCCCAAAATGCTGGGATTACAGGCGTGAGCCACTGTACCCTGCAAGAAACATATTTTCAATGTTCTCAAAATCCTCTGCATGCCCTGCTCTCATAATATGTAGTTGTCACTGCCTATATGGACACTTTTGGAATTTATATTAATTTTAATTGCATTAATTCATAATTTATACATTCACATCCCCTAAAATAGCATGGAAAGGTTTACCAGAAGTAAAATGAGATTTTCAGGAAAGAGCAAGCAAGGCTTCCATGCAGGTCTGAAAATGACTTGAGAGAGAAAAGAGTAGGAACTGGCTTTAATTATTCCAATTGTGATTAGGGGTGGGACCAGAGTGAGAGTTCCTGTTTGGGCCAGTGACTTGCATTATTTAAACTTCTTGCTGGTACCAAAGGAGGAAGCAGCTGGGCTTTGGTTATGGCTTGCTTAGATACAGGCAAGGAAGTAGGAGTGGGACTTGAAGGCTATTATCAGTAAAACATCAAAAAACAGGAAATACTTTTTCTGAAATGGGCCATGTTCCATTCAATTAAAATTTGTCTTAGTAAGCTACATGTCTGACACTCTGTGAGAACTATAGCCTGGGCCAGTAAGAAAGTTTAGTTTCACTGAATGCCTTGTCCAAGAGCCCAGCATTGAGCACTTTGGAGAAGTGAGATGTACCTTGGCCACTATGAAAGCTAATGAAATCCAAAGGGTACAGATGTCTTGATGAGAACTTGTATTGTGGCTGTACTATGTACAGAGACATATAGAACTGTGGTTTATACTTTTTAGCCCATGTGTTCTTTACCACAAATAGAGAAACCTTGGAAAAAGAATTGTTGCCTTGGCCATTCACTGGATCAGATGACCAGGATATTGGCAATAGCTCAAGAGTCTGTAAAAATGTGCAGATGGGGCTGTTGTTGGCCAGGGCATCCAGTGCTAAGAATGAATGCCCAAATCCTGGCCAATTGTGCTAACCCTTTTCTGTGTGTCTTGATCTGTAATATGATTGAAAGGTAGATAGCAATAATTCTCCTGGGGACTTCATCATATGTAATACGGTACTGCCATCCATGAAATTTAGAAATGCTCCTTGCTGTTTACTCACTTGAACACAAGGAGATTCCTAGATAGCCAAGGGGTCTGGCAGAGGGATAACTTCATCTAGCACCATGGCATCTGGCAAAAGAATGAGGAGAGGAAAAAGAATGCAACACCTTTTGCATTTGGGATTATCCAGAGAGGCCGAGAATGTTTTATTCTATTGTTACTGTTTTTATTTTAGCAAATGGTCATGCCAAGCATAAAAAGTGCTTCTTCCATGACCTAAATTATAACAGGTGGGCAGGTGGGTACAGAGGTTTCAAGGCTTAGTGCCTATGAAATCTCCTATTTCAATAAGGTCCATGTATATGTCCAACAATTACTACTCTTATGGCGGATAACATGTAGCCAAGGACAGTTTCTTACATCAAAAGCCATAGACAATGTCTGGCCATGATGGCTGGCTGAAGAAGTCTAGGAGGTATGAGAGAAGTTTGCTATACTCTGTAGGGTGAAGGAGTCTTTGGGGGCCACGGATGGAAGTGTCTGTTGTACTGGAATTTGGTCAGACTTCAAAGACTTTTATTAGAGGAGGATCCAGCCAAAGTGGGCCAATTTATAAATAACAGCATTTGTGGCCTTAACTAAAATTTAAAATTTGGAGTATGTTTCCTCTAGATCTCCAAAAGACATAAAAGATGTTGAGTTCATCTTAATATTGTTGGTGCTGAGTCCTTCAATTGTTGTATCTTAACAATCTCAGGGATGAAGTCCCTCAACTGACTAAATAATGCCCAGAAATTATTCTGAGGTAATGTGGCCCATTTTTTAGAGCTTATTTTGTGAGTATTTGTATGCCCTGATTGTGTGTGCCAAATGAATCAATTCATAAAGGGATGTTATTGCTGTGATGATATACCTGTGTTCTTAGAAGAAGTTGGATATGGTTAAGATCTTTCCTGCAAATATTGTGTATGATGACACAGCTGTTATCCTTCATGGTAGACTAAATAAAGGTGTACTACAACCCTTTGAAGATGAAGACAAACTACAGTTTAAAGGCTATTTAAATAGGCTGTGAACAGAGCATATTAGTCAATATGTGACTGCAAAGCATTTATCAGTGGTTGGATCGAGTCAGCAATTTCAATAAGACTGAGTATGGAAACTAATCTACCGTAAGTACCACTGATCTACCATGAAGTACTACTTATTCTCTCCAGGTTTAAAAACAGGCCAAATTGGGTGGTTATATGAAAAAGAAAAAAAAAAGAAAAAAGAAAAAAAGAAACAGTGAGGATTATCAATCTTTATCTAAATAGGCATTATATAATTGGGTTCTATTCTTAAAGGTCATCTTTTAATTTATATTAAGCAGTATTAACTATTTTAACTGGTGGAGACAAAATAAGTCCTATTATATCAAAAGCATTTTAAGGGCTAGAGATTTAAATGAAATTTAATTTAACTTAATTTCATTACTAACTAATTTTTATGTAGTTACTGTTTATGAATATTTAAGTTTTTACTTGTATGGTAAGAGTTTCTGTCTTTGATGGAATATTTTAGGGCAATGGGCACTGTGACAATGGGAATTTGCCCAACACAGTAGTTCTGGTGAAATATACTTGTTTTCTTCTGCTTTCATTGGTAATTCCCCCATATGTTAAACAGTATATCTTGTTTAAAATTATTTAGATTCCCAGATGTAACTGTAATTTGAGCCCTAGTGTTGAGAAAGGTCATTAGATTTTTCTAATTGGTACATTTAGCATCTGCTAAATTTAATCCAGAAGTTTCCTCTCTTGTAGCAGTAAAAAATCATCAAAGTCCTTCTATTTTTCTTACATAAATTATTTTAGTAAATTTTGGATTTCTAATTGTGTCAAATTACAGATGTCTGATTTAGTTTTTGTCTTCTTTATTCAGATTTTTTATTGTTTTTGTTTTTTTGAGGTTACTGGACATGCAATAGGGGTTTGACTGAGTTTCCTCCACTTGCTTATATTTACACATTACCTTTTGCCTACAGTTTCAAATAAGTCTTATAGGAGTTAGTTAGAGGTCTCTTCCATGGTAATGCTAGCTTTATTGAGATTAAGGAGTTGGGCTTAACGCAGTTTAAAATTAATACCTTGTCTGTGCCAGAGAAGTGTCTTGGACTTTTTTCCTGTAGCTCCAAGAATCACTACCATCTTTAATAAAAGGGACACAGGGAACAATAGCAGCAAAGGCATTTCTGCAGTTCTAGTGAGCCCTCTGCTTCTATGAATGTGGGCCCAATACACCAAAAGGTGTCTATTCTTTCTCCATAGGAGTGGCCACCTGGTGAACCCATATATATGCAGCGCATCAGTCTTCCCCAGAAGTGCTTCCTAGGCTGGAAATCATAGCCTGGTTAAGGCATAAAGCTGATAGTCACAGGGCAAGTCTTTTTCCTAAGCTTAGTTTCAGCTACTACATATAGTGATATTATGGCCTGAATATATATGTTCCCCTCAAATTCATATGTGAAAATATTAATTCCCAAGGTGATGATATTAGAAGATGAGGGCTTTTGAGAGATAATTAGATTGTGAGGGCAGAGTTCCCATGAATGGGAGTAGTGCCCACATATGATGCCCCAGGGGGGCCAGCTAGCCCTATCTATCATGTGAGAACACAAGGAAAAGATGACTGCCAATCAACCAGAAAGCAGGCCCTCACCAGGCATTGAATCTGCCGGCACCTTGTTCATGAACTTCACAGACTTCAGAACGATGAGAAAGAAATTTCTTTTGTTTATAACCTACTCAGTTTTTGATATTTTTTTAACAGAAGGCTGAAAAAAAACTAGACAGAATCAAGGCACATACCTTAATCTGAAATACAGATACATCCAGGTTACGATGCATGAGCCAGGGCCAATTTAAGGAAGGTCTCAATTTCATAATCCTTTCTTCAGAAGCCAGTAAGGATACTTCTGATATTCATCAGTTAAGTCTATAACAGAAGCATGGCCGAACTCAGCAAAGGCAGCAAAAAGAAGCTCAGTTCAAAGTGCAAGTTTGCTTGCAGGCAGAAACACAATTCGAAGAGTATGCAGGGGACAGGCATGGTGGCTCATGCCTGTAATCCCAGAACTTTGGGCAGCCAAGACCTGCAGGTCACCTGAGGCCAGGACTTCAAGACCATCCTGGCCCATATGGTAAAACCTTGTCTTTACTAAAAATATAAAGATTAGCTGGGCATGGTGGCTCATGCCTGTAGTCCCAGCTACTCGGGAGGCTGAGGCAGAATTGCTCAAACCCAGAGGGTGGAGGTTGCAGTGAGCCAAGATTGCACTATTGCACTCCAGCCTGGGTGACAGAGCCAGGATCCATCTCAAAAGAAAAAAAAGTATGCAGACATTAGATAACACACCATTTAGGAAGCCAAAGCAAGACAAGACAGACACCCTAACAGTGGTGATCATCACCTACACATGCTGCTCTGTAGCAGCTGTCTTGTGGTCTCTATGTGGGAGCAAGATGGAATTTCCCTTCTAAAATCTAGCTCAGTTGCTGAGGTGCAACACATATACGAATAGAATGTATAAATGTTTATGCTCACATGAAAAGGCTTTCTAGAAGAGCAAGGCAGCTAACAAGTAGGTCCAAAAGCCAGTTGAAAGGGCAAGGAGGAAGAACCGGCACTGCCTGTTGCTGTGGCTGCAGGATGAGAGCTCAGTGAGGGTTCCCATGGCTGGTCTGGTGTTTGCATAGTACAGAGATTCTAATTTGCACCAAAGAAGAAATTAATAATGTTTTCTTACTGGTTTTCACAGATATAGAAAGTAGAGAAGAGAAAACAGTGGGAATTAAATGCTGTCAGCAGTCAGATTTAAAAAATGGAAACAGAACATTACATTCCTGATAATTATCAGGTTTATTTATTTTCTTTAATATATAATATTCTTTTGTACAAATGTAGCATAATTTATTCATATCACTAGTAATGTAAATGAGCGATGCTTTCATATTTTTCTTTTAGGAAACCAGCTATTGTAAAAATTCCTGACATGCTGTTCCTCCAACTTTTCAGGCAATCATGTTACCTGTTCTTTGCACATGGCATTTCCTATGACTGAACTTATCTTAAAATATGCAGAGTTGTCTCCTTTATCTCATTTTTATCTTTTTCCCAAATTGTCATTTGTGGGGAAAATGTCTCAGGCTGATTTCTATTACTCATTGCCCTTGACTGCTTTACTTTTCTTATCAACATCTGAAGTTTTTTATGTAGTTAGTTTAATATTTACTTACCCCAATGGAATTAAAACTCCAGGAAAGCAGAGAACTGTGTTTTGCTCATAGCTACATTTTTAATGTCTTGATCAGTTCCTGATGCAAGTTGAAAGTTGAATATTTTTAATTAACAAAAATCCCTTCTTTATAGATGAAGATAAGTTTCTCTGGAATATATACTTAGCAAAACATTTTCTATTTTGTAGAATGCACTCAGTCAAACTATACTTTAATAGGTGATGCCAACCAGTTTTAAGTGTTTTTACTAAGTAATATTTCTTCATGGTAACAAATGCTGGCCAATGTCCTTTTTTTTTATTGTCTACCTTCTCTTCCTTCTCCTCCTAGTCTTCCTGCTCCTCCTCTTCCTCTTCCTTTTCCTTTCTCCCTACTTTTGGTGATGACTATAACATTGTATCTCTGCAACTTAATTTGTATTCTTCTACATAATAATATGCTTCTTCACAAATGAAATTCTACTTCACATATTTTGCTCCTTTTTGGCAAATGTTTTTTCTTAGTGTCTCATTGTCATTCTCATGTATAATGTACATTAAATTTGTAGGTATCATTGTTATTAAAATAGATATCTTATAGATTTCTTCAAAGTCTTAAAATTTCCACCATTAAGATTTTAGACAATTTCAGTTGTGTTTATTCTTATAGATATCATACTTCAATGATATTTTCAATAAAAGATATTTAAAATTACATAGCTACATTGCTTATCTGTAATGTGCATTTTTTGTACATTGACAAACTTTTTTACTCTAATGAATGAATAAAATTAATATAGATATTTTGGTATATTATCATAAAATATTGTCAACCTAGTTTGTCTTCTCTGCAAATCATGTGTCATTTTAAATATTCTGATAATTATGTACTGGTTGCTATTCAGTTCAATGTTAAACTGAATTCATAGCAGTTGGTACCATATCACAGAGTATGATGCTTTTATGCATTTGGTTAATTTCCTTAATGTTCAATAGATTAGGGAAATTACTTTCTCTTATTTCAAAAGCATTTTAATCATATGTGTTTATTGAGCCAATCAATTTTTTACATGTATTTTTATGATCATATGAGTCACTACAAATATAAAATAGAATATCATCAAATCTGTATTATTCTTAAATGCCGTGGCCCAGTTTTTTTTCTTTTCTAAAAATCTCCCCTCCCTCAGCCACCCTCCATCACATATGTTCATCAAGATGTGTGGCTTAATTGGGAGGTACTGGTATTTTCTTAGGAATATTAGCCTTCTCCTGGTTAGCTTATTACATCTGGCATTCAGTGGTGTAATGGTAATTGTCTTTGATTTTCAGATTTATAGTGTTTGTTATTAAAAAACCTAGCCTGAGAGTGTAAAATATATTTTTGGAGAGAGCTACTAATTTTGAAGCACTTGTAATAAATAATTTAGGACTACATAATAATAGTGGTATATACGTTTATATTTGTGTCTTCATGAAGATTTTCTATGACATATTTCCCCCAAATAATATTCAGTTATTAGATTTTTGACAATAAGAAAAAAATGATAGGTAAATGAATGCTGTTGGGGAAAAGTCCCATATTCTTCATATGGACAGTGTTGAATCTCTGCTCTTGCCTGACTGTATTCTGAATAGAAGGGTTTTCCTGAAACCTGACTACTTTTAGGCAGAGGCAATTTACTTAATGTGTGGGACTCACTAATAAACAATCTGATAATTTTGCTTTTTACCATTTTTATTCCACCATGGTCTTTACAAATGTTTTGTCAGAATTCCCTTTTCCATCCTTGGTGTGCACATCGTATGTAATATGTAGTTTCTAGACCTTAAGTTTGGTATCATTTTCAGTATGAAAGACCAATCTAATCTAAACCGACACTAATTTGCATTCAATTGTAAGTTCTCCCATCCTGCAGGTCAGGCCTGGTGCACAGTTTGGAGAGTGCATTGGGCAATGAGATGTGCTCATTAGTCACCTTCTTCCATCCCCTCACCTTTCTATCCTGCTAGCTATGGACACTCCAGGCTCAGAGGAGGAGAGAGAAGGCAGGAGAGGAAAGTAAAAACATTTTTTCATTTCATTGGTTTTACGCTCTCTGAGCTGTTGCACATCTTCATCAGGGAACATACTCAAAATTAGGATCCCCTGTTGTGTACATTCTGGAGAAGTAGGTGAAAAACAGACAGAAATCTCTATTCTTTCCAAATTCCTGACAACTTGTGAAGGTGTCCCAAAGCTCTTGAGTGTCCTACCAAGTGTCTAGGTTCTTACAACAGTACATATAACCCACATGATGTTTAACTCAGCAGTATTCAAATAGAAAGTGATGTTTTCCCATTTTCTTGCAAATATCTTCAAAATATGTCTTGAGAGCTAAAACTGAAAGCATTGTTTGTTTTGTTTTGTTTTGTTTTGTTTTGTTTTGTTTTGTTTTTGAGACTCTTGCTCTGTCGCCAGGGGGCAGTGCAGTGGTATAATCTCGGCTCACTGCAACTTCCACTTCCCTGGTTCAAGCGATTCTTCTGCCTCAGCCTCCCAGGTACCTGGGACTACAGGTGCACACCACCATGCCAAGCTAAGTTTTCTACTTTTAGTAGAGACAGGGTTTCACCATGTTGGCCAGGATAGTGACAGCATTCTTTGTAGAATCCTTGATCTTAATGGATGTTTAGCTTTCTTTTTATAAAGGCTAAAATGAGAAATTCATGTAGTTTTTGTTTGTTTGCTTGTTTGTTTTTTGAGATGGAGTTTTGTTCTTGTCACCCAGGCTGGAGTGCAATGGCTTGATCTCGGCTCACCGCAACCTCCGCCTCCCAGGTTCAAGCTGTCCTCCTCCCAAGTAGCTGGGATTACAGGCATGCACCACCATGTCCAGCTAATTTTGTACTTTTTAGTAGAGACGGAGTTTCTTCATGTTGGTTAGTCTGGTCTCAAACTCCCAACCTCAGGTGATCCTCCCACCTTGGCCTCCCAAAGTGCTGGGATTACAGGTGTGAGCCACCTCATCCAGCCTTATGTGGTTATTTCTTAATAAGACATTAATCCTTTCTTTCTCTCTCTCTTTTTAATAATATGGGAGGTACCTGTCTACATTCCCCACTCCACCTGTTTTAAGGATGTAGCCAATATTCTGGAAGACCAAAAATTAAACAAATAAATTCATTAAATTAGGGTAAAAGAAGGTCTATTTCAAATCCTGTTTTATAGCTATTGAGGGTATATAGAGACTAATTTTATTGAGTGTGCAATTTATTTAGTAATTCAAATATCTGCCACAGGGTGCCCTTATAGAAAAGCTTGCATTTTTGCAATGCAGGGGTAAAGAAGAAAGAAGTGTAAGGTATACAGCATTCATGAAAATTTTTATTTTTGCTGTGCCAAACATGTAAAGTAGAGATGATAGCTTACACAGAAACTAAAACATCTTGAGAATTATTGCCTCTGTATTAATTTTTAATATGATAGCCAAAATTAAAATCTAGGATTTGTTTCCAGAAGTAAACAGTATCTTTATTAAAATGCACTGTTCTATGGTGAAGTTATATAAATACTATTAGAAGTTATATAAATACTGACACATAGAGCGTAACAGATATAATTTTATATTATTGGGTAAACTTGCAAATATGCATGTGATTATATTCATACATATGTGATATATATGGATTCTATTAAACTCCAGTGAAGAACTAAGATTGTTATTGATTTATCATTCAACTTGCATTATTAGAAAAAAATTAACTATTAAATATGTGGGCCAGAAAGTTAATTATAAATAAGTTCAAAAATGTTGTGTTTTATATTTGTGAATTGATTTCTTAAATTACAAAGGAAATTCCACAATAGAATTCAGGAACATATTTATTTCTTTCCTTCTTCCTTTTTCTAACATCAATGTTTCTATGGTAGAATTAATTTAATTAGTGCTTTAGTGAGTTACTTCCCAAATAATCCTATTCAATTTCTTTCATATATTCTTTTACTTCTAAAATAAAATTTGTCTCAGGCTTTATAGACATTTTAAATACACTTCCAGCTAACTCCATGATATAATGTTTATTTGAAAGGAAATGAAGAATTAATGAAAGTAATAAAATCTTTAGCTCCATGCACAAAAAAATTTATAGAAATATTTTTTCCCATTGCCTATGTGTGAAACTTGCATTTTTACATAGATATTATGTGTGATTGTGTTCAGCAAATCAATAATTATTCAACTCCTTCAAACAATTTTGAATGAATTATTCATTTCGGAAGCGAATTCTATAGAAAAGGACTAACAACTTGTTTTGTTTATTTTTAAAAATCAGGAAAAATTGTGTATGTCTGTATGTGTGTATGCTGCATCCATATGTAAATAGAGAAGAAACTCTGACTAACATAGATCTCACAGGTTGAGGATGTCTTTTTTCTGTAAGTCCTTTTGTTGCACATGTTATGTACTGCTTTATTTTACAAGAATCAGGCAACATTTTCAAAGATTAAAATAAAGAATAAATTTAAATGTGACTGACTTTTAATATTTGCCATGTACACAAAGCTTCCATGATCCACACAACATTGACTGAGAAGTTAATGAGCAATAGTGACAAGATCTATTGCTCAGAAAGAACCTTTAACTGTTTAAAAGGCATTGTCATTATGTTATATAAAGAGGAATTGATTTCTAGCTTTATCTCTAATTAGGAGATTACTCTGCCTGCTTATATAACTTGTAATCCTCTTACAATCACCCCATTGTGCAGAGTGTAGACATACACAAAGCCTTCTTGGATGCAACAAACAGCCATTACTAAGGCTAATGGGCAAAGGCTAAGCAACTCCTGTGTCTACTGAGAACATACTGTGTTGTGTGACAACCAGTCCAAGACACAAGTATATGCTTAGACCAATGAGTTAAACAAGACAGAGACTTTAATCAGAACATATCAATACTTTGTATTTGTGAGTGGATGTGGTAATGAGCACAAGATCTGAAGTTGCACTGACTGGATAAGAATACAATAATAATCACGATGGGACAAGAGAGGAATAGAGATGAAATGAGAAAAGGAGAGGGCATGTGACTAAAGAAATCCTAACTTTTATTTTACTTCAAGTGTTAATACGCTTTTAAAATACCTGAGGCAATCAAAAGCAGATAATCGCATGAGCTGTTTTGCTTGACAACATTATATGAGATTAAAAGTAGCAGAAATATTATTGACATATATTCCTTTATTAAAACAAGAATTACATGGTGAAATAAAAGATCTTAGAGTAGTTGGAGAAGAAATGCCTGTGAACAATTATTTCCTGAGGTATTAAGTCATAAAATAAAGAAGATTCAATTGAGTAATTAGCTAAAGATACATCACTGAAAAAAGTTGGAGTCTGTATTTTTTGCTTTTACAAATTTTACTGAAGTTTCATGGTTTTATATGTGAGAAAAATCCATAGTCGCTACTACAAATCTCCTTTCTAACTCACTTCTCTCATCCTTTCTGAAATGGTGTATCATTATCACCCTACTGGCAGGAAAATTTCAAACCACTAGAGGGGCAATAATCTTGTTAATATGTCAGTCTTAAAGTTATTCAAACTTCTAGAATTGAAGTCAGCTCCTGAAATTTTGAGTAAGATTTTTAATTTTTTTTCTTTTTAGAAGCAGAAACCCACTATATTGCCAGGTTGGTCTCAAACTCCTGGGCTCAGAAGGTCCTCTGACCACAGTACTTGGAATTATAGACTTGAAACACTATACCCAACTGGAGGTTTCTTTATTAAAAAAAATTCCTCCACACATTATTAAAAACAGTATGGAAGCTTCTCAGACTAGAAATGCAACTACAGTATGATCCAGCAATAAATAAATAGCAGCTGAATGTATGTAAATGTTATTACGAAAAATGTGAGTATAGATTTGCAAATAGATTTGATAAGAATCGCTGTCATATTTTTATAACCAGGGCTATTTCTCTAGGCCTATACTTTGTGTACGTGTGTGTGTGTGTGTGTGTGTGTGTGTGTGTGTGTGTGTGTGCATGCTTATGGTTAGTAAATATCATATCACGTTTAATGAGGCCATTTTTCTGCAATTGTTTAATGTATTCAGAGTTAATGTGTTACCGAAAGTGAAGCTGAGGACATGAAAAGCCTTACTGAACATCCTCCATGGTCAGGAAGAAATGCTGGTCACTTATTTAAAACAAAATTTTAAACTCACTCTCTCCTTTAAAAATGCTGTAGCTAATCATATTAATGTTCTTTAGTCTTAGTGAAAATATTGACAATTTAATCAAGCATAGAGTAAAATTTGTCACTGCCAATTTATTGAACTTGCATTGCTAATACTTCTTATTTCTCTCTTCTGTGTCTATGCCAATCCCAAAATGAAACTAAAGCAAAAAACAAAATAATCAAAACACACGCTCGCACAAACACACATAGTAAAAAATAAAATACCAGAAATAGTTCTCATGAACACTTAAACATTATTTGTAGCAATAGAGACTGGACTTTGAAAAACAATGTCTTAGAGGAAGAATATGTTTAGTGAGAAGAAAAGATAGTTTAATCTATTTGGCCCAAATAAGTGGTTTTAACAGATCCCACAATAACAGCATTGGGGAATGTCTGAAAGCATTCTGGGCAGCCACCACTGGGAATGCTACTAGAATCTAGCAGGTAGAGGCTAGGGATGCTTCTAAACAGCCTACAATGCTCAGGACAGCCTCCCACAAGAAAAACCTACCTGGCCCTACATGTCAACATTGAGTGTTAAGAAACTTTATTTTACAAGAGTAAAAGTAAATGCAAATGTGGAAGGATGATTTCATTTGTTATTTTTGTGACATTTCTACAAGGGGTAAGTTGCTTTCTCATATTGTGTTCCCTTATTCATGAAATATAAAAGGTAATTTTAACCTTAGGGATGGAATTAAAAATTATTTTCTGTGAAATCATGTGTGCTATAACTAGAACAAGGAAAAGAAATGATTCTTCCAGAATGAGACTTTTCTCCTGAGTAAAGCCTTTTAAACCCATCAGTATCACAAAACCTAGAAAAATGTGGGAAATATGCTTAACGAAATACAGACTAGAAATCTAAAGTTAAAATAAAAAGGATTGCTGGATTTCAAAGGTTTTTATGTCTAGAAGAAGAAAGTGTGATTTTCAGGCTAACGCATTTTCGAGACTGTGAGAACCAAATGTGGAGGTAGTTCCTACAGCCTCCTTTACCGTTTTGCAGCCAAGAATAATACTTATGCATGTGCAGAAGTCTCACCAGTGGCTTGATATTAATGATAAGCATGTGAGTTTATTCATCAGGCTTAGCTATTACAATGTGAGCTCTCTTCCTCATTCTGTTCATCGACTTTCAAAATGCATTAAGCCTAATGGAGAAAAGACAAATCACCAAGTCTTACTTTAACAATTTAAAGATTTTATATTTCTGGCATACTATTAAGTCAGTTAAGGCTGCTTAGAGATACTCCATAGAAGGATTGTTGCTCACTGGTTTTTGTTATTATGGTGGGTAGTTTCATGGATATTATGCATGACTTCTGATCAGGACCAGTGTTAGTATGCCCAGTGAGCTTCCAAAATGACAAAAATTCAAAAATGACAGAAATTGTATATAACTGATTAAAAAAGCAAAATAATAATATATATATATATGTGTATATATATATATATATATATTCCAAATAAGTCTTCAAATATTAACCTTTTCAATTATTTATTGTAATCGATATATTATGGGAAGCAAGATGACTTTTAATAAATAATTGAAAAAGTTTAATATTTGAAGACTTATTTGGAACAACTCAAAAAAGATTTAATTGTTTATGGGAGGTAATAAGAGCAAGACTTACTCTGAGCACAACACTACAAATACATTACAAGTCAGACAGTAGAAACAATTAACTCAGAACTTTTGAGGCCATTTCTCAAGGAAAATTAGGAGAAGAGAATGAAACATTAATTTTTGTGTTGAGTTATTTAAAATGAAACCAATAAATCTTTTAAAAAGAGGACAGTGTATATTTTTCCTGAGAAACATTTGTATGGTATTATTCCCCTCCAAAGACAACAGAAATATAGGTTTTATATCTTAATTTTAAACAAATTAAGTACCAAGTGACTTTCTCCAATAATGTATATTTTCCAGTAATATATTACCTAATTAAACAACATATTCCCCTGCAATGCCTCTTAATATACACGTCTCTGTACCATAGATGGTAAGAGTAAAAAATGTTTTGTTAATCTGCTATATCTTACTCAGGTTGCCATAAAATCATACCATAGGCAGGGTAACTTTAACAATAGGAATTTATTTTCTCACATTTCTGCAGGCTGGAAGTCTGAGGACACGATGCCAGTATAGTCAAGTTCTGGTAAGAACTCCTTCTGGTTGCAATTGGCTTTTTGTGGTGAATGATGATGGCGAGAGAAAGATGACTCTCTTTCTTCCTCTTTTTTTTAAGGCCACTAATCCTGTTAGATTAGAAGTCCACCTTTATGACCTGATAAAGCCTTATATCCAAGTTATTGGGGGTTACAATTTCAATATAGGAATTTCAGGATACGTAATTCAATCTAGAACATCTTAACAATAGGAAAAATATTCTACAAAAACATAGACATTATAATTTTATTCATTTATTCAGTTTTAATTACAGGTTATTTAGAACAAAAAAATTTAAATACTTAAAAAGTTCTCCTTGAAAATCTACCCTACAACTTTCTCACAGAAAGAAAATGGCATTAAGCATATTTATTGCAATACATCAAATACTTGTGTTTCTTTTATCTAACCTACTTAAATCATAAAGAAAATAAGATTAATATTCTATTAGGAAAGTTTGAGTCGAGCTGTGGGTTTTTTGTTGTTGTTGTTGTTGCTAATGACCTTGTTTTCTGCTTTTTTTTTTAAATTTAAAAACATGGGAGTAACAGGTAATAAATGTAATAATTTCTGAGTTTTTGTGAATTGAATTAAAAAAAAAACAGAGAAAAAATAACGCTTTCAAAATAACAGAATAAATATAGAATTACTAAAAAACTACCCTAACAGATTGTATTAACAAGGTCGCTAGATTAAAGGAAGACAAGAAAAATACTGTGTTTCAAAATCCTTTGAGTAATCCCAGGGAGATCAGACCTCACTATATCAGGCAACATCAGTTGTTCCAATGAAAATAGTATCATATGTAATCAAGCACAATTAATCTCTGGAATGAGGCTCAACAGAAGTACAACAATGCTTGCTGCCAATGATCTTTTAGCAAGAATTGCCCATGCAGAGTCCAAATATCATTAGCATTTTGTTGTGTACAATAAAGTATCTGAACTCCTGGTTGCCCTTGTCTAATCCTGCCCAGGTGCTTTAGTGGCAAACAAAAAGGTACAAACCAAAAGCAGTACATGGAGTTCAGGGATGTATCAAAGACTACCATACATATTTGGATTGTTTCCCTGCTCAATTCACCCAGAGTTTGTTGCTATTAGTTTTGAACATAGTCTTATTCTCTTTACTAATTTACATAGAATTACTTTAAAAATAATTTTAAAAAATGAGCAAAATATCTACTAAGATAAAATAATAGATATTTTAATTTTAATTTTTACTTTATCTTTTTCTAAGTACATTTCTAATTTTAGCTATGGTCACATTTTATGTAGACGTTTGAATGCTAAGATTTTATGGTACATTTCAGTAATATTTTCAATGTTATTTAAATGTTCATCTATTTGTGCATTATTAGTACTCCTTTAGTAGTGAATAATTCATCAGTTAAAACTCAGTCAGTTGTTAGAATCTTTACATATATTAACATAAAATAACTTACTTTATAATTACTTTTTTAAAATTTCTGGAATATTTGTCAAGATTAAAAATCGAATACAAGCCTCTTAAATGAATTTGATGGCTATCCAACTGTTTGAAAATTATTTTACTTAGGATTGTCTTGGCTATGTGGGCTCTGTTTTGAAGTTTAAGGTTTTTGTCTGGGGGTTGGGGGCTAGGGGAGGGATAGTAGGGTGTGGGGAGATTGGGAGGGATAGCATTAGGAGAAATATCTAATATAGATGATGGGGGGATGGATGGATGCAGCAAACCATCATGGTACATGTATACATATGTAACAAACCTGCACATTCTGCACAGGTACCCCAGAATTTAAAGTATAATTTTAAAAAAAGGAATTTACAAAAGCAAAAACAGAATAATCAATAAACATAAGAAAAATTGTTCATACCCATTAAAAAATTATTTTAAAAATTATATATATATGAATCCATCCGCTTTTCAAAAAAGCTATTCCATTGAGTGATTTTTAAGTTAACTTAGGTCAAATACTATAATGTTTGTTGTTTTTCTTAATTATATAATTTCCACATGCTGTAAAATATTATATTACGTTATTAGTTTTTATCAGTACTTTCTAATTAAAAAGTTTCATAATTTGCATATTTTGATGCTACATATATTTGTGCTTACAAATAAATGTTTGTCATTTAAATAGCAGCTATAACTTTCAGATAAAATAGATTATCCCTTTTGCTTCAGTTCATGATTTTATTAATAATTAATTATATCCTGTATTTTCATCTCATTTTGATAAACATTTGTTTCACCTTTAAATGACATATATGTGGTCATTCTTTGTTTCCAGCATTTTGTTTACATTGGGTTAGTTAAATATTTTATGAGAAATAAATATTTTTAACTTTTTTGACTCAATCTAAGTGCTCTTGCCTTTAGAATATGAACTTTATACTCTGAATCTATTAATATCTCTGCATCATTTAATGTCTTCTATCATTTTACTTTTTTTCTGCTAGCCATATAGATTATATCATTTTGTTTGATATTTTCTTATTCTGTGATATAGAAGATAAACATTTTTTTCTATTCTTATCACATATTAAGGTGTTTCACACAGAAAATGAACAAAAAATTTAAAAATTAACAAATTAACTATATTTTTCTCTGTTTTGAATTCTCTGACTGAATTAAACAGGGCTATGATGCTTAGAATTTTACATTTAAAACACTTCTGTAGCATTTTCCAAATTAAAATGTGATCATTTATATACATGTTTTATTCAAATATTGCATTTATACCTATATATTCATCCATTTTAATCCTGTTGACAATTATACTCTAAATAACTTTCTGCTCATAAGTGCTAATTTTAATGCATTTTCCTTTGCTATAAGATTATCAGAAGGTGCTATATTCTTATAAAATTTATATATTTAGTTTCTGTATTTCTCAGCTCCACTATGAATGTAAATATTATAATTTGCCTTTACACGGTAAGGAAAATATGTAATTGTTTCCTAACACTTATTAAGTGAAGGTAAGGTAGGAGGCAGACTTGACTCTGGACCAGAATGAAGACTGGCTGAAATAGGGAAGAGGCATGGGAATTACCTCTTCATAGAATATGCCCACCATGATATGCGGGCATACGATGTAGAAGTTCCCATCCCTTTCCATGGCAACAATTCAGAAATTATCGCACCTTTTCTATAATTTCTGAATAACCCACCTCTTAATTTGCATGTAACTGGAATTAGATGTTAGTTGTACTGCAGTACTGCCCTTGAGCTGCTGCTGTCTATACAGGGCCTATGGGGTAGCCTGCTCTGCAGGAGCAGTCACTGGGCTGTAACATACTGCCTCAGTGAAGCTGTTTTCTTCCACCACTGGCTGGATCTTGAAAGCTTTCCGGAGCAAAGCCAAAACCTTTCCTGTGCTATGCCACAATTTTGCGGCTTGCCTGCCCTGTATCACAGGAGATTTTAGATCAACCTGATATCTCTCCATTGTTGCTGAGAGAAGGAGCTAGATAATTTTAAGAGTTTCTTTTGATTGATAAAATTTGAATGCACAATAAGATTTCACACTTATGCTTTTCTTTCCCTTTAACACACCCTCTCACCTTTATTACTTTAAAAATGAAAAATTTTTATTATAAGAATATATCTGCTATATTCTCATTAGGATGAAAATTCTTCCTGTGCTCAGGCTTCTAGATTTTATTCATGTCTTTCTTAGTTTGTCATTGTTTTAAAACTCTTCTTCCTTTTTCTCCTATGCTGTAAGGTTTAAACGCAAGAGACTTCTATTATAATTCTCATTTGTGTGCTGCTCAAGCATCTGTACGTGCACATAGCATGAAATATATTGGCATTCTATTAATAATGTTACTAATCATCTTGCTTTGTAACCATGGGTCTGTCCATGGAGATCTGGAGGCAGATTGTACCAGCATGTCAGCACTGGTTATTAATAGCAGTGAGGCTGGTGATTAGACCTCTCAAACATAAGGCAAATCCAGACTTAGCTAAGGAAAGACTTTACTCCAAAGGACAATTGCTATGGGGAAAGAGGACAACTGCTATTAGCAAAGAGGGACTATCAAAATAAGAACACTCAGATCATAAGATCTGAAAGCATCTCAAAGGCCAAGCAGGAAGACATTTTCTCTCTTGCAGGTCTAAAAAGAACCAGGTGCAGAGCAGTGGGATAAATGGGATGCCAGGTTCATACATTTAAGCAAGGAAAGTTTTTCTTCGAGAGCAATAAATTTTCAAAAAATGGTCATTTGTAAGGGGCCCATCTGCTTGCCCACTCTTAAAGGGTCAAAGTTTAAGAGTTTAGAAATTTGTGGTAAAGTGGAAGAATTTAGCTAAAAGTTTGGTAATGATGAGTTAGCAGGTATTTTGTTCAGATTGGTTAAGGGGTACAAACAACTAAGCTAATCAATCATTACTGAGGAAAAGAATAAGAATTTGAAGGGTCGGAGTCTGGCCTTGTCTAAGGTAAACAAAGTGTCATGTACAAATCTTATCGAAGTCAAGTGGAGAAGGGTAGTACTGACGTGAAGGGCAGAACTCGATTCTGGAGGCAGGATTTAGGCACCAGAACAAATTGAAGACTAGCTAAAACAGGGACATAACAAAGGCAGCTTTCTAATAAAACATATCCACCAGTGTGCCATGTAAGTTTACCATTGCCATGGTAGCACTCAAAGGTCACCACCATTTTCCATGGCAAGAACCTAAAGATCCAGGTATTGTCACTCATTTCCTAGAGATTTATGTATAATCTGCCCTTTAATTTGCACGTGATTAAAAGTAGGTATGAGTATGACTGCAGAACTGCTCTGGGCACACTGCCTGTGGAGTAGCCCCGCTCCATAAGCAGTATCTCTGATGCTGCTGTTTCAATTAAAATTGTCTAACACCTCTGGCTAGCCCTTGAATTCTTTCCTGGGCAAACCAAGAACGCTCCTGGGCTAAGCTCCAGTTTAGGAGCTCACTTGCCTGACATCAACTCTTTGCTGTAAACCTTTATTTTGAACCCTAAAGGGTGGGGGGATTCCCTACCTTCAGCTGTTTTCCAGGAGCACAGGACTCAGGTAAAGTTTAACATTGTCAGCACCTGGTTTCCATAAGCTTCTCGGAAGGCTTTGACTTTTGTGCTGGTTATGTAGCAAGAATACGCCTACAAGATAAACCATGTATAAGAAACTCCTGTTAAGACTCCATTCTAAGCAACTGGTTTTGAGGTGTTCTGTGCAGCTATCAGTGGTCCACTGCTCAAGACATAAGGTATAGGCTGGGCACACGCCTGTAATCCCAGCACTTTGGGAGCCCAAGGTGGGTGGATGTCTTGAGGTCAGGAGTTCGAGAACAGCCTGATCAACATGGTGAAACCCTGTCTGTACTAAAAATACAAAAATTAGCAGGGCATGGTGGCTGATGGCCAGTGCCTGTAATCTCAGCTACTCGGGAGGCTGAGGCAGGAGAATCGCTTGAACCTGGGAGTCAGAGACTGTAGTGAGCCAAGATTGTACCACTGCAATCTAGCCTGGGCGACAGGGCAAGACTTCCTCTCAAAAAAAAAAAAAAAAAAAAAAAAAAAAAAAAAAAAAGAAAGAGATAAGTTATATACTGGAGAAGGCTCTACAGAAACTTGGATGTGGTCTAGGCCTTTCAGACTGCTTGCTGTGAGAAAGCTTTTATCTTAGATGTACGTTTTTTATCATAATGTTGTCGGGTTTTGTCCTTGACCTGCAATAAGCCGTAGATTGGTAATCATTGACAGTTCAAGTCTGTGAGTTTTCCCCACCATTCAAACCTGAACTGTGACTGCAACTCCTTGATCTTGAAAGATTTACCTTTTGTTGCAATTGTGATTATGTATTATAGAAATCATATATATATTTTCACTTCCCCAAAGTGAACATAATACATCCATAATGTTTCCCTTGCCCCAAGAATTCTTCTTGACCTCCCATTGCTTTTTTTTCAAGATGATTCATTCTAGCCATCTAGATGCACTAGAAGAAAAAAAAAGAACCCAAAGGTCAGAAATTCAGAACCTCTGTGGCAGGGGGAGATGGAGTCCTAACAATATCTGTAGAGGATCATGATGGCAAATTTCTCTGTGTGGTGACGAACATCAGTTTCTTTTGATCCTTGCTTCAGGATCCAGCCTTCTCTTCTGATAGTCCTTTGTGTGGAATGGCCATTTGCAACAGCAAATTTAAGACTTTCTGTATGCCAATGTTTATTTTTAAAGGCCTTCAATTCAGGAAAGCAAGAATGAAAATATCTGTTGGCTCCTTGTTCACCTCTTTAAATTAAGGTTTCAGCATATAAATTTTAAAAGAACATATTTCAGCCCATAACACCCCCCAGTGCCTCTCCAAATTATTTCCACATGAAAGCCACAAAAACACCTCACATTTTCCAGCTTGGGAAAACCATCCATTTATATTTGCTGCATTACACACCCCAATGATTACTTACTAGACTATAATATTAGGACTATGATTACTTGTTACTCAATAGTCATTAGCTTGGTGTCAGGGGCAAAGCATGGTGGCGGTTTCTCTATGATTCTGATTCAATCTCAGTCTTAAGCAAGCACTCTTTCCCTGAGTCATGGGTGTCAAGACTTCTTGGTGATCCTGATTGGCACTCAGCTGCAGGTCAGGACCAGGGATTTATTCCTGCCACTCCCATGAAGGCAGAGGGTTTTGTTTGTTGGTTTGTTTTCTCTGTTCACTTTCTCCACTTGCAATAGGTTTTCACAAGTGCCCCAGAGGTACAAGGTAGTTGTCCTTCACCTAGTAGTCTAAGATTTTTGTTCCATAGGAGAGGAGGGAGAATGAATCTGGGGTTGGCTTTCTGCCCTCCTTGAAACAACTTCTCATTTAAGCCAGAATCATCACACCGATAATCTTTCTTTTTTTAAATATACAATTTATTGCATTTTAGGTTTTGGGGTACATGTGAAGAACATGTAACATTGTTGCACAGGTACACACATGGCAATGTGGTTTGCTGCCTTCCTCCCCATCACCTATATCTGACATTTCTCCCCATGTTATCCCTCCCCAACCCCCCACCCTTTTCTGTCCCTCCCTTAGTTCCCCTCCACAGACCTCAGTGTGAGATGCCCCCCTTCCTGTGTCCATGTGTTTTCATTGTTCAACACCCACCTATGAGTGAGAAAATGCAGTGTTTGATTTTCTTTTCTTGTGTCAGTTTGCTGAGAATTATGGTTTCCAGGTTCATCCATATTCCAACAAAGGACACGAACTCATCAATTTTTATGGCTGCATAGTATTCCATGGTGTATATTTGCCACATTTTCCTTGTCCAGTCTTACTTTATGTCTATCTCTACTCCCTGAAAAAAGTAGCTGGACACAATGCAGACGAGCATTTGTTAGGTGAACAAAACTCTAAAGGAAAAAAGAACAGTTTTTATTTTGAATAAACTAATTGCTAGGTCACAGGTGAGTAGAAAATATTTAATAAAAGCAATTCAAGTCTCTAACAGCATTCACTAAATTTCTTTAACCTCGATTTTGGTCTCAGGCATATTAACAAAAATTGAGAGAATATATGCAACTAAATGGGTAAAATATTTAAAGTCATTGTTTTCCATTTAATATACATAAGACTGTAAAAACTAAATTTGATATTTAAACAAATCTCACCAAAGTTTCACAAACTTTGGGTTAAATAGATTATTTCTTTCATATTTGAGATAATCTGACATGGCAGACAGTTACTTTGAAATATAGCATAGCATAGAGTTAACCAGTTAGGATAGCATATTGCTTACCAAGCTTATATTTTGATTAATGTGAGAAACACTAAAATAGTGGAAACACTAAAATAGTCAAACGTATGACTTGAACTTTTTTAGTTAATAAAGCAATTTGTTTACACATGTTTACCAGAGACAGGCATTTGGGATTTAAGTCCTGGGAAATATCCACAAGTAGAATCAGTAGTGAGCTTTTAAGAATTCTGTTTAACAGAGTAGCAGCAAATTAAAATATACAAATGATTGTGGCTTCCAGCAAGGAATATTAACACAGATATTGCACTCTGAAAGACATATCCAGTTTGCACAAATAAAACACTTCTAGGTTTTTTAAAAACACTTATTTAAAGGTTTTTGTTTGTTTGTTTGTTTGTTTTTGGTGATAGGGAATCACTTCATCAACCAGCCTACAGTGTAGTGGTGTGATCACAGTTTACTGCAGCCTCGACCTCCGAGGCTCAAGCTATCCTCCTACCTCAGCCTCCCAAATAGTTTGGACTATATTTGCAGACTACCATGCACAGGTAATTTTTAAATTTTTTTTGTAATGACATGATATTATTATTTTGCTTGGCCTGGTCTGGAACTGCTCGGCTCAAGAGACCCTCCTTTCTTGGTTTCCCAAAGTCCCAAGATTACGAGCTTGAGCTATCATGCCCAGCTATTTCAAGATTTTTGATGTAACATGTTTTGATTGCTAGAATTAATAAACTTGAACTATTACTATGAGTGTAAAAACAAAAATAGTTTCATGCTGTGGTTGAGATAGAGCAGCTCCTTTGGAGACCATCTAAACACATGTGGAGACATTACAGTTTCTGGCAGTGTATTGCCACCTACATATAATAATGTATTCGAGGAGTTTAATGTTGGCTAGTGTTGGGATGCTGCTCTTATCATAAGGTAAATTCCATGTATAGAAGCCTTTTTGGGCAGGTCAAAAATATATACGGGAATCTAACAAACTACTGTTTGAGTCATAGTGCTTTTTTATTATAGTTAGACTAATTCATGAACGTCCCAATCATAAAAATTTATATTAATTTCTTACAGTAAGTGTAATTAAACTATTCTGAAGAGTTTACCTTTGTTTTGGACAAGAGAAACAAGTATAATAAATGCATTAAGAAGTAAATATGGTGCTACCTCCATATTTAGTTATGTCTAAATTGTAAATCTATAATGTTGAATTGCCTTTTATTATCACATACTCTTTGAGGAAAATAATCTAGCCCATTTTACCCATCAAGTTTCTGGCAGCCAACCTGACATCATTATTATATCCATTGCTTCTTAAGCTCTTCCATTTATTGCAGTTTACATTTAAAGGGTCTACATCATAATAAGAGATCAATAATAAAATCAGAAATAAAATGAGATCATATGGTTTTTCTTTCATAATATCAAAATATTTCATATAACATGAAATTAGAAAATAAGGATGAGCACATAGAAAAAAATAAGTTCATTAAAAATAGTTTTCCTTTTCATACTGTCACATTTTTCTTTGCCTTTAACTTCTCTTGTGAATGTTTAAATCCCCCTTAAGCTCAGACAGAACAAGAACAATTATGCCAGGAGGTATAAGGTGCTCTCATCAGGCTTACTAGAAAGAAGTAAGACACCCTCACTGCCTGACAGTTATCACTGGATTTACTGTCAGCAGCTGCTCACTGAAATGAAAATGTTTCCTGAATTCATCTCATGCCTACAATCTTCATCTTTACTCCCCAGTTCCTTTCCTGGGGGAACTACAGGGATAAGCATCTCTCCTTTTTATAATGAACACTTTAAAGCTCACAGAGAAGCATGTCTTTTGCCTCCTCCCTAGGGAGTCATCTATCTCCTCTGCAGCACATTTTCACTGTTTTGTTTTAAAGAGCAAGGTTTGGGTGCACTTAACTCAGTCAATTAGTAGGATCAGATGCAATTGTTTCTGTATCCTGCAGTCTGTGCCTTCCCTATAAGATGAGTGGCTTATAAATTCTGCATTCTTGTTTCTTGCTTTTGCTATCTGCCTCCTTAGAGGAAACCATTCTCTGTTCAAAAGCACACTACAGCCATTGTAAAAATCTGGTGAAAATATTTTTATTGGCAATACTTGAACTGTGTTAACTGAAACATGAGAAATTGGGTGAACCATGCACTTTTTAAAACTTTACTGCTGTAGTTTACTTTGTTTGACCTCTCCAAGCCTCTCTTTGAAATATGATCCCCAATGTTAAAGGTGGAGCCTAACGGGAGGTGTTTGGTTCATGGGGGCAGACCTCTCATGAATGGTATTGGTGCCATCTTCAGTGATGAGTAAGTTCTTGTTCTATTAGTTCTGTGAGAGCTGATTGTTAAAAAGAACGTGGCACCTCCCCCATTGTTCTCTTGCTCCCTGTCTCTCCATGTGATCTCTGTATATGCTGGTTCCCCTTCACCTTCTGCCATGAGTGGAGGGAGCCTGAGGCCTTCACTAGAAGCAGATGCTGGTGCCATGCCTCTTGTATGGCCTGCATAACTGTGAGAACAACAAACTTCTTGTTTGTAAATTACTCAGACTCAAGTATTCCTTTGTAGCAACACTAAAAGGATGAAGACAGGAAATTGGTACGGAAGAGTGGGATGTTGCTATAAAAATAGCAGAAGATGTGAATGTGATTTTAGAACTTGGAAAAAGAAAGATCTGGAGGTCTGAAAAAAGACAAGAAGATTAGAGAAATTTTGGAACTTCTTAGAGATTGGTTAAGTGGTAGTGACCAAAATGCTGGTAGAAACATAGACCAAGACCAAGCTGACAGGATCTCACATAGAACTGATTGGAAGCTAGAGAAAAAGTTACCCTTGTTAACCACAGAAAAGAACATGGTTGCACTGTTTTCATGCTCTAGGTCTTTGTGGAAGGCCAAGCTTAAGAGTCATGACCTAAAGTATCTAGTGGAAGAAATTTTTAAGCACAAAATCCTTCAAAATATGTCAGATACAGGATCAAAGGAATGGCCCAAAGTTGTAATTTATAATTAAAAATAAAGCAAAGGATAACAATTTGGGAAATGTGCAGCCTGGGCGTGTGATAGAGAAGGAAAGAGCATTTTTAAGAGGGGAATCCAGTGGTGCTACAGAACAACCACTTGTTAAAAGGATTATCATGACTAAATGGGAGCCAGGTGCTAAAACCCAACGTAATGGGGAAAAAGCTCCAAACACATTGCAGAAATGTTCAGATCTGCTCCTCCCATCACAGGCCCACGTGGGAGGACAAATGGTTTCAAAGTCTGGGACTGGAGCGTCATTGCCCCGTACCACCTTGGGATGCTGCTTCCTAAGTCCCAGCTGCTCTGGCTCCAGCCACTGCTCAGTGCCCCCAGGTACTGCTTGGTCCTCTGCTCTAAAGCATAAGCTGAAAGCCTTGGCAGTGTCCATATGGTGCTACGTCTGCAGTCACTCAGAATGCAAGAGTGGAGGAGGCTTGGCCGCTTCCGCTTAGATTCCAGAGGATATATCCCAAAGCCTGGTTAACCATGCAGGATTCTGCTGCTGGGGCCAAGTCCTTGCAGAGAGAATCTACTAAGTTCATACTGAGTATAAGAGTGCAGTTGCAGCACCCTCAGAGAGTCCCCACTGGGGTCCTGCTTAGTGGAACTATGGGAGCAGGGCTGTGTAGACAACCCAGCAGCATGCACCATCAGCCTGGAAAAGCAGCAGGCATTCAACTCAAGCCCAAGAGAGCACCCATGTGGGCTGTGCCCAACAAAGCCATGGGACAGGACTGTCTGAGGGATTTGGAGTTGACCCCTCACACCAGTGTACCCAGAGTGTGGGATATGAAGTCAAAGGAGATTATTTTGGACCTTTAAGATTTAATGTTTGCCCTGCTAGGTTTCAGACTTGTGTGGAGCCTCTTGCTCCTTTATTTTGGCCTATTTCTCCCGTTCGGGATAGAAATGTTTATTAAATGCTTACACAACCATTGTATCTTGGAAGTAAAAACATTGTTATTGATTTTACAGGGTCACAGCTATAAGGAATTGGCCTTGAGTCTCAGGTGAAACTTTGAATATTGGACATTTGAGTTGATGCTGGAACAAGATAAGAGTTTTGAAGACTATGAGATGGAATAACTACACTGTATATATAAGAAGGGATAAAATTTAGAAGTCCAGGGTTAGAATTGCTATAGTTTGGATTTTCTGACCCCTGCAGACCTTATGTTGAAATTTGATCCCTATGTTTTTAGGTGGGGCCTAAAGGGAAGTGTTTGAGTCATGGAGGCAGATCCTTGATGAAGGGCTTGTTGCCATTCTCACAGTAATGAGCCCTCTTGCTCTATTAATTCCTGTAAGAGCTGGTTGCTATAAAGAGCTTGGCACTCGCCCCCACCTCAGTGCTCTCTTTGCACATGGCTGCTCTTCTTTGCCTTCTGTCATGAGTGAGGACAGCCTGCAGCCTTCACCAGAAGCAGATGCTGGTGCCATGCCTCTTGTACAGCCTGCATAACTATGAGACAAACAGATCTGTTTTCTTTAGCATTTACTCAGACTCCGGTTTTTCTTGATAGCAACACTAAAAGGACTAAGACACTGGCTCTTCAAGGGGGAAAAAGATTATCCTGGCTATCACCAACATTCCAGGATGAAGAAATCTGGTAATATATTCAGGCTACTGGAATGCCCTCCAGTACAGCAGTAAGTCATAGAATCTAGCCATTCTCTCACCTGCAAATCTACTTCCTTGATAAAAATAAATAAAAAATAAATTATATATATATATAT
>NW_016107710.1:846351-894002 GCF_001604975.1 Cebus imitator
TCCCCCCTCCATATCTCTCTCTCCCACCTCTCCATCTCTCACTGTTGTTTATTCTCCATAGTTCCATTCTGGATTTCCCATTGGATACTATCCTTGAGATCATTTTATTTCAAAGACTCTCTGATCTCAAAAATTTTTATCTATCTGCTATCTATAACTTCTTAGAGTAATTCTTAAAATAAAATAAAAAACAGGTAAGTATTGAGCTATCAGACGCCATGTAATTGTAAGCCTTTACACAGTAAATTTAAACAGTAATTTTTTTTTGTATTATACTTAGGAATTTTTCCTTAGTTACTCTGATTGATGAAATTAACTTTTTAAGACAATTCTGTGAAGCTCTGCAATTTGCTCAACAATAGTTACTGAATTTATCAGCCTACCACCATATTTTCTTCACCTTGAGAAATTAAATATGACTATGTCCCTGGATGGTAACATAGTACAGTGTGAAACTAACTTATCAGTTGCCTGAAAAAGAAGGGAAAATTTGACTGAATATTAAGTCACAGACATATGTGTGCTTCATTTCTAAATATGTATCATCTGATGCAATGAGCTGGTTTTGCCCTTTTACAGGACTTAAATTTTTCATCACGGATTAACCACAGATATCAGTGTAGTTCCTATTCTATGCTAAACAACTACATTGGTGAGAAACTGATGGAGAGTGGCCCACAGTGCTCTTTGTTTTTGTGGCATATCCCAAGCTATTTTTCTCTGAGAGTAGAGACACATGCCCTTATGTATACCATCACCTCAGTCCTCAGCTATAAAGCAAGCTTGTCTTCATACCATTTGCCTTTTTTCAGGATATCAAGTCAAAATAAAAAACAAATCATTTGGATGATTGACTTTTCCTTCAGTTAGGGCTCCTCTGTGATTTTCAAAATATTAATAGGGGAGTCCTTCAAAATCTCTTCTATGTGCTGATAAGAACATGGGACTCCACTTGCAGCGAGTCATTTATTGGAAGCTGGTATCCTCTATGAGCTTGTTCCAGATTTCATTATAGAGAAAAATTATTTCATAATCTGTAGGATATCAGAAATTCCTTTTCAAGTTTTAGTCTGGATAAAATTTTCATCTCTTTGTTCAGCAAATTTATTAATGTAAGGACATTAAATGAGAAGAGATTTGGACATGAGATCTAACTCTCCATCTTACCAGGTAATACTCAGTGCACTTTATATTTATTACAGGTGAATGCCAGTGGAATGCAATTCTTTTGCTTTAGAAGATAAACTTTTAGCAATGTCAAGTTTCCAGGTACAACTGAGAGATATTTAACACATTAATATTTCCACCAAGATGGGGAAAATTTCCTAGAGCTCATTTCTTTTGACAGCAGAGAAGTATCCAAGTTATTCTAGAAAATAAAGCATAGTTTTCCTCAAGTCCTATATTACATGAGACTACTGTCTCCAAAAATTAAATTCCCACAACAACCTAGAAAGTTTGGAGATCTCTATTTGATTTTTCCGTCTTGCTAAATATTCTTCAAAACAAATATTAGTTGTCCCTGTCACTCAGAATGAAGAAAAACGGTGTTAATGAGGACCTGGAGAAGTAAACTGACTACTGCTTTTCCAGACTCCAGAACTATAACAAATAAATTTCTGTTGTTTATAAGCTACCCAGATTATGGGGTTTTGCTGTAGCAGCCCAGGTGGACTAAGGCAAGGTTACTTTTAGCTTTTTACATATGTGTTTGTGTATATGTATCTGTGAGATAGAAAAAAGCTATTATTCATCATAGAGTTAAAATATATTAAGAATTTAAACTTTTCTACAAAAATTTAATTCAAGTTTTAGTGAGAAAGTAAAGTAAAATGAATGTATATAAAACAACTCCTCATAGAGGACATCTGTTCTGGCAGGTGAGAAACTGATACCTATGTGCTGCTCGGAGAAGGTAAGTGTAACTGGCATGCTCAGTAGCATCTTCATATACTTTTGGAGAAAGCTCATCAAACCAAAGTATGGCTTACCGACTAAGGCCATTGCTTGCGATCCTGCCTTATTTATCTTCTTTGTGTTGTTGCTCTTCCAGGTAACCCTCTCCTTTTCATTATTAGGTTTTTATTTTCCATCTCTGTGTTCCTCAGTAGATAAGAAAGCAGAAATGAGCTGGAATCCAATCTTTACAGACTTTTCTACTGAAAATACGTAAGTATCCTCCAATACTATGTGTTATATAAAAAATTACTAACCATAAAATAATTGTCATGAAAACCCAACCTTCCTATTAAGTGATAGTTTTACCAAAGCATCAAAAATACATTTATTTACAATAAAATGCTTGATCTTTATGCATGCATGCAGGCCAACTACTGGATCTCCAATCAGTGACCATGAATAATACTTTTGTTTTTTGGCCTTGAACCTATTGCATATGTTCTAGCCACTGCCTCTTTCCGGTGGAAATACTGATTTTCTCATGAAAAACAAACAGCTCTTCAATGAGGAAATGTTATGTGCCTCATTAAGAAATACTTTGGTCTGAATGTTTGTGACCCCACCAAATTTATGGGTTCAAATCCTAACCCCCAAGGTGATGATAAAAGGAGATGGAGATTTGGGGGAGGTGATTTGGTAATGAAAATGGAACCCTCATGAAGGGAATTAGTATCCTTATGAATGAGGAATCAGAGAACTAACTTGTCCCTTTCACTAGACAAGCAAACAGCAAGAAGACGCCTTCTAGGAATCATGAAATGGATCCTCATCAGACACTTCATTGGCAGATGTCTTGATCTTGGACTTCCCAGCCTCCAGAACTATAAAAAATAAATTTCTGTTGTTTATAAGCTACCCAGATTATGGGGTTTTGTTATAACAGCACAGATGGACTATGGCAAGGGTACTTTTGGCTTTTTCATATATTTGTGTTTCTGTATGTGTGTGGGGAAGACAGAAAAAATGAATTTGTTATTATTCATCATAAAGTTAAAATATTTTAAGAACTTAAACTTTTCTACAGAAATGTAATTCAAGGTTGTGTGAGAAGATTTTGGGTATTGAAGAAAAGATAAAGAAAAAATCTTTAAAAATTATTTATTTATTTATTGTCTCTCTTAGCTTTCTCTTCTCCTGCTCATCACGTATATATTAAATATATAATAAAAATCCTGAGTATTAGTTATTCTTCTCAAGTGTAATTTAATGACTGAATATCCCATATGAAAATAACCAAAATATTAATTGTCAAATATTTTCAATTTTAGATATTTCTACCTTAAAAATTGTTGTCAATGTGAAATAGGTTTGGATAGACAAATTAGTAGTTATTGAAGATATGAACATAATCATTTTGCGTTTGCATAAACGCAATATATAAACGTTCATCTCCTGTAAGCCAGAATGTTAATCAAAATAATTTTAATTAAGTATTCATATGTAACTTGATTGAATATATCTGATTAGCTAAATTTAAATAAGTGAATGCTAGTATTAAATCTTATGCTAACATTCCCTTCACTGAAAGAATATTATGTTTTGAAAATTAAAGTGCCACAAGATGAAATTTTTGCAATACTTTATCAAATATATTTAATTTGAGACTAACTTGCTTTATTAGGAAAGCTAAAGTAATATACTATAAATCTTGCATTTCAATCAATTATCAGATATCCTGATTTAGTGAGATGAATGAAAATTGTGTATTCTGGCAGAAATAATTATTAATTTCAGCACTACACTTTCCACTGTAGAAGATGATTAGATCAAACTCCTTCTAACAATCAGTTTCCTCATCTGAATTGTCTAATTGAATGTTTTATATGAGAAAACAACAACAACAAAACAATGAATACTTAAAGGAGGATTTCCTCATTCACTATATATTTAGTATATTCAAACAAAAAAAAACTATGATTTACAGAAAAATGAAACAACTGCAACTTCTGTTTTATTTAGTCAGTGATATTTCAAATAAAATAACTATTTTTGGCTAAATTATGCAGATCAGTCTTATAAGGTTTCCGTTTGGATTTATGTGTCTGTACATGGCTTCTATAGCCCTCTACATTTAAAAACATTTTACCATATTTGTTGAGTCAAGAACTAATAGGTGTAGTAAATAATGTACACGCTTGCCGTATTTTCCACTTGGATAAGTACCTTTAATTTTCATCTGGTTTCAGATGCTGTTCTGCTTGTATGCCTCCGGGGAAACAATACTGCCAGGTGCTTGCACCTAGAAAAGGACATGACTTTGATAAATGAAAAAAAAGTTTATGGTAAGTAGTTTTCATGTACCATATATTAGAAGGTGATTTCTTTCGGTGTTTTTAGACATGATATTAGCAAGAGCTGATATACTTCTAAATGTGATCCTGAATACAATTTTCTCAAAACAATTAGTAGTTTTTATAATAATAACAATTGCTAGCCTGAGAGTGCAGGGATGTTCATGCTTAAAAAGTCACAACAAAGATCATCATTTCCAGAAATATTGTGATCTAAATATTCTGAAATTGATTTTACTAACCAGTGTGCTGCTACTCACTGTTATGCTGTAAATGGAATACAAATGTAGAAAATATAGACAACTTTCTATTGGCCAGCTAAGCAGGTCCAAAGATCCCATTGTGTTTGCTTTGTTTTTCTGCATATGTATATACAAGTATATGCAAATGAAAATATCTGTCTGTGTGTGATATATATTTGTGATACATCACATACACAGACATATATATAACATATATATATCTCTCTCTCTCACATATATCACACACATACACTTTTATAAAGAAGAGAGGTTTGTTTTTCTCACAGTTATGCAGGCCATACAAGAGGCATGGCACCAGCATCTGCTTATATCACACACACACACACACACACACGCACACACACACATGGAAGGAGAGAGAGAGAGAAAGAGAGGGAGATAGTCTATTCTCATTATTTGTTATATTTACCTTCTATAAAGTTGCCATGAATGTTGGATTAGCAAACATTGAGCCAGTGCTCTTAGGAGAAATACAGAGTTAGTTTTCTGTGAGCCTCTGATCACAAAGCTTTTCTCAACTGATTAATACCTAACCTATGTATGTTTCTCTTTAAAGAAACCTTATCTAATATATATATATTGTTGATTTATTAACAGTAAACTCATGACCAACAGCTTATCTTGCCTAAACCAAGCTTATGTAACATATTTTCTCCATAAGGCACACACAGCTTTCTTGCCTTTGGGAACACTAGACATCACTTCGGATTTATGTTTGGGGCCATGTTAGAGAAATCACCAACAAAAGGCACAAAACTAAAAACATCGCCACTAACTAGAACATGAACAGAACACTTCTTTACAATATGGGTTGGAACAAGAAGGCAGACAGACAGTTACCCAGTTCAAACTCTGGTGGGAATGTACACACTGAACATCTCAAATTTTTCACTGGTCTGCAAATGTCTGCAAATGACCATGATGAAACAATGAGTATTAATTTTAGGGTTACAAATAAGTTTTAATAAGTGAATTCACAAATACTAAATCTACAACTTATGAAAATTGACTATATTTATAATATATACAAACCTGGTCATTTAAACATAGTAATTTTATGTATTCATAATTATACATTAAAGTTAAGACTATATGAATCAAAGAAAATAAAATTTCAAGCTATAATCAGGAAGAAGACATTTGCATCAAATATGATCAAAAGATAATTGAGAATAAAATAAAATATCCTACAAACAAAAAGAAAGACAACTCCCATCTTTAAAAGTGTACAAATAGTATGAATAGGCCCTTTTACATCTGATATAACCAAATAAATATAAGTTCAACTTAAATCAGTAATAGAGAAATTTAAGTAAAGTCAGTGAAACTCCATTACATAATCTAAAACAGTGAAAAAAAAAATACAGGTCTAATGGTATCACATGATAGTGAGGTAAAGCAGTAATAGACACTCTCAATCACTTTGTAAAAGAGAAAGAAAAATCCTTGGAAATCAAAATGTTATTAACGGTAAACTTAAACATGCCATTATCCTACATTCAGAAATGATTCTCCTTAGCATATTCATTTAAGAACTCTTAGCACTACATACTAATGTATCATGTTTATTCATAGCAGAATCATTAAATATATTATGTTGGAATGGAATACTATTTAGTTCAGAAAATGAAAGTATGATTGAACATGGATTTGTCTCTTTACATAATATTGAACAAACATATCAAGTCCAAAAACTAAATGCCATAAGTGTTCATTTATATAACGTTCTAAAACAAACATATGTGACATATATTTTAACAACACAAACATCAGTGTTTAAAATGTAAGAAAGAGAAGAATACACTTAACATATAATTCAGGACAATGTAAAACTTTGTGTGACTTGAATGGGAATACAGAAAGAAAGGGCTTCTGGTGTTGAGTTGTTTCTAAACAGTAATTAAAACATTCTGTTTTCTGAGCTAGTTAGTAATAATTATGTGGTTACTATATTCAAAACATTATGATATATGTCATAATAAAAATGTACAGGTAATATTTCTCACACAGGAAAATTTTCCATGGAGTCATATTACTTTCATTCCCTTCCACCCTAGTCATCCCCTTGGTTGAAACCTCAGGTATGCCTCAGTACTCTCTACTATCTATCCCGCAATATGGTAGAAGAAAGCTTAGTGAAACTCGCTCTCTTTTTCTTTAAAATTAAATCCCAAAGAATCAGACAATATTGACAGGTTGCCATCCTACCCAGGTGGGTAGAATCATCCAGCTGGAAATATAACTAGCCTATGATTACCCTGTTTTAAGCTCTTCAAGAGAAGAAAGAACAATAGGAAATGTTATTTCATCCTAGTATTTATTCTTTGTAGCTGCTTACCCTTAGCTTATCAGTGGTGAAAATAGTATAAACTGTAAGCTGTGGTCTATATTCACAGGCCTACAGATTGACTGTACCATGCTTTACATTCTAACATTATAAAAATTCACGTAAAAAGTCTAAATGCCGCTTGTATTACGTTGAATAATTTTACCTGTTACCATTATAAAAATGCAATGGAAATGTTCACTTTAATATTGTAAACCTATTTTATTCAACTTCTATAGTTTCAATTTTTATTAGTAGGTGAAAATACCTTTCTTTATTCACAACCTATTAAGAAGTATTGCTAATTACCTGGATTATTTGAGTAGTTCTATTGTTCCCATTTTTATAAAAATAGCCCAATATAAGATACAGTAACACAGTAGACAGTGTTGTTGTGGACATCCTATTGACGAAATTAGTTTGTCAATCAGTTACTATAATGGAATTCTATTCACATATCACATATAAACTGATATTTCAAAATGACAACCTGTGTCTCGTATGGTGGCTCATGCCTATAATCTTTAGAAGGGTGCTAAACAGCATTTGTTTATGACTATTGATTCAATAATGGCATAGCTACACAAATTCTAATTATTTGATATTATTTATTTATGCCCCAAGGTTATTTCAAATATACAAATATTCACAGTGATTACTTCCTCTCCAAAAATGCCAGATCTCAAAGACAAAAGTTATTTTTATTATTTTTCTTTATGTCATTACCTTATACCTTTCTCATGGTTCCTCCTCTATTTCCCCTATTTTTCTGCCTTTCTTATCATCAACCTCTCTAACCTGAATTTTTACCATTTTGATTTTTAATATATGTTGACCATTCCTCACAATATTTCCAATATTTTGTTCATCCTCATTTTCAATTACTTATCGAGTCCATTAGATCTTTATAATCTAAGAACTGCAAGATTTTGTCTGGACTGCTTGACTCCCACTAAAAGCAGTCATCTAGCTTAAGTTCCAGTTAAACCAGATCAGGTTTTATGGTGGAGAAAAACAAAGGTCTCTTTCTTCATTTTCCTATGTTCTCAGTCTGTAATATGCAAATAGAGAGGTTCCAAAACCCCTAGATAAAATGAAATGTAGAATCTTAGTAAAGCCCCATACAGTTTATTATATATTTTATTATAAATTTAATAAATACATGGCATATATAAATTTATATTAAATATTCAATATATAATATATATCAGAAGTTTCTAATTTGGCATTATTGACATTGTGCCCAAGATAATATTTTATCTTTAGTGGCTGTCCTGTGCATTGTAGAATATTTAAAAGCATCATTTGCTTCTGCCCAGCAGATATCAATAGTGTCTTACCCCCACCAGATGTGTCAATGAAAGATATCTCCATATAGCGACAGATGTCCACTGAGTGAGCAGAATTGCTCAGAATACAGAAGGTTTAGCATAATTGATGTATATTGTATCAAGAAACATAAAATATAAATATTGTATAACAAATGTAAATTATATATAATATACACAAAATAAGGTATTTTAGTTTGATGCTTAGAAGGATGACTTTGATTTGTGTTTCAGTTTTGGTTCAGTACAGTCTGGTTGTCAGGGTCATTATTAAAACATTTCTGATAAATGTGAATTCAGAACAATCCTTGATGTCTATGTGATTTATTTCCCATTTTTCAAATGCAAATGCTTTGAAATAATTAGACATGAAGATAATTTCAGCATATACTTTTGTGGTAATTTCAGAGTGAGTATTAGACTTTTGATTTTGAGTTGAATCCTTTTCTTTTTCCCTTAAAAATGCTTAGGAACACATAAACTGCAGATTTTCTTGGTTTCACTTTAGGTTCCATTGGAACCCTATTACATGTAAGCTTGGAGAAAGGAAATGCAGTTAAGGGAAGAGTACTTTGACATCTTTTCAACTTCAGATTATTTTTGACGCTTAGATCAATCTCTTATTTGTTTCTACAGGAAATTCCCTAATGTTTCACGCACACTCACAGTGTTTACTAACCTTACTTTTTATTTATAAATGCTGCATTGAAATGATTTGCTTCCAATGGTGTTTATAAGCAAGTTACTTTAATTTTTAAAATAGATTTTAAACATATTTATTTCCATAAAGTATGAGATGACAATCCAATAATTGAAAGATTGTTGGAGTAAAACTGTTAATATTTGATATAATATTTTGTATCTGCTCTAATAGATGTTTAAAAATCTATAGCTCAATGGGAAGGACTTTCAAACTCAAAAGGATGTAATTTAAGCTGTATTATTTCCTAGTTTTTTTTTTTATGCTTCTTTGAATTTATAAAGGACTGTGAAAAGATTCACACAGCATGGTAGGAAAAAATGGATCTTTTCTGATGAAAGCATTCTATTTTGAAAAAGAAAAGGATACATTGAACAGTACTAGTTCTTGTTGATTTCATCCCTTTTCTGTTGTATTTTGGAGATATTTTCTTTTTTGGTAGTGTTCATCACAATATATACTGAAATGCAAGAAATTTCCTAAATCTTTATTCATAGCTATATTGCATACTGTGTTTTATACTGTAAAATTAGAATTGTGGAATCAAATCTCTTGTCTATTTAAACTTTTGCCTACAGAAGATTCATAAGGTGCTGGATAAAATTTACTTCTCATCTGACATCTGTATCCCCCATTCTTTTTACAAAAATTTTTGGATCAATGCCATATTTTTCCTTCATCTTATAAATTTAATTCACCAACAATTGCTGAGGCTGTCTTCCATACTTTTCAAATAATCTTTCCTTCAGTAGTCGCTTTAGGTAAGACATGAAATTAAATTAAATATGCATGGATCTGGATCCTAAATTCTACATCTATTAGCTAAGTGACCACCAATGCCTAATTTTCTTTTATGTAAAGTAGATATTAATGATGTCTATTTTATATTATAATCCAGGAGTATTCATGATCTTCCAATATATAGTAACTCAATTGTACCTATGCATTTCTTATTAATTTTTAAGCATCTAATAAGCACCTTAATTTTAAAAAATTTTATTATTCTTTAGGAAACCAAGAGAAAAGTTATGATTTAAAAAGTTAGAACAATGTACATTTACCAAGCTACCTTCTGTCAAGCTCACAAAGAATCTTCTGCTGGCTGGCATGTAGAAGGCAACAGTCATTCTTGTGAAATTCTAATTCCCTTATCAAACAAACTATGTAACTCATGATAACACATGTTGACTCATGGATTGCTAAGGAGTTTGGAGCAGATGCCATATACCTAACAAAATTTCAGAAATTGATCTAGGTAAACATTGCTGTTGTGTTATTCTACATAGTCCATAATACCTTATAGGAAAGTGATTTCACAAAGAAAAGAGCAGAGGTTGCTACTGAAAGATCTATGCTCCAAATCAGAAACACGTTTTTATGGAAGTAGTAACTTCACCAAACTATTGCTTTGTTTTTAACCTCCCTAAGTTTCAGTTTCCACATCTGTTAAATCACTAAAAAACATTTTCTTCAAAACAAGTTTTGAGGGTTATATATAATTAATGCAGGTAAACTTTAGCTGTTATTGTTACTAATATTATCATTGTTAACATTTTGATCATTACAAAACATAAAGTAAATATCTTTTTAAAATCCCAGTGGTCCTTCAAACTAACAACTTGCATTTGCTTCTTACTATTTTTCACCATAGGATCATGCTTTAGAGTGCTGAGCAAAGTAGCTTCCTACAAAAACACCCTGAGGAGTTGCCGGAGCTCTTCTTGTGCTTCTAGAGACTTCATGCTTCCAATATATCTGCCTGGTCATTGAAGTGCCTTGGTTAATGTATAGTTCAAACACGTCCATTTGAATCAGATGTTGAGAATATATTTGCAATTGCATTTGTCTTTTTTTTTCTTTTCAAAGAAAATTACAACCAATAAGTGAAACAAGCAAGGAAGAGTTTATTCAAAACTATTTTAAAAAGAGAAATAGGTTTAACTCAACTCTGCTGGAACAAAAGCAAGAAGAATATTTATATGCTGGAAAGAGGCTGAGTGTGGTGGCTCATGCCTGTAATTCCAGCACTTTGCAAGGCCAAAACAGGTGGATTACTTGAGGTCAGGAGTTTGAGACCAGCCTGGCCAACATGGTGAACGCTTATCTTTACTGAAAATACAAAAATTAGCTGTGTGCGATGGCACAGTCCTGTAGTCCCAGCTACTGGAGAGTTTAACTTGGGACAACAATTATATGTCATGACCCCTCATCAAGTTTAGCAGGGTCCTAAAGGCAAAAGGATTCCAAAAGATAATAGGACTTCAAGAATGTCCAGTTTTAAATCCTGCTACCTTGTTGCCAGATTCCACATCCTAAGAAACAAATTGCCAGTTTATTCATGCCTGTGTAAAACCACCAAACAGACCTGCTATAGCATCTCATTCCAGATGTCTGGGGAGTCCTCAGAAAGCTTACAATTGTGGCAGAAGGCACCTTTACACAGGATGGTAGGAGAGAAAATGAATGTCAAGCAAAGGAGGAAGCCCCTTATAATCCCATCAGATCTTGTGAGAACTCACTCACTATCATGACAGCAGCATGGGGCAGCCACCCCATGATTTAATTAATATCCACCTAGTCCTGCCCTTGACAAATGGAATGATTACAACTCAAGGTTCGATTTGGGTGGCAACACAGAGCCAAACCATATTAGTCATGCTACTGTCTCCCAGCCTGTACAGTTTCTGCTGAGAAGCCTGCTGCTAGACGTACTGGAGTTCCATTGTATATTATTTGTTTCTTTTCTCTTGCTGCTTTTAAGATCCTCCTTTTATCCTTTATCTTTGGGACTTTGATTACTCAAAGCCTTGAGCTCGTCTTGTTTGTGTTAAATCTGCTTGGTGTTTTATGCCTTTTTCTACTTAAATATTGATATTTTTCTCTAGATTTGGAAAATTCCCTTTGAATAAACTTTCTAGCCTGCTCTCTCTTTCTGTACATTCCTTTTAAGGTCAATACCTCTTAAATTTGCACTTTTGAGACTATTTTCTCAATCCTTTAGCTGTACTTTATTCTTTTTTATTCTTTTTTCTTTTGCTTCCTCTGACTATTTTCAAATACCCTGTCTTTGATCTCACTAATTCTCTGTTCTGCTTGATCAGTTCTGCTGTTGAGAGACTGGTGCATTCTTCAGTGTGCCAATTGCATGTGTCAGCTCCAGAATTTCCGCTTGATTAATAAAAAACTTTCAATCTCTTTGTTAAATGTATTTGATAGGATTCTGAATGCCTTCTCTGTGTTGCCTTAAATTTAATTGAGCTTTCTCAAAAGAGCTCAACAGCTTTTGCCTTCTAGGTCTGAAAGTTCACATATCTGTCACTCTGGGATTGGTCACTGATGCTTTATTTATTTCATTTGGTAAGATTATGTTTTCCTGGATGGTCTTGATGCTTGTGGATGTTCTTTGATGTCTGGGCGTCAGAAGAGTTAGGTCTTTATTATACTCTTCTCAGTCTTCCAGTCTGGGCTGGTTTGTAGCCATCTTTCTTGGGATGGTTTTCTAAATATTCAAAGGGAATTAGCATGTGATCTAAGTTCTTGTTCAACTCAGCATTTTAGGGCACAACCCAATCCCAGTAATACTGCAACCCTCACAGACTTGAAGAGGTACCACTTTCATGGTTTTGGTTGAGATCCCAGACAATTCTCTAGATTACCAGGTAAAAACTCTTAAACTCTTCCCTTACTGTCCCCTAAACAAATGGAGTCTCTGTCCCCATTTTGATATGCATAGAGCTTGCAGAGGAGAGACAGAAGCACCCCTGTGGTCATGAGCAGTGGGACTGCATTGGGTTAGACCCAAAGCCTGCATAGCACTGGGTCTCACCCAAGGCCTGCCACAATGACTGCTTGGCTACCACCAATGTTCAATGAAAAGCCTTTTTTAGTCGGCAAGTGGTGAATCCAACCAGGCTGTGTCTGCCTTCAGAGTGGTAATTTCCCCTGCCAGCCCAGGGTGTATCCAAAATTGCCATCCAGAAGCCTGGGTCTAGAGGCAGAATCCTCATGAAGCTACTTGGTACTCTATTCTATTGCCACTGAGCGAGCACCAAAGGTACAAGTCCACGTCCTTCTCATTCTTCCCTCTTCTTCTCAAACAGAAGGAAGGAGTCTTACCTGGAGCTGTGAGCTGCATTGCCTGGGATTGGTGGAGAGGGGTAACACAAGCACTCCCTTGGCCACCCCCGCTGGTATCTCACTAGGCTACATGACCTTCAGGTCCACTTACTTCAAGTCCAGCATGGCAGCAGGACTTGCCCAGAAATTGCAGTCCCTGTAGCCTAGACTGCCTTTCAAGTTTATTTAGGACCCCAGAGTGCTTTAACTGGTGGTTAATTCCCCTTCGCCTATGCCTGCTCTGTATGCTCCCTCCTGGGGCTCCGGCTGAATTATACCCTATGTTGCTTTCCACTGTGACTGAGTAGCATTGAGTTCCAATGCAAAGTCCTACGATCACCATACTCTCTCTTTCTCCAGCACACAGATTATCTCTTCATCAGGTGGCTAATGCTAGGGATTGCAGGAAGGGTTATGTAGACGAATCAAGACTGCCTTTCCACCCACTTCAGTGCATCTTCCTCCATATGATATTAAAACCAGGTACTGTGATTACTCATCTGATTTATGGTTCTTATGAAGGTGCTTTCTTGTGTGGACAGTTGTTTAATTTGGTGTTCCTATGAGGGGGACAATCCATGGAGAGTTCTATTTAGCCATGTTGCTCCACCTTCTTAAGCATTAATTTTTGTTTCAAAGTATGTTATTCTGTGACAAAGACTGTCAAGAAAATAATAAGATTATCTGTAGCTTTTAATTGGGCAATATTTAAGTATGATAAAGTAAGAGGATTCAGTATAGAATACATGAAGTGTGGAAGTTCTGCCCAAGACCTTCTCCCACAAGATTTGCCATGTGGCTTACTTCCTTGTATATGCTCATGTATTCATGTTTTGTGGGGAAATAAAACTTTCTTGAATTTTAAATGCTCTTGTATATATGTCCAGGGAGAGAGAAAGAGAGAAGAGAGACTTGTCACATACCATGAGAATTAGATTTGTAGCAATTTTTCTAGTTATTTTATCGTATCCAAATGAATAACAACAACAACAACAAAAAAACCAGTGTAATCTCTCTGAGAAGGCCAAGAGTTTGCAGCCTGGACTAGATCTCTAGGTTAAGCCACAGGTGTCTGGGAATCTAGGGAGCTATCTGCTTAAGTACTTGGAGACATCTCTAGATTGTAAAATTCAAGACCTATACTGATACTTGGCTACTGGAGATATTTTACTTATATAACTAAGGATTGGACTAAGAAAGAAATCTTTTCATGAAGAGAGTTAACAGCTATGTCTTCCACTTTATACACAGAGAAAATTATTTTTGCTCATCTTTCACCTATGGTGTACACCACTACTTGAAAACCAGCTTCCAAACTCTCTGAGTTTTCAATGCATGACCTGAAGAGGAAGGATGAAGCAAGGAGGTTAGGAGGCAGCATGCTTATTTTCAATGTAATGCAATTAATTAATTAGAAATCTGATTCAGTATATCTCCTGTGTACATCAGAATAAAATTAATAATAAATATTAAAAACCTACCATATCTCTTTTTAAATATTGTTTCTTCACAGAGGCATTGTCTTGTCCACTGTCTAAAATAACCAGCACACAAATTTATTCATTGTCTTTCCTCTTGTTCTCCTTTAATGTCTTAGTATTTCTCATCTAAAATTATATGAATTATTTATTTTTCTTACTTACTGTCCTAGTCACTGGAATGTAAACTCCGTGAGGACTTTGGAGTTTTTTGGGTTTTTTTACATTTTTTTACTCTATTGCTAGAACCAATAAAGATACCTTGTTAGCAATATTAACTTTAGGCACTCTTCTCAGGTTTCCAGAAATGATATCAACCAGCACACCTGACCATAAATTTATATGGTTCATTTTGATTACATAAATACATTATTTGGTAGAAAATATAATCTCCAAATATATCTCTTACAACAGTTGAAGAAATAACATTAAGGAAAGTGTTTTTTTTTTTTAATGAAACAAAGCAAAAGCACTCTATTACTTATGCAAAAGTATATACTTATATACGATGAATGACTTCAAACGTCAATGCCTGCTACAGACCTACTGGGCTGGAATACAGGATGTGCAACAGTAGGTAGTAAGTTGTTTATATAGTAGATGTGGTTGTTGTGCATGAATATAGGGTAAATGTTGGCATATCTTCCAGTTTTTTGAAGAAAGCTGAGAATATAAATATTTACGTAAAATTAAGTGATATTTACGTGCTGTCAAATTAAAAAAAAAGAAAAAAAAAACATGTTCACAAGTGGACTGCAGCGTGCATCCCAATGGTTTGAATCTCTCTATTGAGTCAATGAGAATTATGTGCTTCCACTTTTAGGGGCTTTTTCAGATTTATCTTAATCTTACACACACTTTGCCATTGTGCCATTGACCTATTTCAAGCACAACATGAGAAATTCAGCTATAAAACTCTCTGTTGTATTTATTCTAAGGAAACCCATTGAACTTAGCTCGGTATGACTTCTTTAAGAAAATTCACATACCACGTTACATTTTTAATTCCAGTTAACAGGTTTACACTGAGAATCAGGTAATACAAAGTGTTTTCTTGTTTGTTTGTTTGAGAGCTGTAAAAAAGTCATTTCAATCTATCTCAAGCAAATATATGAAATCATTTGGCATATATTTTTAGTAACAATTTAAATGTATTCCATCAATGAGTTCTAGTTGAACTTAGGAAATACTTCCTAAACATCTTAAGATATTATTCTATTTTATTCTGATAATTACCTTAATAATATTGATTGTGTAATAATATTAATAATATGTTAAAGTATTTGCATAGTATGTTCAGTCAATGGGCATCATCTGTGTTCTTCACTGCTACATCCCTGGGAACTGGAATAGAGCTTGACCTAAAATAGGTTCTTAGCAAATATTTGTTATATAACTTAAAAAATCCATTATATTATAACTTATGACCCTTTATAACTTAAATGCCTAATAAATGTCCTAAACATTTTTAAGAAACCAAGCAGCCAAGTGATACACAAACCTTCTAAAGGTATGACAAATAGGCTCTCATCTTATATATATAAGGAAATTGAGATTCAATATAATTAAACCATTAGTCCAAGGCCACTCATCCTGATAAAATAATGCAAGTTTCAAAAATCTGTGCAGTTTTTTCAAATTGTTTCATGTTGCCAAATGATCTTGGTTTTATAATTTATATAACATGTTTATAAAATAATTACAATCACTTCACAAATCATCTTTTCTGCAAAGCACTATCATAAAATAGGAAAGAAATAAAGAGAGAAAGTAAGGAGCAAGAAAAATAAAAGAAAATCCATGTGTCATGTATTCAGAATGATACTTCATGGTGAGGACACACACTAAGCAAGATAAGAAAGCCACAACCAAGTACCTTGGTGCCAGGACTCATAGCAATAATTAGAAATTGAGCATTCAGGAAATACATAATTAAAATTGCATATTTTATGTTTCAGTAGTCATTTACTTTTTATTAAGTTGACTACATTCTTCAATGTAAATTTTTAAAAAAGGAAGAACTATTCCAACAGAGCCTCCAAGTGTTAGTTTCACATACTCAGCTATTTCTCTGATTAGTATGTAATTCCTCTTTAGAAGCACAGAAGCTGGATATAATCATGTTCTAGTAATTTCTAGACAGCTAATATTTATGCATCTTAAATTCAAATTAAAAGAAGACTGTCTCTAAAATTTTTTATTCTAATCTTAAATAAGGCTCTCACTGTACATGCATATTTCTAATAACCAGGTATCTTTTGGATTACTGTAAAATTTACCCCCAAATATGCAATAAGAAATTATCAAACTATGATTGACTCAAAAGATATTCAGTGAAATATTTCTGAAAATAAAAATAACTATTTCCTTCTATGTATGTAATATTTATAATTTATTAATTTAGAAAATAAATTAATACATAAAAGATGAAAATACATAGAAGATGAAAAGCATCCATGGCCAAACCAAATGAAATAACCACTGTAATACAGTACATTTCCTTCTAAAACAATACATATGCATATATTTGCATAGAGGAGCAACATATTCCATACAGGTTTTTATTCTCATTTAATTCATGATTGTAATTTGGGCTCTGTCTTTGGTTAAAAGTATCCTTATAAGACATTTATTGTTAAATATTTGGATAGTATTCAATTTAGTAAGCATATAAAACTAATAATGTATAGAAAATAGACTGTTATTCTCATATTTAATTGTTGTATAACTTGAGATATTTCAAAGTGTTTTCAAGTCTGTCATGTAATATTACAATGTCATGATAAACTTCTGTATGAATATCTTTTTTATTTTTTTGAGACAGAGTCTCACTCTGTCACCAGGCGTCAGGCTGGAGTGCAGTGGCGTGACCTAGGCTCACTGCAACCTTCACCTCCCAGGTTCAAGCAATTCTCTTGCCTCAGCCTCCCACGTAGCTGGGAATACAGGCGTGTGGCACCATGCCCAGCTAATTTTTTTGTATTTTTAGTAGAGGCGGGGTTTCACAATGTTGGCCAGGATGGTCTTGATCTCTTGACCTCGTGATCTACCAGTCTCGGCCTCCCAAAGTACTGGGATTATAGGCGTGAGCCACCAGGCCTGGCTTGTATGAATATCTTTGTGAATGTCTATGATTATTTTATAAGAATCATTTCCAAAATTAAGTATATCTAAAAAGTATGAACATTCTACAGGAGCTCTTGATGTGTATCTCCAAAGTGTCCCCCAGAAACCTTAGGTGAATTAACATCAACGGAAAACCAAAAGCTGCATGTTCTATTAAAAATGGGTAATCTTATAATAAAATTATAAATATATAATTTATATATTATATATAATATATTTGGATATATATAGCTCCAGTATATAAAATTATCATATAATTATATATAACCATAATTTTATTATAATAAAATTATATAATTATATATATAATTATATATATAATTCCATATATATATATATATATATATATAAATAACTGAGTGGTAAGATTCTTTAGGCACTCATTCTATGAACTAATATATACTTTATATATAGTATATAATATATATATTATAATATGTTATATATTATATAATATATTATATATTATACATTATATTAAATATTATAATATATATTATGATATGTAATATATTATATATATTATGATATGTAATATAATATATATATTATAATATGTAATATAATATATATATATTTATTCCTTTAACACTGAGTGGTAAGCTATTTCCCTATCTATATATTATATATATAATATATATATATTACATATAACATATAAATTATATAATATAAGTATATATTATATATAATATAATCATATATACAATTATATAGTATATTATATATATAATTATATAGTATATAATACATATAGTATATATAATTATATAGTATATAATACATATAGTATATATAATTATATATACTATATAATTATATATACTATATGTATTATATACTATATAATTATATATCTATAGGGAAAAAACTGAGTGGTAAGCTATTCCATATATATATATATCTTAGTTCATAATCAGAGGAATGCCTAGAGTAGACACGGTACAGAGCATGAATTAAGGAGTAAGCAGCTTATAGTCAGAGGAATGTCTGGAGCAGACACAGTGGAGAGCATCATTTAAGTGAAAAACAGTTATGCTGGGACAAGATCCATGGCCCAGGTGGCAGCGTTCAGTATCGTAAAGATATCTGTTTTATGGCAGGTTTGGGGCAAGAGCCACTTCTCCTGATAAAGGAGTTGCAGGACCTTGCTCCAGCTCTTGTGGAGGGCTGCCCTCAGATCGGCAATCCCTTGGGCATCTGAGGGCTCAAAACCCCTCCGGATAATTGCACCTTGGTGAGTGTGAATTTTATCAGCTCTTGTTACTGTGCTAGCTCAAAAAGCATCCTACTCTAGAACTCACTGGAAGCTGACAGCAGGTGGTGGTAGACCCTGACAGCTGTGTCACTGCTGTGTGACTTAAGCATCCTCCTATAAATCTTCTTAGGAGCAGCATGCCTATAGATAGAGGTATTGCACACTGCACCCTCTTCACTGTGCATGGCCCACCTCCATGCCTCCGTGACCTAATGGGGGTGGATCCCTTACTGCACACTGCCCATCTCCTTGCCTTGATGACCTAATGGGGGTGGACCCCTTGCTGCAGCACTGTCCATCTCCCAGCCTAGGTGACCTAAGGGGTGGACCCCTTGTTTTATTACTCAGGACACTATCACTATCCTTAAAGATGACTTCACTCACTACCCTGGCCCCTAACCTATACCCAATAAATACAGATGCTTCTGGACATTCCGGGCCTCGCCTGTCTCTACTTATAGGTGGCGTGGCTTCCCTGAGCACAGCTGCATTTTCCTTGTACTTCTGTGTCCTGTCTCTTTATTTCTCAGATCCTATGCCTCAGCACAGCATAAGGGACACCCCACGACTCTGTGGGGCCCTTAGCCCTACACACATTTGCACATGTATCCACTGAATCTAAAATTTAAAAAAAAAAAATCACACAAACTGACATATTTTTTTTTTGACTGAGTCTTGCTCTGTTGCCAGGCTAGAGTAATGTGGCACCCCCTCAGCTCACTGCAACCTCCACCTCCCCAGTTCAAGTGATTCTCCTGCCTCAGCCTCCAGAGTAACTGGGACTACAGACAAGTGCCACCATGCCAGGTTAATTTTTTGTGTTTTAGTAGAGACGTGGTTTCACCATGCACGTTGGCCAAGTTGGTCTCGATCTTCTGACCTTGGCCTCCCAAAGTGGTGGGATTATGGGCATGAGCCACCATGCCCAGCCAACCATTTTTGATGTTTGACTTCTAACAATGTTCAAGCCCGTACCCGCTCCTCATGACATTTGGCATCACACTTGAAGTTGATTGTCAAGTTTCTGGGCTTCTTCTATTGGTGACTATGAGAATTTCAAACCATTCAAACCAAGGCAGGGAAACCACCCTGGCTGCAGCAATTAACCACAATACAAACCAGAGCCACCTGCCCCTACTCACTCTTGTTTCACTTGGGATCTAACCTGAGCACTTTTTCTTGGGGAATTGGTTTGCAGTTACTCTGGAAACAACAAACTCTGACATGTATTGGTCCCTGTGTATCACTTCCAGGCATCTATATATTTCTGAGGAAGGTAGAAGCCGTTGAGGGACTCACAGCCTCCAGTAGGGGTTGCCATGAGCCCAGATAAAAGATTTATATTCTAATTAATGGTGTAAGAGTATACACTCATTTTATTACCTTTTTGTAAACTTGGTGAGTATAGTTTTTTAATTTTATTATAATTTTAGTATTTTTATTATAATAAAAACTACACTTATCAAGTTTGCAAAGGGGTAGTAAAATCTAAATTAATGAACAGATTAATTTCGGCTAATTAAATGTAAGTTATAACTACATGCTTGCATTTAAGATTTTAAATAAACTTATCTGTAAGGGAAGGTGTAGACCTTTAAAATAAATGCACTGAAGAAACAATCTATTTTCATATGCCTTATATGAGGAACATAGCCTTTAAGCTACAATTTTTATCCACACCATCTGTTCTTATTTAATGAGAGCATATTTGATCTGAATGATGTGGATAATTACTTCAATCTTTCATTTCAGTTGCCATTTGCAAGCACAGTTCTAAAAAGACAAAATGAAAATAAATAGGCCCTATTTGGGAAAAAGAATGGATGTCTTTATTTCTTCAACAACTTTCAATTAAAGCAACAGTTTTGCTTTCAGTAATCAATGTTTATTTTATTAAAAAAAAAAAAAAAACAAAGATCCTGCTCTGATATTCAAAATGTAACAAGTTATAATTTTTGACATTTTAAAATTTGTAATATGTGTGTATGTCTCTTTTCAAAGTTTAAATTGTACTAATGTTTAATTTTATTTAAAGGGTAAAACAGGAGGTTGTCTTTAGTTTCGAAAATACATACACTATTATCAAAAGTAAAGAATAAAAATTATCAGGACAAATTGAAACAAACTTTAAGTTGAGATTTCTCAAAATAAGAGTGAATCCTCAGCGGAAAAGGAGGCATGCTCTATAATTCCAAGCAGGGTCTTAGACCCAGGAGTATAAGATGTGTTTAGTAGTGAATTAAATAGGATTGAGATTAAGTAAGGTCCTGAAACTGATGGGTCATTCCTAAATCTCTACCTGTATAATGCATTTAAATACAGAAAGAGATCGTGAAGCTTTAGAGATCTGGTATGTACTGAATAGCTGTGTTCTCCTGAAATTCATGTTGAAGCCATAACCCCCACTGCAATATTCTAAGGAGACACAGCCTTTGAGAGGTAATTAGGATTATATGAGCTTCAGGAGAGTCAGGTCTTTATGATGGTATTACTGCCCCAAAAAGAGACACCAGAGTGCTTCCTCTACCTCTCTATCTCTCTATAGCATGTGAAGACACAGCAAGAAGATGACGCTCTATAAGCCAGGAAGAGAATTTTCCCCAAATAGGACCATACTGGCACCTTGATCTTGGATTTTCAGGCTTTGGGACTGTACGAAAATACATCTTTGTTATTTAAGCCACCCAGCCTATGGTATTTTGTCATGGCAGCTAGAGTTGACTAAGGTAAGACATAAATAGGTTTTGTCACCTCCATTTTTGTTTTGAATATTGGTAGACTAAGATATCACCATAGACTTCAGGGTCTTCAAGATTGTAGAATATTAAAAGAAATAAAAAGTTATTCTAAATTAATTTTCTAGAATTGGAGGAATGGATCATCATACATAAACATAGGAAATAATTTCATTGTGTTTGTAGAATTTATAACATGATAGAATTTATTTCACAATAATTACAAACATAGTGAAGCTTATATCTTATTTTGTAGAAAATGTATAAAAATCTAAACTATAACTTGTTGTATTTATTATATAAATAAATATTGTTGCTTCAACTTTAACTTTTTAACCCATCAGATATGTATTAGGATTTTAAGAATTTGACTGTAAAGTTCCATATTTTCTATTTATTTCTGTACACAGAAAGCTAATTATTAATTAGGCACTGATTTTTATGGAAGTGTTTTAGCATTTCTCTATAATGCAAACTAAAGTTATTTAAATAATAATATAGTTTATAGCTGTACTTTTATATTTTATGAAAATGCTTAAATTCACAGGCTACAGATTTTTGAAAGGCAATTGAATTCATTCAATTTATCAAAGAAAAAGCCCAATGAAATAGCTCAGATTAACATGAAAAGAAATGCCAGTACCATGGGTAACAAAGAAACATTCAATTTAGTAATAAAGCATAAAAAATCATCATTACCAACAGTGACACTATTTTCACTGCAATGTTAGGGAATACTTTAGAAGACACAATAACTGGATTATTATTATCTGAATCATTATGAATAAATTACCGAATAAATCACATACCTTCAGGAATACTGTAATGTACTGAATGTTTGTGTTTTTGTAAAATTACATGTTGAAGTATATGATAACTTATTTTTGACTATAGTCATCCTGTTGTGCTAGCAAATACATGATGTTATTTATTCTATCTAAGTCTATTGTTATCAAATATCTAAAAGAGTAGAATTGAAATGCTCCTAAAATAAAGAAATGATAAGAGCTGGGGGTGATGGAAACTCCACTTACCCAATGTGATTATTATACATTGTATGCCTGTATCAAAACATTACATGTAGACCACAAATATATATACCTGCTATGTAACCATCAAAATTAAAAATTTATAAATATCTAATGTGGAGGAGGTGCAGCCTTTAGGCAGTAATTAGATCACTAGGATAGAGCCCTCGTGAATGGGATTAGTGCCCTTATAAAGGGGAATGCAGAGAAGTTTCTCAGTGTCTTTTAAGAATGTGAGAACATAGTGAGAAGACTGCCATCTATGAACAAAAAAGTGAACCCTTGCTAGATACAGAATCTGCCAGTTCCTTGGTCCTGGACTTTTGAGCCCCCAGAACTGTGAGAAATAAATGTGTGCTGTTGAATCTTCATTATTGTTATATTAGTCTGAACAGACTAAGAAAAACACTAAAAGTCTATAAAAAAAAAAAAAAACCCACTATGCAATCACTTTATAAAATCTTTTCTAATTTGAAAGACTTTCCTAAGATTCATTCAGACATCTTGAGACCAGGCTTTAAATGGTTTTCCCCTCATTTATGAAATTACTAACAAAATAACCTCCTGTAAACAAAAGAGAAGGTTTTCATAATGCAAAAGATATCTTTTATTATGAATAGATATAAATAATAAAAGGTAACTTTTAAAAGATGTTTTTGTTGAGATTACTCATTAAGCATTGTATGCCAAAAAACATTTGGCCTTTTATTTGTGGAAATGGCCTCTATGTTTCTGGAAATACAGCTGTAAAATATTAAAAGTAAATTGAGCTAAAGGTATTACTTTCCAGTACTCATGCTGCCGAAGCATTTAGTAGCATATTAAATCATAGTTTGAATAATTTATGCATGGCAATTGCCATGATGTGATGTGTCCTTTGTGAGTACAGCCAGCATTTTTCATTAGGTTTTCAGGCTTAATTTCGGGAAATAAATTCAAGTTTAAAACTTAGGACACCTAATTCAAATTTAAACCTTAAGCCAATAAAATAAGTCACACTGTTTTATTTGAGTCAAGTGCTACTGGCCTTCATCAGCATTTTACAATGGCAGCTCCTAATTCTAAGTGGCCTGGTTTGTTTGAGACACTGTATACATTCAGTGTATTTAACTTATCCTTTTATTGCATATTTTTGTTTCATTTAATCTGAAAAAAATACAGATCTAAGTAACTTCATAAAAGTTAAAGATTTTGTTAAATTATTTTCAAAAAGGAAAGGTAAAGTCATGACTCTCATACAGATACAAAAATGAATAAGCATTAAAGGTTTTATTTAACTCATTCAGTGAGGGAAGAAGTTTGATATTACAAGTGGGAAAAGAGAATGAAAAAATTGGGCATATTTATCCAAAGCTGTAAAATAGCTCAAGAAAATAGACAGTAAATATCAGATAACCAACAGGGTGTGCTGGATGTAGAAACGGTATAGTTGAAAATCAGCACAAACACAGTCAAATACTAGAATTAGAGGATTTAGAGGATATCGTCAGAAAATGCATAGTTCCCACTGAAACATATTTTTTTCCTACATTCTTTTGGCACTAACACCAAAATCGTATCTGTGATTTTTATCCATCTAACTGAGGTGCTCTGGTTGTTCAAATTAAAGGGCCCCCTCATTGCCCATGTTCTGATTGTTGAAGTGGTTGATTAAAACAGCTGTAAATCAGCTTGGCACAGCTTATGCTTGTAGTGTCAGAGCTTTGGTAGGCCAAGGCAGAAGGACCACTTGTGGCCAGGAGCTCAAGACCAGCTTGGGTAATACAGGGAGACCTCATCTGTACAAATAACAATAATAATGATAATAAAAGGAAGGAAACTAGATGTAAATCAGTTCAGATTAGGCCAGACTGCATGTCAATAGAACTCTGACTCACAAATTCTGTAGTAACCAGTCCAGGAAGCCAAACTGCAACCTGTGAAGCAATCAACCAAGAGTCAGAATTAATCTATTGCCATCGTCTCTGCTTTTCAGTTTCACAACCAATTCGTAACCAGATGAAGAATCCCAAATGCTCTCCTTAAGCCAATTGCATAGGATGGTCTATTTCTAGTTAGCCTGGCTTAGGTTTCCACACTCCAACAACCTCCAAAATGAGCATACCTGGAGACTTACCTTCTCTCCCTCTAAAGTTTCCTGACTTCCCTGCCTGCCTCTGAGGAGTAGCGAGATTCAAGGGATGGTGGCTGACTCCCTTGCTATAGCAAGCTTTGAATAAACAGCCTCTGTTCTCATGTGGATGGGGTTTGCTTATTTCCACACCTCCCAACTGAATAAGTCAATAATAGTGACTTAGAAGAAGAAGAAAACTGAAAGAGTTTAACATTTTTTCAAAAACTCACTTTTGAAGCATATTGTTTTTCTTGAATGACAATCTACATGTTTTAATACACATAGATTCTGTAGATGTGTACAGAATACATCTCTGTGCATTCTGATCATTCAGAAATTTTCAAACTAAGAAAGTATGACCTAAATATTGCTTCTTTGGAAAGAGAGGATAGTTTTTATCAAAATGATTGTGTTAGTTCATTCTCACACTGCTATAAAGATACTGAGACTGGACAATTTATAATCAAATAGGTTTAACTGACTCACAGTCCCACAGGGCTGGGGAGGCCTCAGGAAACATACAATCATGGCAGAAGGTGAAGGGGAAACATGGCAAGTCTGACATGGTGACAGGTGAGAGAGAGCACAGGGGAAACTGCCAATTTTAAAACCATCAGGTATCTCTCATGAAAATTCCCTCACTGTCACAATAACAGCATGGGGAAAATATCCTTCATGATCAAATCACCTCCTACCGCTCCCTCCCTTGACATTGGGGAATTACAATTCAAGATGAGATTTAGGAAGGGACACAGAGGTAAACCAGTTCACTGATCAATGTATAATATTTCAATAGAAGATTACAGTTAGCTAATATTTATGCTTTTACTAATATTGTATATACTTGTATATTAAAGTAAAATACTTTAATACTGTATATACTTATTTCATTTCAAATATTTTTGTGGTGCTTATAGTCTTTTATGTTTTATCATTCTGTATTTTCTTTAACTTGCCTTGTCTTTTTTTAATTCATTTATTTCAAAGATCTGTTAAAATTAATATATTTTTCAAAGGACCAAATGTTTGGTTTTATTAATTTCTAATTTTGTCTATGTATTTTTCTTCCCTTTAAAATTTTTATTTGTAGCTTTATGATTTTATCTCTTCTTTCCCCAATGTTTAAAATAAAAGCCTATCTTACTTAGTTGCAGTAATATATCTCATATATTACTTTACTCCTATCCTATATATTTGACTTGCAGTGCCTCATTAGCATAATTTAAAAATATTTATTAATTTATATTGTTATTTGTATGTAGGATATTTAATAACTGGTAATTTGGCCTTCAAATATATACAATTTAGTTATTAATTTCTAATATTTTTATTGAGTCAAAAGAACATGGTTAGCATATTCTTTCTTTCATCAGAATTAATTCAAACTTTTTAATGCACTAATATAGGCATTATTTTCAAACAATATGAACACCTGCTGAAAAATATAAACACATCAAAAGACAAACTTTTAGAAATTACCAAATTGAAAAATAATTAAGCATCTTTTAAGTAAAATTGTAAGTTCCATTCTAAGTTGTCGAGCATAGATCCAGAATTCTTGGCTTGCATGAAGTCTGCATAAACACAGGGATATGAAGAAATATATACATAATAAAAATATTTTATTATAAAGCATACAAAATATTAGATCACAATAAGGGCAATGAATAAAAAGAGGCCACAAAGGTGCAGGGGTGAGATGTTATTTAAAATAGGATGTTTGGAAAATGTGTCACAGAGAAAATATATTTGAGAAGAAACGTAACATATATGTGAAAGCCATCTATGGAAATACACAAAAGAAAAGCTTTCTAAACAAAGACAAATGCAAACTAATGGTGTGTTCTATGCACTGGTGAAGGTTTTTAATAACAAGTATTACAGGTGGGGTTAAAGAAAGACCCCTGATTTATACTGCTCTCTGAATGTTTGTGTTGAAAATACTCTGACCAAGGTTAGTTTCAAGTTACCAACATGAAATCACTGAACACAGAGCTGGAAAAAAATGTACAGTAGCACACCATTGTATGGTGGTGGCTGGGATAACTATATTTTATTTATGTTTTCACTATATAAATACAATAGTGTATATACAGAATATAGTTAATAGTAAAATGTAGTAAAATAGTAAATGATTAGTTTTAGATATATATATAACTCATGTTTTCTAATATAATTTTTTAAATTGTTTTATATAATTTAATATTTAATCCTGGCTAGATTTAATAGCAGATCTTCCAAGTTTCTGAACATTTAATAATCATCACTCATATGGAATTCTAGGACATCACTGGTTGCAAGTCTTTGAGATGGACTGAGTGGATACAAAATGTAAAGTTAGGTACATGAGCACTAGAACAGACAGGATTGGGTAAGCCCATGTATTGAATTTTGCTGTCATTCTAGGTGGATAGGGAGATACTATAATGTTTCAAGCTTAGAAGGGACATGATTATTATTTTTAATGGATCTTGCTGACTTCTTTTTTGAGAATAGATTGAATTGTGGCAAAGGCAAAACCAGTAAAACCATTTTAGGAGAGTGTTTCAGTAATCCAGAAAAGGTACTATACTTCTTAGATTAGGTGTAGTAAAAGAAATAGTACTAAATGGCCATGTTCTGGGTATTTTTGGAAAGTAAAGAAAAAAAATGCAAATGGATTGAGTACAGAGTGTGAAATTAAGAGGCAAGGATTTTGACCTTGAGCTTTTAGAAGAGCGACATTTTTATTAACTGAGATAGAGAAACAAGGGGTAGAACAGAATGATGTCATGTCAACATTTGAACATGCTAACTTTCAAATGGCACAAATGAAAATGTTGTGAAGGAGTTCAATATATGAATTTGAGTTTATGTGTTTAGATAACTAAGTATAACTCCCAGATGGCTTTAGTAATAAAGACTTAATAGTAATGTAATTGCTAGGGAGTAAGACTGGCAGTGTTTGCATTAATTAGGAAATGTTTAAATAATCATCCACATACATACATAATAAGTATAATTATTCTTTTGGGGGTATAGAGGGATATAAGTCAATGATATTAATGAGAGGTATAGAAAATACCTTCTTTTTAGTTTTAAATGCTTTCAGCATTTAGTACCCAATGACTAGTGAAGGCCACAATCACTCAAGCAAATCTGCTGCTTTCTAATGCGGATTCAATCATCTCCCTACTAATCTCAAAGGGGAAATTTAAAAAGCACACATATCAGCCAGGCATGGTGGCTCATGCCTGTAATCCCAGCACTTTGGAAGCTGAGACGGGCGGATCATGAGGTCAGGAGATCCAGATCATCCTGGTTAACACGGTGAAACCCCATCTCTACTAAAAATACAAAAAATTAGCTGGGCATGGTAGCACATACCTGTAGCCCCAGCTACTCGGGAGGCTAAGGCAAGAGAACTGCTTGAACACGGAAGGTGAGCAGAGATCGTGCCACTGCACTCCAGCCTGGGCGACAAAGCGAGACCGTATCAAAACAAAACAAAAAACATGTCTCAGTTTTTCCACCCAGTTACAACTTAAGAGTAAAAATATTTTGTAATAATTGCTATATGCATAATTTGCCTATGTTAAAAATCTGGATTTACATTTATCCACAAATGCTATTACAGCGTCCTGGCAAACTAATTCCACCTGTTTTTACAATTAGAAATGTTTTTAAAAACACTAATGCTCCTGAGATAATTTCACAGTCATTATCTAATATTTAGTATAATTTCATGAGGTAAATATCATGTTGGTTACTGATATCACAGATACCTTTGGAGACCTGGTCAGAGGTCTTCTGGTGAGTGCCACCCTTCCTGTCTGGTCTTATTGTCATAAGTCCTTCTTCACTTAGACTCCCACATTGAGTGATAACCAGAGGTTAGAATCTGGTAAGAAGTCAGGGCTTTGTCTTTAATGCCTTAGTTTTGATTCATTCACATGACCAAAGTGCAGACAATTCTGCCCATATACATAAACATATGTGTGTATATATATATATATATATATATATATATATATATGGCTGAATATAAAAGAATATGTAGTTATCTTTCTCCTCTGTTAAATGTAATCTGGTTGATGAGATCTAAGAGTACCTAGTCACTTACATTAAAATTCACATAAGTTAAATAATTTCAAAAAGTAAAAATAGAATGCTGTGGAAGTCAAAAGAAGGGAGAAACTTTAGCAAGTTGAAAAAATCATAAAAGCTCCTATGGGAAGAGCAATATTGAGTTTGATCTTGAAGAATAAATAAAATGTCAACTGGTGAAAGCATAGGGAGAATTAACTAGGCAGAAAGGTAAACTGTGAGCAAAAGTCTAGACATTGGAGGAAGATGAGACATTTGGAAAACAAATAATCAAGTATGGCTGGACTGAAGGTTAGCATAGAGGAATAATATGCATTAGAGCTGGAAAATATTTTAGAGTGATATTACTGGGAGGCATGAAAGATAGTGTGAGTTTTTTAAGTTGTATTAGCAATTATAATTCTTTCCATGCCTATCATTAAGAAATTGGCATAATTGCAAGTTAGAAAATAGTTCATTGGGTAATGCACATTGTAGGACCTCAATCAGGACAGTGGCAGTAAGAAGAAAAGAATGAGCTATAGTAGGAGTTTTGGAGGTAGAAATCATGGGAGTTTGAAAACAGCTGGGTATGAGAAATAAGAAAACTAAACCAACATCAACTGTGGAGCTTTAAGACTGAGTAGCAGCATGTTCCTGAAATTAGGAGGTAAATAGACATGGAATCACCTGAAATGCACACCAATGATAGAACGAACAAAGCAAATGTGGTACATACACACCATGGAATACTATGCAATCATAAAAAGGAATGAGATTGTGTACTTTGCAGGGACATAGATGGAGCTAGAAGCTGTTATCTTCAGCAAACTAACACAGGAACAGAAAACCAAACACTGCATGTTCTCACTTATATGTGAGAGCTGAACACATGGAGGCAACAACACACACTGGGGCATTTTGCAGGGGCAGGGGGAGGGAGAGCATCAGAATAGCTAATGGATGCTGGGCTTAATACCTAGGTGATGGGATGATCTGTGCAGCAAACCACTATGGCACACATTTACCTGTGTAGCAAACATACACATCCTGCACATGTACCTCAGAAATTAAAAGTTGAAAAGAAAAAAGGCAAACAGAAGGCAAGAAGAAAGGTTGATGTGAAATACAAGTCCAGTTTTGCAAATTTTCATATTAATTAGATGGCACTGGGAAGTTGTGCATTTACATCCTCTGCATAACAATGGAGGAGAATGAATTATATATATAATTAACTATATACATCTGATTATATATGATGAATTATGTAAATTCATACATTATAAATAATGATATAAATATATAATATATGATGATATATGTCTAATTATAGAGTTCATTATATCATTATAATTACATAAATAATTCATTACATATATAGACATATATGATAACATAAACATGTTATGTATGTTAATATAGACATATATTGTCATATGTGTCTATATTATATATAATGAATTATTTAATGAATTATATATACATATCTATCTAATCTATTATATAATTATCTAATGAATTATGAATATATAATTCATTAGATAAACAATTCATTATATATAATATAGACATATATATGTATATTTATGTATATATAATTCATTAACTATAATATATACATATATTGTATATTATATATAATATATTTTATATATGTACATAATACATTCGATAATTATATATCATATAATATATGTATATACATTATATGTATATATAACATATATACACATATATACATATATGATAATATATGTATGTAATATATAACATATAATATGTATCTATGTATATATTATATATACATATATAATATATACTATGCATATAATATGTATTATCATATATGCATATATTACATATAAAATGTATATATATATACACACACACATATTCATAATTCTGAATGTTATTGGAATAGGAATATTAGTTCATCCAGCAAAAGCAGGTGTCAATTTTTCCATCCTAAAGGGAGAATTAGACATATTTCTTAATCTTTTCTCCTCTCTCCAGGCTATTTTCCACTTAGAAATTCCCTGAATTTTGAACTTTATTTTCTCTATTTATGTTACCTTTTCTTTATTCACAGTAAGCTGATTATCCAGACAAGTTTCTTCCTCACTGATAAATGTGGCAAGTCTGCTAAATATTCACTAAATACATTTTCTTCTTTCTTACCACAAAATTCTGCTTTTACTTGTAAAGTTAGGAAGGCCAGTTTTTAAATAATAATTGTTCTCACCTTCTCTTACCATGTAACATATTAGCCAATGAAGTGAAGGCAGAAATCTGAAAGAAATGTACAGGGGCTCAATCATCCTGAATACGTCTCCTTTTGCTCATGCCCTTCTTCCTGCCTGAAACACTAATATGATAGCTGGAGTTTTTGCAGCCATCTAAAGAGCATAAAAATGAGACTTACATTAAATTATGAACAAGCAAGATGTTAAAGAGTTATTATTCCCTTTAATGGCACGTGGCCGTCTGCTCTAATCTGGAACTCTCTACTCTAAATTTCTTGTACTTGAGAAAACATTACATTTTTAATTCAGATAAGGGAGTTTTTCTTGCTACCTGAATACAATTCCTAACTTACTAAATTAATTCAATGTTTTCTTGTGCCAATCTGCCATAATATGATTAGGAAGATCTATTTATCATCAGCATGAGCAACATATCAATTTTAAGGAAAAGCAACATAAATATCCCATGCTAAGCTACATAATCAATGTGGCCTAATAATATACATTAAACTAAAAACAGAATAAAAAAATAAGAGCTGCTTTTTGGATGACAGTGTCATTTATCACCTTGAAATGACTTCAGTTTCTTACTGTAATCAGCTTAATGAGTAGGAACAAACATATACATCTAAATAAACATTCCACCAATCAGATACCTGCTGAGAAAGCATAACATCTTGAGGTTTTTTGATTTTCTATTCCTAGCATGCCTGCTTTGTGCAGCGTGGAATATGTGCAGATACAGTAGAGGACGGTAGAAAGCAATTTGATCAACTAGTGGCTTGTTTCTTTTGAGATAAGAACTGTATGGAAAACAGTGACAAACATGGAAACTGGAGGCACACACACACACACACACACACACACACACACATATACAAAACCTGAAAAGCAGAAACCTGATTTCCTTATCTTGAGTAAATTTAACTTTTTAATTATTTATATTTAAAATTTATCTGTTTAATTGTTATATTTTCTGCACAGTAATCACTAATGTTTAAAAAAGAAACATTTTGAATTTATGCTATTAAAACAAAAAAAATGCAAATACCAGTTTAAATATTAAGGACAGTCTAAAATTCTCAAACACATAACTCATTTTTTTCTTATCTGATCACTGATGATATATAAATATTGCTGATATTTACTGAATCTTTCATTTTCATATATTTGTAATATATTTTCTAAATTTTTTTATATTATAGAATGAATAGAAAAGAATAGAGAAAAATTCAGAATGTCCTATTTGTATTCCAAACATATTTGTTCTACCCATTCAAAGAAATAAATCAGAAAGCTACTCTCTTTTTAATGTGTTATACCTCACCAGGGGAAAACGGAATATATCCACAAAATAAATTTGGTAAACACTAGCAGAAAATTTGTATGGCTTACTTTTGAGATGTTCTTCTGCATTTTAGCTTTACGCAGAGCTCAATTTTTTATACAGATGTTCACACTTTGTAACAGGACTTAAGCATGGTCAATGATCCTCAGCTGTAGTTATCAAACCTGATCCATTTAAGCCAATAATTAGGATTCATAGTCATCTCCAGTGATTGAGTTAGTCATAGACTTTAGAGAAATCTTCTGTGTTTTGTTTTTTGAGATGGAGTCTGGTCTCCAGGCTGGAATACATTTGCATGATCCCTGCTCAGTGCAACTTCTGCCTCCCAGGTTCAAGTAATTCTCCTGCCTAAGCCTCCTGAGTAGTTGGGATTACAGTTGCCTGCCACCGAACCCAGCTGATTTTTTTCTATTTTAGTAGAGACAGAGTTTCACCATGTTGCTCAGGATGGTCTTGATTTCCTGACCTCATGATCTACTAGCCTTGGCCTTCCAAAGTGCTGGGATTACAGGTGTGATCCACCACGACCAGCCCAGAAGTTTTAACCAATAAGAGCCTTACAGGTATCTGCTAGAAAGTTGTCTGGAAGTTTACTTCAAAAAGGAGGTGGGGGGAGTGAGAGGGGAGGGAAGGAGGGGGGGAGGGGGAGGGAAGGGGATGGAAGGGGATGAGGAGGGAAGAAAAAGGGGAGAGAAAGTAGAGGTGGAGGGGAGGGGAGGGAGATGGGGGAGTCCAGGTGGAGGGGACGGATAGTTGAGGGCAAGGGGAGGGAAGAGGGAAGAAGGGAGATCCAAGGAGAAAATAAGAGAGAGGTTTCTGCTGATTATCCAAATTGTAGGTCTGGGACAACTTCAGCTTTCTTTTGACCACAAGAAGAGTTCTCCTAAGAGTAAGACAACATGTTTCATTTACAAATCTGAAGTTTTCTGTACTTTCATACCCTTGCTTTGTGTCGTTATAATTTGTTTCTGTTTATTTAAGAAAAATGAGTATTCTTATGTTACTTGTATCCAAAAGCACACTGATGTACCAAGTGTGTATCAGCTAAACCGATATCTACTGAATGAATATCTCACATGCTTAGTTTTAAAAGTATTAGACATTTCTTGTTAAAGCTGATTATATTTTATCACAGAAGGAACATATTTTTCATACTATGATTTTGATGAGCAGGTAGAATGATATGAAGCATATTTCACATTAGCGCCTTTTTAAGACTGAATTAAGAATAGTCAGTATCATAATCATCTGAGCTGAAAAATTCAGATCTCTGCACTTTTCTCCTGACCTATTAATTCAGAATCTCTGGGGCGTAGTGATCTGAAATCTTAAAATTTAATGTGCAATTTAGTTGGATCTTAGCTGTATAGCTAATAGACACAGAGTGAACTTTTTTATATACAGAAAGCCTTCACTCCTTTGCATTTTTCTAACAAGATACATAATCCCAATTAACTAAATATTATCAAAATGGCTAATTCACCAACATTCAAAAATTTGTTGTTACTCAAATCTAAATATTTTTACAATAATTATGTTTCCAACCACACTGAACTTGTCTCATATACCTAAAATCCTGAAAATAATTAGCATCAGCAAAGGAAATTTCTAGGAATCCAAATAACTTTACTTTTGGTCATTGTAGTCAATTCTAGAAATATGCTCTGTTAAGAAATTTGGATTTTTTATTAACTTTATTTCAATAAATAAATGTTATTTAAGAACTTGAGATGCTCATGAGGTTTTTAGAAATCAGTGCAAATGGTATAGTTTGTAGAATCATCATTCTGTAAGCGTAAGTAAATCAACTCAATTCTAATGATGTTAATTTAGTGTAGATGTGGATGATCCCAACTGTCTCACCAAGTCTGTTGTCTTAATGACCAACAGAGCAGATGCTCCTCCTTCTTTTAAGCAATTCTCATGGAGATAATTATTAGATTCAGCACAGACCAAAGGAATGTGCTCTCAGCTGGGAATTGTTCCTGATAACTGGGCTGCAGCATCTGCCTGCTGATCAGTAGAACGAACAAGCGTGCATTACAGAAAATAACTCACGGCTTTTAATGTACCTGGTAGAGTTTATTTGCATTCTGTGCTGATACTACTGCAGAGTGGGTTTGGAAAGATACTACTGATAACGTACTGTCATTTGTACTGGTGATTAAACCAGCTTCATTGCTGAATATGGTTACTGAAAGATAATTACCGAAGATGCACGCATCTAGAAATTAAAAATGTCAGCCATGCCCTCTGTCATGATATTCTGCAGCAATATGACTTTTTCTTATGGAGCAAGTTGCTTTATTTCATCTTTGATGTCTTTGTTGAAATCAGTTATAAAAAACAGATTATATGCAAATGAACCAGAATCATTGGGAATAATACCTCACAATCTTAATATCCATGTTTAAATGTATAGTGATTCTGGGTTATATTTGCATATTTATAATTTACACTTTTAATTTATTTTAAAATACAAATGTGGGAGCACCTCTCTGCATGTTCGATATCTTAGGCATTCTAATTTGAAGAAATACTTTTTCCCTGACAAAGTAAGATAAGATTACTTTTAGTTGACATGACTAAAGTAACAGCTTCTGTTCAAGCACACTTTAGGTAAAAATACCAGAATACAATGTATTTAAAATGTTCCAACAGGATTTTTAAAAATATATTATTCATACTTAGCAACTTATGAAAAATAAGAGTCTTAATAGCTATTTATCCATAAACAAATGTATTGGTTCAAATTATTTCAATTTACATTAACAATTTAAGGTTTGGGGAAGATAACCTTCATGATGTCAAACAAATATCTCTAGTTTCTAGAGGGTCTGCAAGAGAAATGCTCCAATAATTAGCACGTATTTAAAAATTTTTAACTGGAAATATCCAAAAGACATTTTTTTTTAACTAATGGGCTTATGTGCTTTGTATTTTATAACGTGTATATGTTTCACTTCCTAAATTGCAGAGGTTACATGTTTCTTGAGTAAAACTACTATGATCAGTTTTACACCTCCACCAGGAATATATACACCATTGTATGTTAAATACACCGTGTAGCTGTATTTAACATAGGCCAAAAAATGAAATATATACACCATTGTATGTTAAATACACAGTGTAGTTGTATTTAACATAGGCAAAAAAAATGAAATATATACACCATTGTATGTTAAATACACCGTGTAGTTGTATTTAACATAGGCAAAAAATGAAAATCCGAGGAAGAGTCTTGCTAATTAAATTATTTTTGAATGCCCAAAACTGACCCTTAACTTTGTTCCCAGTTTCTTGGCTAATGACATTTAAATATTTTCTCTGTAACTATAATTATAAAACTCCTTTTATATTTAAAATGTTTTAAGTTAAATCATCTTTAGTTTTTAGCCAACTTTAAGATATTTGATGTTAAATTAAAATTAAATAGCTCTCTTAGCACATCAAAACATTTGACATTATAAGACGTGCACTTACTACATAGCTAAACTTCTCAGATCAATTATAATCAAAATGGACTAAGAAGCTGAGCATAGTGGCTCACACCCATGATCCCAGCAGTTTGGAAGGCTAAGGCAGGAGGACCACTTTAACCCAAGTGTTTGAGACCAATCTGGGCAAAAGGCAAGACCTCAACTCTACAAATAATAAAAATAAAAAAGTAGCCCGGTATGATGGTGTATACCTATACTCCCCACTACTTGGGAGGTTGGGGTGGGAGGATTGATTGAGGGTAGGAGGTCAAGGCTGCAGTAAGCCATGATCACACCACTGTACTCCTACATTCCCACCTGGCGGACAGGGCAAGAACTTGTCTCTTTAAAAAAGAGAGAGAGCAAGGAAAAGAGAGAAAAATGGACTGTGATGACCAGAACTAGGAAAATTACTGAACATAAAAGTATTATGCCATTACAAAAAAGTGACCATTGCAAATACATGAAGGTCCTATGAACTGGACAGCTAATTTGATCACAAGACATTCAGAGTAAAATGTATCAAAATCTCTGTCTATGGCAGACATTAATAAAACTTTTGTACCTGTATTCTTTCATATTACCTGCTTTCTCTTCCTCATCTTCACTTACTTCACTAAACTCTTTGTAGTCACAGTTTACTAATTCTTTAATGATCAGTTAGCTTGACCTACTACCTAAATCCCCTCTCATGTTCTAGCCAATTGCATCTTTTTGAGATTTTAGAATGCCTATGGTTGTTTCATTCACTTTAGCAGCTAGTCATGTTTGCTCTTATTATCATCCTCTCAAAAAATAGCTGAGCATCTGTTATGGGTCAGAGATGATGGAATATAAATATATAAAGACAGGTTTCATGGATCTGTGTTTTCTGTCTAGTTTATTTTCAGTAACTAACATTTGACATAAGGTTATGCAGCAAGTAAAAGTCACAATCCATTCCTAATGGCACTGATAATGACAGTTAAAATTTACTAAATTCTTAGTATGTGTTTTACACTACTCTAAGGCCTTTAATGTGTTTTCTTCTCCTAAATGAACTAAATTCAAGAAGGTGTTACCATAAACAACTTTTCTTTTTCCTCACTACCCCTTTATTTTTTTTTTATTTTTATTTATTTATTTATTTATTTTGAGACAGAGTTTCGCTCTTGTTACCCAGGCTGGAGTGCAATGGCGCGATCTCGGCTCACCGCAACCTCCGCCTCCTGGGTTCAGGCAATTCTCCTGCCTCAGCCTCCTGAGTAGCTGGGATTACAGGCACGCGCCACCATGCCCAGCTAATTTTTTGTAGTTTTAGTAGAGATGGGGTTTCACCGTGTTGACCAGGATGGTCTCGATCTCTTGACCTCGTGATCCACCCGCCTCGGCCTCCCAAAGTGCTGGGATTGCAGGCATGAGCCGCCGCGCCTGGCCTCTCACTACCCCTTTAATCCCAGCCTGAAAATTCATCACTTCTACAAAGCCAGTAGATGAACATATGGGCTGGCGTAAAAATATTCTCAATCAATCTTGACAAATAAACATTCCTCCAGATATTTAAAGTCCCAAATAATCCATGTCAGTAATTAAAATATTCATTCTAATATAAAATAAAAATAATTAAAATTTTTATCTCCTATCCCTAAGACTGATACTACTTTGGACATAGGGGTAGGGGACAAGAGTGGATGGCCAGTTTCTGAACCTTATCCTAGCTATACTTCCTCTGCATCCAAACATTTGTGAGTTTCTCTACCCTTCCAGGATTTGAGCTAGAGAACATGTAATTACTGACAAGGAAATTTTGTTGTCAAGTGTTATTGTCATGTGGTATCAAGGCAAGGTGGGTGATTGTGAAACAGGCCTCACTGTCTGGGGTACCTACCACCCAAAGTTCTTGGTCTTGCAACCAAGGAAATCAAGGAATGAGGACACACCAAGGGTGAGATTGGAGCAGAAGTTTAAAAAGTGAAAGAAAGAGAGAAAGCAATCTGAGACAGAGAGGGGTCCCAGAAAAGGGTTGCCATCCTACAGTGAAATACAAGCATTTTTATAAAAGAGCTAGTGGGAAGGGGATGCTTTATCTACATGAGGCAGGAAAAACCAGTTAGGATTAGGTGTGTCATTTGCATAAGGTGCAAATTCCTGACAGTTCCCACCCAGTCCTTTCTGTGCATATGGGGGATCTTAGGCTGTTACTCCATGTTGCTTAATTACCCTTACTGCACATATGTCAGGGGACAGGGGGCAGAATCCTCCCTTGTAGATGTGCCTGATCCAGGGTAACTCTCCTTATTGGAGCAGCTGCAGGCATGTTCCAAGCAAGCCTTGTGCAAGCCTCCGTATCTGAGTATATCCAAAATAAGATAAGAATATGCTGACTGGGGGCCCCATATGTTTATAAAACTTGCTGCTCACACAGAAGGTACTCTTTGGTGCTGGGCCCTGCTTCTCTTATCTGAGCTTCCAGCTTGATCTTTTAGGCTGCTTCTTTTCATTTGTTAAAAGAGAAATTCTACCAAGGACCTTGCCCTATCTGCTTTGCTGATTTCTTTCTTTCTCCTCTCTTGTTTGGCGTTGATTCTTTTCTTCCACAGGCACTTTCAAGGGTTTTGTTTTTGATTTTGATTTTGTTTAGATTCCCCTTTCTCTCATAAATTCTGATTTCCGTTTACTGGAGTCTCCTCCATGGCTACTGCTTACTACTTTCTCCTCAGCAACTGGGCTGCTTGTGCAAACCAGAGATTTACACTTTCTAATAGAGTCAGCTGCACAGTACGCACTAAAAAGTAACCCCCAAACCCAACCAAAGACACTCCCTTCTATTTTAGACTCTTGAACGTCATACAATTTTGATGTGGGTGATAGGCTAAAGGTCTCCAAATCGGTTTTAAGTGTCTCTCAACAATCTAACCCAAGTGCATTAATAAGATCAACAAATATTTATTGAGTTCTCAGGCACTGTTCTGGTCAGTGAGAAAACTTTAGTATACAGACAACAATCTCTGTCTTTGTGAAACAGATTTTAATGGGAGACACAGAAAACGAGTATAAAAAAACAAAAATATATACTATATGTGATGGATAAATTTTGTGTCACTATGATTAGGCTATGGTGCCCAGTTATTAGGTCAAAACTAGTTAAGTTTTTTTCTGTGAAGGTATTTTATAGATGTGATTAACATCTACAATCAGTTGAATTTAAGAAAATTACACGGGTCTCATCCAATCAGTTGATTACTATGTAATCAACTGAAATCATGACTGAATATACAGCCTGCTGGCTTGCCCTTTAAATTTCAGACTCAAGATCACAACGTCAATTCCTGTCTGAGTTTTCCACATGCCAGGCTGCTCTGTGGATTTTTGACTTGCCATCTCCCACAATCACCTGAGAAAATTTCTTAAAATAAATCTCTTAATGGATATTAAGGAGATGTTAAAACATATATTTCTTTCTTTCTCTATCATCTATCTATCATCTATTTATTTCTTAATATATCATTTATCTAACTATTAATCTTATTGGTTATGCTTCTCTAAGGAACACTGATATTCTTTGGTAGATAGCGCTAAGTGCACAGTAGAAAGAGAGCTGAAAGGAGCTTGCAGCCTATTCATATGTGTGTGAGGGCAGTGAATTAATTTTAGGTATGCTGTTTAGTAAAGGTGTCACTAAGAAGGGGACTTCAGAGGAAAGATAAGGAAAGGGAAGCAGCCTTGGGACTATGTATGAGGAACAGCCTTTCAGACAAAATAAACAGCATTCGCAAAGGGCTCTCAGCTGAGATCATGCCTGGCTTATTTAAGAAGCAGTGAAGCCTACAGCAGTGAGTGGAGTGAAAGAGAAAGAGAAAAGTAGGAAATGAAGTCAGACAAGTTACAGAGGCCAGATCAAATCGTGGAGAACACGTGGTCAAAACTCTGGCAGTTAATTTAAAGAGACAGAACACTGACGGCAGGGAAGTTTTCAGAAGAGGTCTGGCATGACTTTGTTCCATTGACAGTAGGCAAAGGAGGGTAAAGGAAGGAGTAGGGAGAACAGTTAGGAGGTTATTCTGTTAGCCTAGGTGAGGGACGCCAGTGACTTAGAACGGACTGGTGGCTATGAAGTGATAAGAAGTCAGCTAATTCTGGAAATACATTGAAAGTGGAGTCAGGGCAATAGACTTGTGACGAGAGGTGGATTAGAACAAAAATAGAAGTCCAGAATGGCAGCCACCATTTTAGCATAAACAATTTGTTTTATTTTGTTTTGTTTTATTTCTTTTATTATGTTTTGTTAAGATGGAGTCTCGCTCTGTTGCCAGGCTGGACAGTACAGCGGCATGATCTCAGCTCACTGCAACCTCTGCCTCCTGGGTTCAAGCAAGTATCCTGCCTCAGCCTCCTGAGTACCTGGGACTACAGGTGCGTACCACCATGTCTGGCTAATTTTTGTATTTTTAGTAGAGATGGAGTTTCACTATGTTGGCCAGGATGGTCTTGATCTCTGGACCTTGTGATCTGCCTGCCTTGGCCTCCCCAAGTGCTGGGATTACAGGCTGAGCCACTGCGCATAACGAGCATAAGCAATTGAAACAAAATAATAGCCATTAGTTAAGATGAAAGAGGTGCAGAAGGGGGTGGTGAGTGGGGAACTGATGGTTTGAATTTGTTTCAAAAAAAAGCAATTACAAATGTTTTAACATTTAGTCCTATTATAGGAATATTAACCTATTCGATCCATACAAAAGCTATGATGTACCAAGTACCAGTTCAACTGGGAGAACCCCACCCAGGCGGCACTGAGGGCAATGAGAGGCAGACACTCAGACAGGACAGCAAAGTGGGTTTATCCAGGGGGCCAGCAGCCTATTGAACTGAAAGTCTCAGGGTCTGACAGCATGCCAGGCTGAAGTCCCCAAGCAGATTCTGATCCACACAGTTATTATCTCTTAACAGGTGATTATTATTATTAATAAGCAGGTGTTCTCTATTTACTCATAACTCAAAAATATTCCAAGTAGGTAGCTGTTTCCTGCTTACCAGGAATTGCAAACTAAAAGGTATTCTCCACAAGGGAGCCATGGGGACAGGGTAAACTTAACGTTTCTCAACAATGAGGCTAATAATATTGTCCCAATTTCACAGAACAGGAAAGAAAGATTATAATATTTTATGTGTTTGTTATATTCTTCTTGAATTACAAGCAAAATTGTTGAGTGTATTTGATTAACAACCACTCAGTGTACACTGATTGTCGGGTCATGATGCTCAGCAGGCAAGGCAATGTCTAGAAGAAACATCTAGAAACTTCCTACATGTACTCAGTTTTCTTTGCTGCTGTTGTTGTTTGTCTTAACTGGAGGACTGCCTTTCATTTTAGGTTTCAGTGTTCACACACTCCCAAATACTAAGACAAATATTTCTTCAAATTTTATCCATGGATTGTTTAGTTCTATCTAGATTTTCTGATTATGTATACATATTTCCAGGCAAATACCCAGTAGAAGCAACTCTGCATCTCCACTGCTTTTAATGTTTCACTTTCTCTAACTTTTGCTGTGGCCAGGAATGGCACCAAAATGTAGAAAATGACGACAAACACTGATGACTTGCATGTGTTACTTGAGGGCTGTAAGTTGAGCTAATTGGGTTGTGTCTGATAGGCTAAGTTCAATTAAGCTCTATATCTACTTATTCTTGAATGCAAAGTCAGAGGTAAATAGGGGAAATATAACTATACCTGAGACCTCTGCAAGATTGAAAAATATATTGATAATACCCCAGGCATGTGGGATGGGATTTAAATCCAAATTCCATTTAATCTCAAATGATAGCATGACCTGAATTCATATCTGGGTTGAATATTTCCTAATAAAAAAACAAACATCAAGCAAACAAAGATGCTCTGAATCCTAATAATAGTAGAGGATATGAGCAGCACAACTGTGGAGGAAAATCTGGAGGATAAGCAATTTCTAATTTAAGATTAAAACAATATTGTAAATCAAGAATTGTCTTTACTTTCTATTTCTTCTCAATTTAGATTTATACTAGTCTAATAAACTAGTTTGGGGCTATATTACCTTTCACATACTATTTACCAAATGTATATTGTTGCTGCAGTTTTTCTTTTGCCACAGACAGTGAAGTCATTGAAGACCTAGAGTGAGTTACTGAACTTATACATATATGCATTTTGGGAGTCTGAATTCAGTAAAGTGTATATGAGTTAGTTGAGCCAAATAACTTGCACCTAGGACTTCTGATAGGCAGTCCGAGCATCTTTCTACTATTATTTCCTTTTACCAAATGCTTAGTTACTGTTGATATATTAGAAAATAATTTTTTGGATAATCTCTTAAATTAATCCAAAATATAAAGTCAACAACAACAAAAATATACCCTTAAGGTGTTAAAATACACTGTCTAGTTAACGTTGAAGAACAAGCTGGATACAACATCCAAAGTGTCACTACTCCATGTCCTCTCTTTTATCTTAGGCAAATCCTTCCTTGTGATGCATCCAGAAACCCATAATTAATCTCAAGATTCATGTAATCAGGGTTCTTTTCTATTTAAACACATCAGGCCATATCAAGGATGTAAACTGTCTTCTAATACTTCAGCTAATTATGGATCAAAATATAATGATTTCCTAGAGCTGGACTACTTTATAATGGTTTTGTAAAGGAGAGCTGGCTTTTGCTGGAAAAGCCAAGAAAAGAGCAAACAGCAATTAAACATGAACTCCTTTCCACACAGACCAAGAGCTTGGGGTGGTGGAAAGTAAGAGCAACTGTGGAAAATTATTTGCCTTTTTGTTTATAATCTGTTCTCCAAAAGAAGTCATATTTGCCAAAGGTAGGCTATATCAAAGAAGTTAAGGTTCTAATTATCCATTAAACTTTCTGGAACTCAGCTTGTGATTTTTAAATGTAACATATTTTTTATAGTTTCTTTGTAATCCTTAAAGAATTGCATTTCTGGGGCTTGATGTTTCTCCAAGCCATGAGGGTACCAGGATCATTAAATGTTCATGTGAAAATACTGATTAACCTTTTTGTATATTGCTAACATTTGTTTTGTTTTGTTTTACTACTTAAATATCAATCCGGAATAGATGTTATTTTGAACTAAATACTTATAGCTGATATGCAAAGGCTTTTGCAACCAAATTCTTAGAGAAATTGTATTGTCTGCTAGCTCTATACTGAGTGACAATATTCCCTGTGTCATTCTGACAAGTTAGAGCTATTATGACAATGTAGAAGGTTTGCTTTCAGCTATCACAACATTTGAAATTTACATGTGTATTAAACTTAGTTTAAACATAACCCATCCAGTAATCATTTCTTTAGGATTCATCATGGGGGATAAATAAATAAATGAATATCCTATGCCACAGAACCCTAAACTACTTTCAGCATATTTCCTCAGGTGTACTTAAATAAATATATAAAATGTTCGTGACAGAATCAGGTTAATGTTAGCAGGAGGCATTTAATGCAGCAGAAAGGAATAGGCAATTAATCTCAGTTGCAGCAAAGTTTAAGACTTAATGTTGGTACCTTTGAACTGTAAGATCATTGCAAAAAGGGGGATGTTAATATTATTCTCTAAGGATTACGTATGTGTATGCTTAGATAATTTTAACTTTTAACATTATCACTTGCACATTTCTACAAATGAATTATAATAATTGGATGACCTCTATTCTATTAGAGTTTTAGGCTGCATAAATACATGCACACACACACACACACGAGCTCACGCACACACACAGGATGCTATGTTCCAGCACGTTACTTAGATTCTCAAGATATTATTAGTGTTGACCTTATTATTTTGAATGTATTCTACACATTAACAATGTAACCCCAAATATGTAAAACTCTTACACATCAATCAAAAGTATCCAAATGCCCTTCAGGAGGTTAACAGGTAAGTTAACTGTGGTATATTCAGACAATAAAATATCATTCAGCACTAAAAACAAATGAAATATTAAGTGATGAAAAGCACAGAGGAAGCTTAAATACATATTACTAAGTGAAAGAAGATAATCTGAAAAGGCTGTATATGTTATTATTTCAACTGTATAACATTCTGGAAAAGGAAAAACTATGGAGACAGTAGAAAGATTGGCGGTTTCCAGGGATGAGATTGGAATAGAATTGAATAGGCAGAGCACCAAGGACTTTTAGGTCAGTGAAAGTAGAGACTGCAATGGTAGATGCACATTATACATTTGTCCAAACCCACATAATATACAACACCAAGAGTGTACTCTAATGTAAATTATGGACTTTCAGTGACCATTATGTGTCAATGTAAGTTTATCAACTGCAGCAAATGTGCCACTCTGGTGGTGCATATGTGTGGGAGGTGGGGTTAGGAGATATGTAAGAAATCTCTGTACATTTCTCTCAATTTTGCTGTAACCTAAAACTCCTCTAAAAAATAAAGTCTTTTAAAAATAATAATACATTTAACCTGAAGAAATATATGAATTCACAGAGAAAGGCTTAAGTTTCTCTTCAACATCTTGGAATAAATGAAAGACGTTTATTTTTATTTTATTTTATTTTAATTAATTTATTTTTATTGTACTTTAAGCTCTGGGGTACATGTGCTCATCCTACAAGATTGTTGCATAGTTATACATATGCCGTGGTGGTTTGGTGTCTCCGTACCTCTGTTGGCTATATCAGGCATTTCTCCTGGTGTTATCCCTCCAGGAGAGGAGAGGGATAACAGCCCCCAGCTGTCCTTCCCCTCCTCTGGTCCCCCACCTCCTGACCTATGCCAGTGTGAGATGTTCCCCTCCCTGTGCCCATGTATTCTCATTGTTCATTACCTGCCTATGAGTGAAAACATGTGGTGGTTGGTTTTCTGTTCTTGTGTCAGTTTGCTTAGAATGATGGTTTCCAGATTCATCCATGTCACTCCAAAGGACACTAACTCTTCGTTTTTTTATGGCTGCATAGTATTCCGTGGTGTATATATGCCACATTTTCTTTGTCCAGTCTATCATTGATGGGCATTTGGGTTGTTTCCAGGTCTTTGCTATTGTAAACAGCACCACGATGAACATACGTATGCATGTGTCTTTATAATAGAACAATTTATAATCCTTTGGGTATATACCTAGTAATGAAATTGCTGGGTCAAATGGAATTTATATTTCTAGATTCTTGTGTTTCTTAAACATAATTTTAGAGTATATGCATTATTTATGGGAACTAATTAGCATCACACTGGCTAAGGGAGTTTAACTGTTGTAATGTGTATGGAAATGCAAAGACTTTTCTATAAATTATTTTATTTTACTTGGAGGAAATTTATAATTCTAAGGTAGAGGCAAACATACTACACATAAAATATAGTATATATTATATCATATATAATGTATTATATTCAGCGTTAATATATGAATCATATATTGATTTAATATGTAACTAATATATTACATATTACACATTTTATAAATATAACATATATTTTATATTTAATAATATTACCTAAATACATCTTCTGATTCAGTGTCTTCACCCTACTACTTCCTTCTTCAAAATTTGCCTGGTGCCTTTAAACCATGACATCTAGGTGTCTCCAGCCCAACATCACTTGAGTCTCTCATATCCTCTCTTCTAGTCTAATGCGTCACTGTTGTGTGGCCCTTGATGCTTGCCGTCATTATGTTATTTTTCACCTAAGTGTGCTGTGGCCAGTGCCTCCATTTACACTGATCACATGTAACTCCATTTACTCCACTGACATTAAATTACATGGATGTTTTAATACACAGTGCAGCCCACTGATCTGCCACTGTCACTAACAGTCTTGATTCTTTTATCACAACTAGTGGTGCAGCTTTTGTCCAATTGTCTCTGTTGAGTTAGCTACCGCTGTTGTTGGGTTTTTGTTTTTGTTTTTGATTCTGCTACCCCCATTCTTGTACTTAACTTCTGATGGTGAACTTTCTGCCACTTTTTATTACAATTGTTCAGGTCGGTCAATTCAATAGATACTGCTTAAGCATCTAGACTAACACCCAGGATTAGTGCTGTCTATGAGGGAAACAGACATAGTCCTAGCCCTCAGGACATTAATAATTCAAAGGCAGAGGCAAACAGCTATCATATCTCAGTGAGGATTTTACTTACTAGTGTTCATGATTTTACAATTGTTTCTGCTCTTGCCTTCTGGTACTCAAAGTCACTGCTCCATATCTTAAAAAGGTTGCTATGGATGATATAAGAATTAGGAGCACATTATTTATTAATGGAAAGTAGGTCCTCACTTGGGGTTCTTCAAAAAGCCATCACTGCCTCATATTAAGATGCTTCTATCTTTATATTCTATCTTTATGCTTTAATCTGTGCTTTCCATACAGTTATTTATCATGTCTTTCCTTTCTTTCTCATTTTCTGGCATACTTACGCTTATGAGCCTATAAATAGTCTAGTAAACTTTTAAGTCTTTTTGTTTGTTTATTTTTCCTTTTTACTTCTGGCAGGTACATAACTACTTTTAAGCTTTTGTACATGCTGTTTTAAAAGAATCCGAAAAATGTTGTCTCTGTGTTATCACCATGTAATAAATTTAATAAAATTCACCTACCTTTATAAAAATATTAGAGAAAATATAATTTTTAACTCAAGCAAGTAACTTGGAGCTCCTTAAAGGTGGGACCTGTATCAAAATCATTCAGAGCACATTAAAGATCTAGACACCAGGAATATAGAGAGAGGACAGAAGTGCCTGGCAACCACCGAGGTTTCCCTGACTCCAGCTAACCCCTGCTGCTGAGCATCAGGGATGAGAAAGTCCCTTGCCCTGGCAGTTTCTCACTGCCCACACCTTCCAAAGATGACTGAATAGAACCTGAGGAACAGGTTCCAGAGATCCTAGGGGCTGGACTTTGCTGCCTCCCCAAGTGAACAGAATAACAAAGGAAGTGCAGACGTGGATTAGGAAATGATGGAACTTCAAAACGTCATGGGACACCCTTCGGAGATAAAGCTGGATGTGGGAACAGTGGTTCTCTGGGATTTGCCATGTGCTTCTGACATGGAATCAGGGTTGGTTCTACTATCAGGTTCTGGAACCATGTCTGACCACAGTGGCTTGAGAAAGAGATGGTGGTGGTTGAGTAGTTGGAGGTGGCTCAAGAGAGGACGGCCGGAGACAGCTGACAATGGACTTCCGACAATGTGACTGTCCTGGAGGACCTTTCACGGCTATCGGTATCTCAGAGACCCTTGTTTTTACCCAAACAGGCATGAAGGATTTTCAAGAGGGCTGCATAAGCCTTTGCCCAGCAACTGAATAAAAACCTTCTAAGGATAAATAATAATAATAATAATAATATAGAAAATAATATAGAAAATCAAATAATATAGAAATTCAATATAGAACTTATAGTATACAACTGTTATATTCCTTTTTATGTCTAGATTGAAGACCAATCCATAGAAGGAATTTTATTTTAAAATTATAAAATAAGATTACAAAAGCCTGGTGGGAATTTATAGAGTACAAATTTCTTATTATGCCTCTGCCTCCTTCCTACTACAAGGTTTTTGATTTAGCTTATCTTTGATACCAAATATTAAATAACCTTTGAATCTTTTATAACAGGAAATATGCTTTTGTATAAGCTTAAAAGTTGACTTAAGTATAAGAAAACAATCTGTGGAAATGAAAGTTGAAAGCAGAAGAGAACAATGTGAAAGTGGCCACGGCAGTATATAGTGAAGGCAACAAAGGGCAACTGCTTTTGTTTGTTTGTTTGATTGTTTAAGGTTTTTTTTTTTTTTTTT
>NW_016107710.1:894232-1023812 GCF_001604975.1 Cebus imitator
CTCCGTCTTAAAAAAAAAGAGAGAAAATAGTAAACATGAATGAGAGTATTTGCAGAGGTAGCAGATTTACCTCAAATTTTGGGAAAAACATAAAAACTGGATATTCAGTAGTAAACACTTTATTCCTTAAACATTTCTTCAGCCTTCTCCATTCATGTATATGTCTCCGCCATGCTACTTGTCTGCCTCTCTTCCTACCCGATTATTAAATCCCAAACAAATACAAACTGTAAATGGATAAAATGTCCTTTCAGGACAATCCAGCTCAATCTTTTTTTTCTCTGTCTTTTTTCTAGATAGTCCAATAGCCTATTTTTTGAATGTCTAAATAATTCTTAAAGATAATATGTGGATGATGAGGAATTTGATAAGGAATTTTAGTCCAGCTCCAAATACGTACATTTAAAAAATCCTACCACACAATTTAAAATAATGCACATTCTTGAGAGCTTTAAAATATTACTAATGATGCCTAGATAGTTTTAACAGGGTGATTTATTATAAGGAATTTTGCATAAACTAATTTTTTTATAAATAGAATCCCACAAAATAGCTTACAATGTGAATTAACTATTTATTTCACCCATGAGGAATTTAAGTTTACAGAAAATTTATTTCCCTAAGAAATTGTAGATATTTAGAAATTTTAGATATTTAGAAATTTTCTGATGTTTTTATTTATTTGTATTGCATAGGCTATGCATTTCAGTTTTCAAATAGTCAGCTGATTATATTCTGCTCAATTCTGATAATTTTCTTTTATTTTCATGACTTTCTGTGACCTTGGTTTGCAGTAAGTCATATTAGAGTAATTCATAGGGAAAATAAACATATATATTTACTTTTTATTGGGTTAGAGACCCTTAGTAACCAGAAGAGCAAGCAAAAAAAAAAAAGTTAATGTCTCACTGTTAGGAATTTTAGAATAGCCTTTTGCAAATTATTTCAAATAAATGTTATTTTAGTAGGAATGGTAAATCCAAAGAATAGGTAAATCACTTTTTTAAAAAAAAATTATTTCTTCATAGAAACAGATTTTTAAGGTGATTATTCAGAAACCAGGGTTGACATGTACTTACCATTAGAAGGACAATACATATGACATTTTTCATTTGTTTTGCTTATTGTTAAGGCTGCTAGAAGGGTTGCTGGTATATAACAGTAAGAGAAATTGACATCTCTTCTGACAGTAGTGGTACATACTATGTATTTGCCTAGTTATTGGAGGAATTGTTTTAGTTTCCTTTTAGTGTATTATTGTGGCAGGAATAAAGAAAAAAATGGTGTCATAACTAGGAAAGATCAACACCAATTGGTACCATTCACTAAATATTACATCCCATGAGAAATGTTTTGAGTGAGTTGTTTCTAAAATAGCATATATATATATATATATATATATATATATATATATACATGTACATATAGAAAATGGGTATACTTTTTCATTGATAAAACAGACTTAATGGGTTTATTCCAAACCATGAGTTACAATTGGCAATGTCAACTATCAAACAAATAACTAACTTCAAAGTCTGAGTTCTCAAGTAGAGTATATTAGAATGATTTTTAACATAGGCAAAAAATAGACACTTGTCTCCACAATCATTCATGAATGAATATGTTCAGTAAAAAGTTCCAGTGTCCAGGCAACTGACAAAATAATTACTGTCAAAATATACTTAAACAAAATGAACAACATCTAACATAGTGTTTATAGAAGTTTCTGGCACAGAGTATATGCTTAATAAATAATTATTAAATGAGAAAATTAAATTGAGAATGAAGAGGAATGAGAAAATGGAATTAAGCATAACAGTGAAAGAAGTTCATCATCCTAAAAACTGTAGTCCTTTAAAATTATCCCTTGGTTAATCAAAGCAATACACTTTCAGGAGGATGTTAGAAGAATCAATACGGGTATAATTTTATTTGACCCATAATTTTTTTTTTTGGTTGGTTGGTTGTTTTTGTTAGTTTGTTTTTTGGAGATGGAGTCTTGCTCTGTCACCAGCCTAGAGTACAGTGGTGTAATCTTGGCTCACTACAATCTCAGCCTTCCATATTCAAGAGGTTCTCCTTCCTCAGCCTCCCGAGTAGCTGGGACTACAGATGTGTGCCACCATGCACATCTAATTTTTTGTATTTTTAGTAGAGATGGGATTTCACCATGTTGGTAAGGATAGTCTCGATCTCTTGACCTAGTGATTTGCTTGCCTCAGTATCCCTAAGTGCTTGGATTACAGGCCTGAGCCACCTTGCCTGGTCTGGTCCATAATTTCCTTAGAAAGCCTTGTCGTGGAAATTGTCTATAATGAGAATAGTGTCAACATCTGTATTAGGTGGACTCTTGTTCACTAATAAATGCTATTCATTTCATATAAATTAAAAAAATGTTTTAATTCATGTTAATTTTAAATATTAGATTGGTATAGTAAACTAGGGAATAAAGATCAGAGCCCAACAAGTATTTCAACAACAAGACCATAAAACTTTATCTTGACCAAAATTCCAGTCTTTCTGAAAAGTTAATGCAATGTATGTCATGGTAGAGTTATCTTCAGCTATGTTAATAATTAAGAGATAAAATGGAAGTTGATAAGTATTTGAGAAATAAACTGTTAAATGGAATTAATCTACAAAGCTAATATATGTTAGGTGTCCCCATTAGAGTTCAAGTAAGTAAAAGGTGAAAATTTATTTGTTTGGTGAAACTACAAAGAATACAAATAAGCCAATAATTGTTTGATTTAATATTCTGTTCCTCAGTCTTCCAAATTTCCTATTTTTCTTTGATTATTCAGTGTAATTATAACAATGCATTAAACAAATATATTTAGGACATACTGCATATAATTATGGATTTTGGTTTTATAAAGTCATTTTCCTCAAAAGGAAAATGATTGTTCTATTTAGAAAAAGTAATTCTCAAACCAATTAAAATATTCCCATTCTTTCTCATATGATGATAATTGCATTTTAAATTGCAATTTAAATTTTATTGCACACTACTTAATTGAAGAGAAAAATTCATACTATTTAAATTTAAATTGTGGAATAATTGTCACTATAAATATTTTTTTAGCATTCTGAATTCTAATAAACATTTCTTACCAAAATGAACATATAAATCAAGGATTCTGTTATTCAAAGCATGTATGAATATTTTGATAATTAAAATAAATGACATCATTATGCAGAAACACACATATGCAGAAACACACATATGCTTGAACTAAGGATAATAATTTAAAGGACAGAGAAATGACTTGAAACCACCTTGGAGCCTACCCCTATTTCTTGCCCTATCATGAGTATAGCAGGAAGGCAGACACAAAGTGGAGTGAGTGTTAATACGACTAACATTTTTCATGCTGTATGTTTATAATGTTTATTCTGTAATCTAAGATTTTCAGAAATAACTCTGCTTTCGAATGTTTCTCTACAAAAAGCTTCTCTTTTTCTCCCAATCACAGAAGCACATGAGTGGTAGCATACTTCCATCTGTATACATTGCAACTTCTACACCAGTACTCTTCTTTTTCTTTGTTGAGGGAGGGAAGATGAATATTTATTTACTTTACAAAGAGAATGGTATAAAACTGCCATAAACAGTTCCATTTATAGACAAATATAACTGTACATTACACGAGTACCTGGTTCCAACTTGCTTGCCCAAGATGCTTATATGGCTCTGGCTATTAAGTTGAGCACACAAATATCTGTTCCATTGATATTAATAAGTTCCTCAAAGATAACGGTTTTGCTTTACATTTTCACAGGAGGGAAATAATAAATCCATCTGCCCAGCCCTTTCGTAGAGGTGAGCTTCCATCTGAATGTACCTTAGTGAGCACTAAGATAGTATCAGCTCATTTTATTAAAAAAAAAAAAAAAAAAAAAAAAAAAAAAAAAANGAGCTTCCATCTGAATGTACCTTAGTGAGCACTAAAAAAAAAACAGCTCATTTTATTAAAAAAAAAAAAAAAAAAAAAAAAAAAAAAGCTACTAACAATTTGCAGAGGCTTTTGTAGCACACCAAAGTATGTATATAACATACATAAAAAATATTGAGTTAGATTTATCATTTTAAAGGTAAACAGATACCCTAACACTGCCAAGAGTAGGTAATGAAAAGGAAGAAAAACATTAAATTATTTAATTATAAAAATATTTTATTTGGTAAAAAATTCCAACAAGATTATCATTAATAACAAAAACCAAAGAGAAAAAATAATTGTTCTTTGATCCATTAGTAATTTAAATAAAAATGAAAGCCTCTTCAAAAGCAGCTATAACAGTACCCTTCTTTTTATAAAACTTAACAAAGCCTCTCTTCCATCTTACACGTTCCTGTTTGTTGTCACCTCTCTATCTTCTGGCCAAGTTCCTTCTTCCATAGAGAACTAGACACTTGGCTTAAAACCCTCTTCACTAAAACTGCTTCCATTACTCAAGCTAACCTCAGCATAAATGCTCGCTGCCTAACAAACATCTTAGCGTTAGTTTTCCGTCAACATCCAACCCCCTTGTTATATCATAGACCTAGTTATCTGGACTGTTATCCCTTATGAAGTATACTTCATGTTTTTATGCAGTATAATTCCGTCACTCAAGCTATTTTTATAGCACTTATTTGGCTCTGATATTTTTCTTTCCGTAGTAAATTTTCAAATCTTCTAGATCAATCTTCATTTTTAAAAATCTTAGACTTCCCCTATTTCCCCCCAACTGACCGTGGGATCACATTTAGTGGCTCATAACAGAAAATAAAGATAACACTGGCTGAAACAAAAAAAAATAAATAAAAATAAAAATAAATAAAAAATAAAAAAAAAAGAAAAACAAAAAGTTGACCCCCCCAAAAAAAAAAAAAAATCTTAGACTTACCTGTGCCTATATCCTGAATGGTTTTGCCTAGGTTTTCTTCTAGGGTTTTTTATGGACTTCATGACTAAAACACCAAAAGCATTGGCAACAAAAGCCAAAATAGACAAATGGGACCTAATTAAAGTTAAGAGCTTCTGCACAGCAAAAGAAACAATCAGAGTAAACTGGCAACCAACAGAATGGGAAAAATTTTTCACAATCTACCCATCTGACAAAGGGCTAATATCCAGAATCTACAGAGAACTAAAGCAGATTTACAAGAAAAAAACAAACAAACCCGTTCAAAAGTGGGCATAGGGTATGAACAGACACTTTTCAAAAGAAAACAAATATGCAGCCAACAAACATGAAAAAATGCTCATCATCAATGGTCATTGGAGAAATGTAAATCAAACCACATTGAGATACCGTCTCATGCCAGTTAGAATGGTGCTCATGAAAAAATCTAGATACAACAGATGCTGGAGAGGATGTGGAGAAAAAGGAACACTTTTACACAGTTGGTGTTTGTGTAAATTAGTTCAACCATTGTGGAAGACAATGTGGCGATTCCTCAAGGATCTAGAAATAGAAATTCCATTTGACCCAGCAATCTCATTACAGGGTATATACCCAAAGGATTGTAAATCATTCTGTCATAAAGACACATGCATACGTATGTTCATTGTGGTGCTGTTTACTATAGCAAAGACCTGGAACCCACCCAAATGCCCATTGATGATACACTGGACAAAAAAATGTGGCACATATACACCATCGAATACTATGCAGCCATAGAAAACTATGAGTTTGTGTCCTTTGTAGGGACATGGATAAACCTGGAAACCATCATTCTCAGCAAACTGACACAAGAACAGAAAACCAAATACCTCATGTTTTCACTCATAGGCGGGTGATGAACAATGAGAACACTTTGGCACAAGGAAGGGAACAACAGTCATAGGGATAGGTGGGGTGGAGGGGAGGATGGGGAGGGATAACACCAGGAGAAATGCCTGATGTAGGCGACTTGCAATGGGGAATGGAGACAGCAAACTACCATGACATGTATTGTACCATGCAACAATCCTTCAGGACGTTCACATGTACCCCAGAGCCCAAATACAATAAAATAAATAAATAAAAATAAAAACAAAAAAGAAGGCAAAAAAAAAAAAATCTTAGACTTGACAATGAACTATGTTGGAGGAATATATATACTCCAGTTGCCACTTCTTTTATCTTATCTCATTTGAATGTTCAGCCACATCTCAGAGTATACCATTCTCAATTTATTTGAAATATCATCTCTTACTGCCTTCTTTTTTTTTTCCTATTCTTACTGGCTGCTTCATCTCAACAACTTTTCTAAGTTCCTTTCTCCCATGCTAGCATCTTTAAATTTTAGAAAAACTTCCAGATTTTAATATCTGCTAATGACTCTCTACTTCTCCACTGCTTCATTTTTCTCCTCTATAATTATGTTCAAAATTCTTGATGTTCAGTCATATTCTTGAATAAATCAACCTCATTTCTACTTCAGGGTTTTTGCAAGCTCTCTTCCCTGTCATTGGTTTATATTTTTCCTTATTTTTTGTATGCCTAGCTTTTAAAAATTCCCTTTCAGATTTTACATTTCCAATCTTGGTTAAGCTGTCAAATGCTCTTTCCACCTCTTCACCTATTCTTTATGAATTCACTCGGGAGGAATACCTAGCATTTTTGTAAAGGTATGTATTTTTACAATGCAATTTCAGATATTCAAATAATATTATTTTTACTTTTTAAAAAAATTTTACTATAAAACCTCTATAAGAGGCCAGGCATGGTGGCTCACACCCATATTCCCAGCACTTTGGGAGGCCGAGGTGGGTGGATCATGAGGTTAGGAGTTGGAGACCATCCTGGTCAACATGGTGAAAACCTATCTTTACTAAAAATACAAAAATTAGCCAGGCATGGTGGCATGCACCTGTAATCTCAGCTACTCAGGAGGCTGAGGCAGGAGAAAAACTTGAACCCAGGAGGCAGAGGTTGCCGTGAGCCAAGATCACGCCACTGCACTCTGGCCTGGGCTACACAGAGTGAGACTCTTCCTAAACAAAAAAAACCTCTATAGGAAAACCTAGGAGAATCTCTAGGTGACCTTGGGCTTTGTGAATTTCTAGATATGGCAGAAATGCTTCATCAATGAAACTAAAAATTGTAAATTACACTATTAAAATGAAAAGTTTACAGTCTGCATAGGAAACTGTAAAGAAAATGATAAGACAAATCACAGAGTAAGGAGAAATATTTACAAAACATAAAAGGTAAAAATGTATATCAAAAATATTCAACGAACTCTTAAAACTCAACAACAAAGAATCCAATGATACAATTACACCATGGGCAAAAGATATGAACAGACAACCAGAAAAAAAATCCAGATTGACAATAAGCATATAAAAATATGCTTAACATCACTTGTTAATAAAACATTGCAAATTAACATATTACTGCAAAAATATTAGATTTGCTAAAATCTAAAGAACTGACCATATTAACTGCTGTCTAGAATGTAGAGTGACATGAAGGTTCATTCCTTGATGGTGGGAGTGTGAAATGTACAGTTAATTTAGAAGAGTGTGGTGTTTTATTACAAAGCTACCATGGTTTGAATGTCTCTTCCAAAATTCATATTAAAATTTAATTGTTAATGTAAAGGTATTAAGAGGTGGAGCCTTTAAGAGGTGGTTAGATTGTGAAGGCTGTTCTCTCATGAATAAATTAATGCTGCCAACCTAGGAATGGGTTAGTTATTGTGGGAGTGGGCTCTTAATAAAGTGGGATTGTGAGAAAGAGAAATATGGCACAATTTCATCTTTCTGTCTTGCATGGTTGCTTGCCTTTTTGCCGTGCTAGGAAGGCTCTCACCAGTTGCTAGCACCATGTTATTGGACTTTCCAGCTTCCAGAAGTTAAAAAAATAAATTTGTTTCATTTATAACTTATCCAGGCCATGATATTCTGTTATAGCAACAGAAAATGAACTAAAACAAATATAATTTTACTATAGGATCCAACAATTACACTTCTGGGTATTTATTAAATTAATTTGCAAGCCTACATCTACAAAACTAAGACAAATCAAAGCAAAAACAAGCAAATAAAGACACTTTATCTGACAGTTTATAGTAGCTTTATTTAAAATAGTCCAAAATTCAGATTTGCTAATATGTCTTTTGGTAGATTAATAAATAAACTAACTGTGGCATATCCATTCATTCAGTGGTAAGTTTTTCAGGGATAAAATAAATGAGCTATTAAACCGAGAAAAGAATAAGTGAAACAAATTGGTACTAAGAGAAATAGCCAGTCTGTACATGCTACATACTATACAATTCCGGTTATATAGTGTTCTAGAAAAAGGAAAAATTATAGAAACAGTAGAAGTGTCAGTGGTTGCCAGACATTCAGGAGAAAGGGAGGAAGGTTGAATAGATGAACTGCAGGAGATTTCAAAAGCAGTTAAAATGATCTGTATAATTCTGTGATATTGGACATAGGAAATTTTGTATTTGTGAAAACTTATAACACTTTATAGAACAAAGAGTAAACAATAATATATGCAACATTTAAAAGTAATTGGGAAAATGTGAGATCTTGTAAGAAACGCAGATTGTGACAAAATTATAACTACATTTCAAGGCCAGGCACGATGGCTCACACCTGTAATCCCAGCACTTTGGAAGGCTGAGACGGGCAAATTGCCTGAGCTCAAGAGTTTGAGCTCAGCCTGGGCAACAAGGTGAAACCCCGTCTCTACAAAAATGTAAAAGAACTTAGCTGGACATAGTGGCATGCATCTGTAATCCCAGCTACTCGAGAGGCTGAGGCAGGAGAATTGATTGAACGAACCCTGGAGGCAGAGGTTTCAGTGAGTAGAGATAGCGCCACTGCACTCCAGCCTGGGTGACAGAGCGAGACTCTGGCTCTACAAAAGAAAGAAAAGGAAAAGAAAAAGGCTACAACTGCACTTCAAATATACAAAACCTCAGCGAAGGGAGAAAAGTTGTCATCTTAAGTAACTTTGGAAATGAATCTTAGTCTGTAATACATATGTACTGCTCTCTAGTTGATAAACTTTTTCCAATAGAGCTATGGGTTAAATATTCTCACATCAGGAAACGTATATACTGGAACTGAACAACTGGAGAAAAGAGAACCCTTATACACTGTTGCTGGAAATGTAAATTATCACAGCTACAAATGTTATCACAGCTATATTTATATTTACAGCTATAACTGTAGATAAAATAGTAAGCCAGTTAATTACATTTGTTTTCTCTCTTTTTCTTTCCTTCTTCCCTCTCTTGTTTTCTTCTTTTTTGTTTATTCATTTGTGTGTGTGTGTGTGTGTGTGTGTGTGTGTGTGTGTGTGTGTTTCACAGTTGATTGAGTTATTTGGATAACACACTTGACTTTTTTTTATTCTGCCTACTGTAGAGCTATTCTGTAAGACAATGTTTCTCCACAGAATTTTAATTATACCTGAGGCATTCATTTTTTTTTTCTGGAACCTTAAGTTGGCCTGATAAGTGGCAAGTCACTTGGGATTTACTTCAATGCAGACTAATGATCATCAAATTTAACTGGATGTGACTATCTAAATCTGTATAGAGTTAGATCACTCTCATCTCTTAAGGAATATACTTTATATAGGCAGCAGTTCTTTCATGAAGGTACTAGAAAAGTTTCCCTTTGAAGATGCTCTGTTTAGCCTACCCTCATTTGACATCCCTGACCTCAAAATGCCAATGTCACTCAGAATCCAAACAGGCAGCAAGGTAGTTTCATACCCTTCAGGGAAATGTGCTCCATAATTATCTTTATTGTCCTAACTCATGACCCTTCAGAAGATTCTGCACCATTGTGAGACAAATTCTTCACATGCTCTTTGTATAAATCTTAAGTAAGAAAATCTACATACCTGATATCTTTTATCTAATGATGACAGCATTTTCAATATATGAATCACATATCTTTAGTCATGTATCCACTTTCTGATCTGATCATTATGATGATAAAGGAGAAGATACAGATAAAATGATATAAAATTGGTCATTGAGTATGCTGCCCATGTAGAGTAGGAGAGGGAATAATGAATGGTTTTCCTTAGAAGGTGATGTGGGTAAAAAACACATAAAGAATGTTATCACCAGATAGACTTCATAGAGCTTATGTTTGGGGCATTTTGTAGTTCTGTTATATTTACATTCTTTCATAGTTCCTGGTTTATGTTCAATTCACGCTCTATAGTGTTAAATATGTTAATAATAAAGAAAGAACAGAAACATGTATTTTTCATAATGAGTATCATGATACTAACAAGTGATTGTCATGAATAGAAAAACAGGAAACTAGCTCTTTGTGGTATTTACTATTTTATTACAAGTATACCGTGTAAAATTAAACAATTTTCCCAAAGTTTTGAAACATTGAATTCAGGCACTATCTACACAGGGAAAAAAAATAAGATTTGTAAAATCCTCTTTACTTTAGCAATTAAATGTGTCCTATTATATATTTGATCAAATAGCATGTGTTCTGATTTGTCTATTAAACACAAAAACAAATTTTGAATAATTATTTGGGATTCATTCAAAACACCTTTCACTTTGTGTGTTCTTGTAATTGCATATACAAATACAATACAAATATAAATGCTACTTTTTAAATAGTGGTACATCGATTAAAAATTGATCATAATTTTAAAACACTTCTTATTCTCACATTTTTACAGCACTTTAAACATTTCGCTTATACTAAGTGTTAATTCTTTTAGGATAAGAATATATTTTAGATACAAAGTATGAATGCAATATAAAATATATCTTAGGATAAAAATATTAGAATATAATCCTTTTAGGATAAAAATATAATAATACAAGTGTGAGAGGGGCAGGCTGGAAGACACCTAGACTCAGCTGAGACAGGTACATTAGAAACATTATGTGTACATTGCAAACAAAAAACAGAAACATAGAAACATAGATACATTTTCCTAACTAAATGCACCAAGTTCCACATATTACTTTTACCTTGTTTGATTTTTAATAGACAGAATTCCTTACATCACTTAATATAAAGCCATGTAATATAAATCAAGGGAACAGAGAAGCAATTCACATTAATGCTTTGTATAATGAGCTAAAATCTGTCCAAAATTAGACATGAGATTTAGAATCCTGGAATACAACATAACAATTGTAAAGAAGACTTAAAAGAACACTTTCAGAAGAGAATGTGAACAACTTTAACTTGGTGATTACAGTTTTTGCAGACATTGCAACATCAATGAAAGTTAGCAGTAATACTTCTCATGCATAATGCTAGTATGTCTGAAGATTAATTCTGATAACTGCTCATTATTAGACATATTAGTGCATATACTTTGCAAGGACATTTGTCAACACTTGACTTATATGAGTGCTCAGTGTGAAGCTACTGAACTGTATTGAGGACTGTAGTGCGCATGTTGTTTGATGCCAGATGTGCTGCAGTTTGGTCCTTTTACTGAGATTAAGCCATTCTCAGAAAGGCATGGAGGAGTTGAAGCACTTGCCTCCTACAGAGAGTTTGAGATTCATTCATTAAACTTACTGCAGCAAAAGTGCAATAAGTATGTGGCATTGTTATGAATTTTGTTTTAGATTTTGCCATGTTTAGTGCAAATCTGTGATAGTCAACAATTTATCATAGGAAGATAAGTTTATGGATAGTGTGAGGTTCCTATCTCAATGTCTTCAGGCATTGGGAAAAATGTGTACACACTGCATATTTTAAAAATTATGCTATGCAAAGTTAGTGTGTGTGTGTGTGTGTATAGTGTGTGTGTGTGTGTATATATATATGTATATATATACACACACGTACAAATGTATATATAATAAACATATATATACACAAACATATATATTTATATATATGAAATCTTTGGAGAAAAATGACCTAGATATGATTCATCAAGAATACAATTTTTAATTCATTGATGTTGAAATTACTCTTTGATTATTAACTCTGGGTTAGTATGCTTTTTAATAGAAAATTTGTTTATCTTTTTAACATTTTATTGAATATAGATCTTGAATTTAAAAATCCACAATTAACTTATGGTGGGGATGTTTCTTATATTTTAATCCAGAACGGTACAAGAATGAAGCTCCTTCATTATTTAGACATGGCTTGTTTCTAAATCCCATACATTGAATAATGTATACATAATCTTAAGTTTTTATTTAACATACCTAAACTATGTAATATACTACCATTAAAAAACTGACTTTTAGGTATAATAACATGTTAAATGTTATGAAGAAATAATAACAGAAATAGTAATAATAAAATAATTAAAATAATATTTTCTTTATGTATTTTTTATCTCAAACCATTGTACTTAACACCATAGTAGAAAAATTCTTGCTGTTGGTGTTACTAATACATAGATTGTAGTATCATTGCCTCTAAAAGGCTGCAAAGACAATCTGATAAGTGGTAACTACAGAAGTCACAGTAATTTATATGTAAAAGTTAGCATGCTATTTAATATATAATTAATATATTGGACTCTAAGAGAATGAAATCAAGGACAGCCAATTTTCCAAAAGTTCACAGAAACAGCACAGACTTTTCGAAGGTGAATGCTGACTAAAAAGAGGAACTATGAGCTTCTCATTGAAATAGGGAATTATAAAGTTTCTAGTGCCCCTGGACAGAGGCAAATGAGAAAAAAGTATGCTAAAAATTAAGTGTGAATAAGGACTTTTTGTGTACCACTCAGGATGTGGTGATGATTAATTGGGATAAGGGAATAGCACATGTTTGAAAAGGTCAAGTGTAAAATCCAGGGCAAGGTCTTCTAAAAATAATAAAGGGACTTACTTGAATGTCAGAAAATAAAGCAAAATATCACTTCTCCCCCACTTTGCATAGTAATTTTTAAGGATTTTGATAGGATTCCATAGTCGCAATATTTTTTAAAGTATGTTTGTCTATTAATCTTAAGCTTCCATCTTAAAGGATTTGAGTTCACTAGTAGCTTTGAAGCAACTGGATGCCCAAGTTTCTACATAAATGCTCTTTTAATCTCTTGATTTGAGAGCTGTTTACTCCAATAGTTTATTCATTGGGCTTTTCTAAAAATGACGACATGGAATTCTTTTGGCCTGTGACCTTGAATCTCTGTTCTTTGGAGGCACCCATGGTAGAAAGAAAGGTGTGGGGCCTGGGAAAGCTGACCTCCCTTCCAGCACTTCAACCAGAGGATTCCTGTTTATTCCATTTATTTGGAAACCTTGTAATATATATGACAGATTTTTCATCCTGTATAAAAGTTTAAAAATAAATACTCTAAAGGTAAATAACACAAAATGGTATACAAAAACAGGATGAAAACTACAGACATAGTATGTTTTTGTCTTGCACAGTGTTTTCAATATTGTCAATTTAGGGATAAAAAAAAGAGAATTTCCAGCTTATTCTGAAAACAAGTCATATATGGCTTACATTTTTATAGTGCAATAACTAAAACAAATAAACTATAGTCTCCATTAAAAAGGATCTTCAATCTTTCCCCTCCTCCCATCCCTTCAAGCATTACTGTCACTTAAAATTATTTGCAGAAGGAGCAGGATTGAAAACAACAATAATAAAATAAAAAAGTAATTATTCATGGCCTGCTAGCCCCACTTATTTGCATCACCTATTAAGCTCATGTACACAATTGAATACGATCGTTGTTAGTTATTATCATTTCGATGAATAGTGAAAGTCAAATATGTAACAGCTAAAATATGGAATGAGGATAAGACTAATAACTGAGGGCCTCTTCTTTCCCTTCCTCTCTTCCCTCCCTCCCACTTGTCTCTTTTTCTTCCTTCCTCTCTTCTTCCATCCTTTCTCCCTTCTTTTCTTTCTTCCTTCCTCCCTCCCTTTCTCTCTCCTTCTCATTCTCTCTCCCTCCTTCTCTTTCTCTTTATCTCTCTTTTGTTCTCTCCCTTTCTCCCTCCCTCCTTCTTTCTTTCCTTCCTTCCTTCCTTTGTTTTTTTTTTCTTCTTTAACAACAGATGAGAAACTAACCATAAACTTAAGTATTTAAGATATATAAGTTTTTCATAACTCAAGTTATAATTTGAACCCCCATTCTTCTAGGGTGATAGAAGATAAATCACTCAAATCAAACAACAGGGTTCCTTTCTTTACACCTCTAGTTTTCAATAGACAGGACATGATTACAATGTCATAGTTCCATTTACTCTTCAAATAATTTGTGCACATGGGAGCCCTTGGAGATTTCCCTCACCGATCTGTGTAGGCTGCCACTAATCTGATCCTTTTTCATGGTGGGTAATTTTTATAAGAGAATAACTGTTATTCCCATGTCAGGCTTCAGGACATGAGCAACATTGGGTGTATTATTTATAACTCTGGGGCATGAAAATCTCTGTAATGTTATTAATAGCTCTTACCTGCTTTCTTCAGAGTCACACTCGATCCCAGAACCAGTGAACACAGAACACAGTAGGCCTAAATGCATAATGGGAAGGAGAGAGAAATACTGAGAGAAGAGGGAAAAATATTTAACCTTACTTACAAACAGAACCAATAATCCATAAAATTGCAATGACTAAACCACATGTTCTTAAGTTTATTCAAGTAGGTAATGTCACTCTGTGATAGAAATCCAAATATAGTTATAAAAGTTTCATGATACAGAGGGATAACTAAACCAACCACTTGAAAACTTAATTAGGTTAACTGCACCGTAAAGTATACAAATGTCTAATATCTGTAACGGAATAGGCAAACAAATAATGTAGAGTGTACTAGTACAGAAAATTAGGAGGGGCGTAGTTGTTCCCAGTGCTAATTAATAGATCTCACAAATATATTGGAAAGGAGTATTAGAGTATGCACAAATAAAAGAGAATCAATAATACCATTCCTTGACAGGGAGTTAGGAAAAATTATAAATGGAGTTTAAATTGGTAATTATTACATAGTCATCTGACAAATAACATTCAAGGCACCATCAGCCAAAGTCTTAATTTATCTCACATTGTGCTGCTGGATAGACTAATTTCTTCAGAGGAGAGGTGAAAAACTCTGTTACTCTTGGAGTCATTGCTATGCTTCTACATAATTTGTTTAACTCTTAGAAGCAATTTTTAAAAATAGTGTACTCCTCTGACAGTAATTTCCAATAAAGCCTCACAATTTATTGATTAATATTTTTGTCAGAGAAATCATGTCTTTATTTTGACACTTGCTATCCTCATCATCCCTGGATGAACGCACTCTCTTGAGTTTTTCCTAAGCTATAGTTTTACTCTAGTTCACCAGTGAAATATATGAGCAAAAGTCCTCCAGGGAATAAAGTTAGGGACCCAAGTTAGGGACAAAAGAGTCAGACCTGCATAGAATAAGAGCAGCAGATGGACTAGTTAAGAAATTCACCTTACAGCCAGAGGAGAGAGTTTTCATTCCTACCACCTGGGAGATCTGATAGTTTGCTTGGGTCAATAAATGCAGTATGTTTCTTATTCTTTCTTTTCCAAATTAGAGTTTTAGTTTTGGGTTTTTAGTTCTTTATTCCATATCATATATTTGATGTCCTAGGGTAACTTGAATTTTAGTGTATTGATTGTCAGTTTACAAGGAGGTTATGCAAACCTAATGTGAAAAATGATCTTAAATTTTAAGCCAGAAAACTGTTTGAGTGAGTTTGTGCCCTCTACCTGGAGGAAGGGATGATTGGGTTTTATGTATAGCACACAAGATGTGGTCGGAAAACTTAATGCCCCTAAGGTTACATTATATACAATTTATCACTGTTATATCCAATAAGCTAAAACATCCCAGAATGCCCTGACTTGGAGGCCTTATCCTGTGTTTCTGCCATTGCCTCTGATTTGCTTTGTTTTTATCTGTAACATGGAGAAAATGATAACTTTATTTTATAACTTCGCAGAGAAAATTACCTGAGATAAGTTGCATAGAATATGACAATGCGTGACATATATATCTTAGCTACTATCTTTGTGACTGTTAGTACCATTATCAGAGTTATTCTTCTTCCCGTCAGGTCTGGAGCAGTTCATGGAGCTTAGGATGCTAAATCCAACTTTCCTCTCGGGACTTAATAATCTTGCCAATCTCTTGTTCATTCTCTGAAGTCTTTGTTAATCATATAGGAACCCCAGGATCACACTACTCCCTGAACCCGATGATACATACTCTATAATTAAGAAACATTTGCAATTGCTGCTATTTCCTTGAAAACTATTGTACTCTTGTCTATCAAGTGTCCAACCACGTACAGTAATTGGTTTCCTCTCTCATTTATTGAACGGAGGCACCAAGTTTATGCAGCATTCATTTCATTATTCCTTAATCAGTGTTCTCTCCCATTCATGATTGTACCTTTTTCAGAGCTTCTGGTGCCAATTCAGTATCCAAACCTCTTTGCCCTTACTTCTGTCTTACAGATTAACAGGTAGTTATTTTTGTCAACAAAATAAGCGGAAAGAAATACTTCAATTTCCTGCTGTTGAATACACAGGCCTACTTGTATTTATTTCTCTTCCCCCTCCCCATTCTCTTTTCTTATGAAGATAAAATGTATCTTGTCTTTTTAAAATAATCTCTGTATTTTAGGACATCTTGCCTTTCCAGAGATCTTGCTTTCCTTTTTATTTCTTTTCCTAAAATTCTAACTCATCACAACTGCATTAGTCCATTTGTACTGCTATAAGAAAATACTGGAACCTGAGTATTTAATCAAAAAACTTAAATTTATTTCTTGTAGTTTTGGAGGCTGGGAAGTCTAAAACCAAGGCACTAGCATTTGGTGTCTGTTGAGGGCTCTCCTGCTACATCCTCATATGATAAAATGTGCAAACGCTATGGCCTTACCTGATGGAAGGATGGAAAGACAAGAAGACTACATTAGTTCCTACCAGCCCTTTTATGAAGCACAAATCCATTCAAAAGGGCAGAGTACCCATGAATTAACCATGTCCCAGAAGGCCCTACTTCTTGATACCACCACAATGAGGACTAAGTTCCAACATAAATTTTGAAGCATGGATAAATGTTCAAACCACAGCTTCCTTCATTTCAGCATTTAAATAGGCTTCATCATCCCATATTTGACAACATAAAATCCTTCTTACATCTCAAGGATTTTTTGATTTCGAGGCTTTTTTTCCCCTTCTGAAGATCAAACTTATTGAAATAATTGTTTTTACTCAGTGTCTCTATTATTAATATTTCATTCACATTTATTCTACTGATTCTATTTGGATTTGTGATGCCACTTCTCTGCCTAACCTGCACTTTCTCAAGCCTCCTGCCAACATTACTCAATAACAGAGTAGATACTTTTGCAATATCAACATATTGAATAGAACTGAGCACTCTATTATAAAAATACCTATTTTTCATATTACCTACTATGCTTTTAGTTTACACCCTACCACTCATGACAATCTCTACTGTAGGCTCATTTTTAGATGAGCTAGATGCTCTCATGGCTTTACCCACCACCTTTTTTGACAAATTGCCCATTCATAGTTTCAGCCTGAATTCCTCAATTCCTCTCTCAAATTTCAAATTTGTATAGCCTACTAAATACTTTACTTCTTTTGTTGAAATCACAATGTATTTCTCCATTCAGCTTGCCCAAAGCCAAATGAATGGTCATTTTTCTGAAGAAAGCAGCTCTTACTGAATTTCTGATTTCAGTAGATTGCACAATTATCCAAAATTAGGACACTGTTGGTATTGTTTAACCCAGCTTACAAGGCATTTCAAGAGCTTACACCTGTCCTCTTTCAAACAACACCTCAAGCAATGTCCCAAAATCTACATAAAATTTAATTCTTTCTTTTTCTGGAAGGTACACATTTGCTTGGTCAGCAGTTCTTTATCCAAGTTTCTCCTCTGCCTAACACCACCTTTTGTGGCTCCTAGTTCCAGATACACACACACACACACACACACCCCTCAATTCTATTCATTCTTCAGTTCCCAGGTCAAGTTTTCCTGACTTCTGTCTCCATAGTTTTCTACAATAGAAGCCATTTATATGGGCTCTTCTTAAACCATGCCTCCATTAGTGAGCATATCACATTTTTTTTAATTTGCATTCCTAATTATTTATCTCTCAAATAAAATCTTTACAATGCACCATCTATCCTAGATTGTTTATCTTTGAATCTCCAGTCTATTGCACACTATATTAATAAGCCAGAAAGAATAAAATAATATTGTTGTAGATTACTAGGACTAAAATAAACAGACTACAGACATGTTGTGTGTAAACAACAAACATTTATTTCTGAAAGTCGTGAAGACTGGGAGGACCAAGGTGTCAGCATTGTATGAAAAGAATCCACTTTTTAATTGATAAATGGCTGTCCTCAGAGGTTTTTTTTTTTACAAGGCCACTAAGCCCATTCATTAATTATCAGCCCTGATGGTCTTATCACCTCCCAATGACTCGGCCTTCTACTATCATCACATTGGGAATTAGATTTCAACATTTAAACTTTGGCAGAACACACACATTCAGACTGTGTAGCAAATAAGTAATGTGACATGTTTCTGTTGCTACTCCTACCAGTTTTACTCCAATTCTCCACCAGCCAACCACAGTTGTGTCTTCATTCTTTTTGTTTTGTTTTGTTTTTGAGACTGAGTCTCACTCTGTCACCCAGGCTTTAGTGCAGTGACACGATCTTTGATCTCTGCAACCTCCATCTGCTGAGTTCAAGTGATTCTCCTGCCTCAGCCTCCTGAGTAGCTGGGATTGCAGGCATGCACCACCATGCCAGGCTAAGTTTTGTATTTTTAGTAGAGACAGGTTTCACCATGTTGGTCAGGCTGGTCTTGAACTCCTGACCTCGTGGTGTGCCTGCCTTGGCCTCCCATAGTGCTAGGATTACAGGTGTGAGCCACCACACCCAGCCATCTTCATTCTTACTAATAATATTTATACTTTCTAAAAATAAAGTTAACATTCAAATCACATTAGAATCAAGTAACAAGCAATGCCGAAAATGAGGATATATAATTAAACTCAGATTTTTAGTAAGCGGAGAGTTAATGTAAAGTCTTCATCACTGAAAATACGTCATACCAAGATCTTAGGATTCATGCTCAGTGTACTCAATTAAAGTTAATTGAAATAACCATTGCATTAATAAAATTCTTAGTAGAAATGTGTGGTTAATGTTAATCCCTGAATTATTTAACAGAACACAATATGAAAACAGGGTGATGGAATACTTGCTATACTCATTAACTCTACAGATAACATTAAACTACAAGTAGGGACAAGAAGGTGGCTACAAATGCAGAAGATGAAATCATCACATTGAACACGATCTTGGAGAATGAAACAATACATGGAAAAAATGCAGTCGAGATTAGATAAGGGTAGTATGTTTGAAGAAAAAAATAAATTTTCCATGCAAAAATGCAAGAAATGCAAGTATGTCAGAAAAATAGCTAAATGTCATAATAGATAACAACCTACCTAGCCATGCTCTGGAGAAAGCAAAGGCAGTGCTGAATTCTTAAACAGGAGACAGTCACTGAGAAACCATGAGGTAATTCTTATGTTATATCCAGCTGTGCCTTGACTTTTTTCTTTAATCAAAATCAATGCCATTTTGGGAAATGTAAAGAGAGTTCTGGAGAAGGCAGCGGAATTCACTTTAAACTTAGTGATAAAGAAATGCAATGAGAAAAGGAATAATCTGGGTGCAACAATATTCAGAAGACAAATTGTGTTATAAAATACATAACAGATCCTGGGTAAATGACGGTGCCCAGGTGGTCTCCACTAAGCCCAATCATGCAGAAGGAAGAGTAAAGGGTAACATATAAAAATAGCCAAGATGTGGTAGGGATTTCTAACAGTTGATAAAATACTAGCAGGAGACACTACAGAGATAAAAATTAAAATTGATTTTTTCTTTGAATGGCTTACGTAAAATCCTAACGGAGGGCAAACTAGATTACCTTCCATTTATTCCTAATATTCATAAAATATGGATAGTATTGTTTTAATATTGCTTTTGACAAGCTGATAAAAATGCAGTAATCCCCAGAATAGATATTTATAAAAAGTAGAAGTGACAACAACATGGACAAAGCCAATTAGTAGATAAAATTGAGTCATGTACTGCATTGTGCAATGAGTGCCAGCTTTAGAAACAGGAAACACAGTAATAATTGTTAACACTGATGAAGGCATACTTCACCAGAGGCCAGGCTGAGTGCATTAAGTGCATTGTCATTATCAATTTTCTTAGGGATTCTGCATGTATATATTATTATCATCTCTGGTTTGCAATCTGGAAATTGAAGTTTATTAGATGAGTACCAGGCCCACAGCCATATAACTAACACATGTTATTCAAGCTCATGCTTGCTTGACACCAGAGTCCATTCTTCTTAATAAACAACATTAAGGTCTAAATAGAGATTTATTTTTCATTCCATTTTCCCGACTATATTTCCAGAGCCATACACATGATAGTTGTGTGATGAATATTTGTAGAAAGAGTGTTACAGATAATGTATATTTGAAAATACAAAGAGACAATTTGGAAAATTCAAAAATAATCTATATGAACAGAAAAATAAGAACTTTAAAAGATTTTTAATTTGGCATTTGAATTGATATTTCTCATTTGGGAATTTTATTATATTAAACATCTCCCTGTGGGATTACATTTCCTGTGTCTTAACTCATTGCTGGTTTTATAATTCATTTTATGATTAGGATATTTGAGTGTTAAAAGGAAAACAAGCATTTATTAATTCTGTGAATTCAGTAGAATAGCATTAAATGTCAACTGAACAATTTTAAAAATGCAAAATGTATTAAAGTTGGGAATGAATGTATATTTTAGAATAGATGTAATTTCAAAATAATTAAAACATAAATCTGGCAGATCAAAAAAATTTTTTCTAAAAATGAAAAGATGATTGTGAAAACACTACTTTTAACATAGTGTTGTTTATAGACTATCATTTTTGTTTTTGTCTTGTTGTACCTTAACTGGACTGTGCTAAAATTCATTGCATTTCCCCCTTTACAATCTTAGATAAATGGAATGAGAGATCAGGCATAGATTTTAGCCCTGAAAATAAGACATGAGAAAACAATGAGGACTGTATTAGAGTTCTCCAGAGAAACAGAAACCATAGCATACATATATATTTGCATAATTATGGAGGTTTGGTGAGTTCAAATTTGATGGGAGGGACTGGCGGGCTGGAGACTCAGGAAATTAAGTTGCAGTTTGTGTCCAAAGCCAGTCCTCTGGCAGGCCGGGAAGAGTGGATGTTTTAGATTAATATCTGAATGATAGCTATATGCTAACTGAGCTCTCTCATTGCTCAGAGGAGGTCTGCGTTTTGGTTCTGTTTAGACCTTCAACTGAAGGAAGAAAGCCCATTGACACCGGAAGGGAAACCTGCTCTACTCATCGTCCGCTGGTTTAAGTGTATCGTTCATTCATAAACTCCTATACAGAAAATTCAGAATAATGTTTGACCAAATGTCTGGGTACTGTGGTTCAGTCAAATGGACACAGAAAATTAACCATCATAGAAACATTCATTTTTGAAAGAAAGAAAATTTACTCAATACATTAGTTCCTTAATTACCAACTTGTTAGAAACCCATGAAGGACAGACTTGTTTTTGTTTGTTGTTTGCTGGTTTTTCCTCTGACACAGCATTAATTTTCTGATTCACGTTTGTTTTAGATACTGGCTTTAATATCATGTGACACTATGCTGACTAGGTTACATTAATTCTTTTGATATTTGTCATATCTGTACATTTTGAAATTTTGCAATATGATGCAAAGTTTCAAAATAATTAAAGGATTTCGCCTTTTACAATCTTAGATAAGGTGTATTTCATTCAGAAGCCTCTCTATGTGGCTTGCAGATGGCTACCTTACCACTGTGTTTTCCCATGGTTTTTTCTCTCTACACGTATATCCCTGGTGTCTCTTTCTATGTCAGAATTTTTTCTTCTTATGAGGACACCCATCAGATTGCATTAAGGTCCACTGTAATGTCCTAATTTTAACATAATTACCTCTTAACAAGCGCTATCTCCAAACACACTCACATTCTGAGACACTGGGGTTAAGACTTCAACATAGGAATTTGTGGTGAGGGGCATAATTTAGACCATAACACTTATGAAAAAATTAAAAACCAGATTTCTTAAAAAGGACTAAAATCAGGCCACTATTACAAAATGTATAATCGGATGAAATGGAATCATGTCTTTCAAATGCTAATTAAAAATAATATCAATATAAAAACCCCTAACAAGAGAGAATCTTGTCAAGACAATGAAGTAGATACAGTAAGAAATAAAGGGGAGGGATAGCAGGAGACGAGGGGATTGGGGAGGGATCTCATTAGGAGAAATACCTAAAGTAGATGATGGGGGCGGATAGATACAGCAAACCACCATGGCACATGTATACCTATGTAACAAACTGCACTTTCGGCACATGTACCCCAAAACTTAAAGTATAATAATAAAAAAAGAGTTACCTTTCACAGATTCTTACTGAAAATCAATGGTTGATGATTTCTAGAATGAAAGATTTTGAGGAAGAAATGATATAAATGTATTAAGGTTTAACTAAGGAATTTTAAACATTGTGGTGTACTAAATGCTTATATAAAAATAAACATGATTAAATGATGTAGACAACAAACTTGGAGAGTGTTAAAACAAGATTAAAATTTGTACAAATTGTAGATAAATAAAATGAAAGGTAGAAGGATTTTTGTCTAAATTGAGTACACTCTAAGATATTGCATTGTATTACTTGAATTGCTGAAAAGAAAGATATACTGCTACATTTTAGATTTCATTAACAAAAGATTTTTAAAAGTATATTCACATAAAAGGTCAAATTCTAATGTGTAATTTCTAAACTAGTAGAAAGTGAAAACAATAAATAATAAAGAAATTAATAAGCAGGTGTTTTTGTTCATGCTTGTAATCCCAGCACCGTGGGAGGCTGAAAGGAGAGGATTACCTGAGCCCTCGAGTTCAGGATCAGTCTGGCTTTTTATATGGTCATTTGTTAGTGACCTATGAATTTTAAAAATATTTTGTAGCTGAAAATGAGTAATAAAATTTATTTGGTGATCAGTTTTTAAAGTTTAATTAGGTATATGGCAATATTTCTCTCTATTTTCCATGGGTTATGTATATTGATTTAATAACTACTGGAATATTAAACAAATTTTGTGTGTATGGGTATAACTTAATTTTTAAAAAAAGGAATAAAGAAAAATAGAACTTGAACTGTGAGAAGGTTTCTTTCAGTCTTGTAACACAGATTTAAGATATTTCTCCGATGGCCAGGCGCAGAAGCTCACGCCTGCCATCCCAGCACTTTGGGATGCCAAGGGGGGTGGATCACCTGAGGTCAGGTGTTTAAGACCAGCCTGACCAACATGGTGAAAACCTGTCTCTACTAAAAATACAAAAATTAGCTGGGCATGATAGTAGGTGCCTGTAATTCCAGCTACTTGGGAGTCTGAGACGGGATAGTCACTTGAGCCAGGAAGGTGGAGGTTGTATGAGCTGACGTTGTGCCACTGCACTCCAGCCTGGGTAACAGAGCTAGACTCTGTCTCAGCTAAAATAATAAATAAAGAAATAAATAAATACATACATACATACATAAAAGACATTTTCTCAGAGGATGAAAACTTTCTCAAATTAAGGCAGGTTTGATGCCCTTGGTAACACAACTTGCATAGCTGGAAAGAAAGGGCAATGGTCTATATTACAAAGGTACGTATTAACAAGACCATTTAAATAGACTTATTGCTACATTTGTCTCATGGTCATCATATTTATGCCCAGCATTTGAATAGTGGAGGCGGTGATTCTTAACATTTCCTTCTGCACATCTTAGATCTAGTCATAGTTACCAAATGTGACTTCAGGTTTTTCAAACATTTGCTTCCCTTACATCTAACTTTTGCCCTGTCAACTAAAGTTGCTCTTACAACAGCTTGCATAAGTATATAAAGATTGTGGGTGTACAGGTTTATGTATGTTCTGTCAACTTATTTTGTAGTCAAGTTATATATCTCATATTTATACCTGCTTGGAAAAAGCTGATTAGTCTTTTCCTCATGGTAATGCTAAAAAGTCCCTTCTAATTTGATGGATGGAACTGTATTTACAAGTTACATTGTAAAAAAATATTTACTAACACTTATACAGTGCTACCCACATAGTAAAAATGTGTTTGCGAAAGCAGTAATATGCTCAAATAATGCAATGTAAGGGTTCAAAACTACAGTTAAATTCAACTGGAGAGGTTCTCTTAGGTATCTATTTCAAAAGTGGGACTTAAAATTGTGGCGTTTTGAAGTAACAATGTTGTTGCTATTGTCCTTTTAAATGTAAAAGAGATCTTCACTTCAAAAAGGACATTTATGAAGAACCAGTGAGTTTGCATGGCCTGTGTAACATATGAAATATTAAGACAGTATATGAATGCAACATTTTCTCCCATATAAAAAATGTTATACTATTATTTTAGTTTGTCTGAATCTTGATCTATAGCCTTCATGACAACTCTTATGAAACACATGTAAACGGTGGTTTTAGAATGTAAACACCTAGAACAAGATAACCAATGATAAATGAATGAATTAGTGAAGTAAAATAAAAACTTAGATGAATTATATATGCAAGTTCAATGGACTTCACCACAAACTTAATAATAAAAACTTAATTTGAAGCATCTCCTTCCAAAAATAATACCGATGTATATAGTATCCAGACATTAATCTAATTTGCAGAATAGAATTCACTTCCGTATTTCATTTGTCTGTTTGGTTTCTTGTGTTTTCAAAATATACTAAAAATCTGGTAGCCTCTGGTTCCTAGGATTTAAGGAGTTAGGAAATTATTGTCATTATAAGTTGTTATGCTACCATTTTTTAATATTCAATTTTGCCCGACTTCTGGTTTGAACAGCTACCTCATTTTTTCAACGTCCATTTTTCTGTGAGAGCTGGAAACCCTATTTGCCTGGAATCTGTTTTTATTTTTATTTTTTTTTTAATTTTATTTGTAAAAATTTAAAGGGAACAAATGCTATTTTGTTACATGGACTTTTAATGCAATCACCTGAACAGTATACATTGGTACCCATTAAGTAATTTCTCATCCCTCACCACCCTCCGTCCTTTCATGCTTCTGAGTCTCCCATTACTGTTATTCCTCATGCTATATCCACGTGTGCAAATTATTTAGCTCTGGCTTACATGCGATCAAGAAAACAGAGGTTCACAGTCCCATAAATATGTTTCTAAAATTCAGGAAACATTTTTCTGTACATTAGATGGTAGTTCCTGGCCTGATTAAATTAATTTAGAGGGAAAATCTGGCGTGAATACAGCGAGGTTACTTAAATAATTTCTGTATCCCCCCCCCCCTTTTTTTTTCTTGAGATGGAGTTTCACTCTTGTTACCCAGGCTGGGTAACAAGAGTGCAATGACGCAATCTCGGCTCACCGCAGCCTCTGCCTCCGCCTCCTGGGTTCAGGCAATTCTCCTGCCTCAGCCTCCTGAGTAGCTGGGATTATAGGCAAGTGCCACCATGCCCAGCTAATTTTTTGTATTTTTAGTAGAGACGGGGTTTCACCATGTTGACCAGGATGGCCTCGATCTCTTGACCTCGTGATCCACCCGCCTCAGCCTCCCAAAGTGCTGGGATTACAGGCCTGAGCCACCGCGTCGGGCCCTTCTGTCTCCCCTTAAGTGTTAATATCCCTATGTTCGTTGAAGATATATTAATAAGTTTGACTAAATAGGATGTCCTTTATATTCTAAAATCTGCTAATGCTGTGTACTATAGAGTATGTTACATACTTTTAACTTTTAAAACACTAAGTTCCAAAATTCCTATAATTCCTATACTTAATTAGTTTCAGATCAGAGAGTGTAAGTATGTTTTCAAAAGACTTAAGAAATCATATCTTTTCATTTGCATATTCAGATAGTTAAGTCTGGAATTAAGAAATATAAAGAGGTTGATTAAGAAATATAAAGAGGCTGATTAAGAAATATAAAGAGGTTGATTAGTTTTTTATGACCTTCTATACGAGCCTTCTAATAAGTATTGGATCAAACTAAGGCAAAGGCTTTGGGAACCTTTCTTGTCCCATATCTCCTAACTGCCACTGTGGAAGCTATATAGAAGCCACTGGTAGGTACACTTCATTTTACCATTCGAGACTCACTCACCATTTTAAGAATTGTGCATTCTCCCAGAGCCCTCTCCCACTCCCAATGAAATGAAGCCATGTGAAAGTCAGAGTTTCTACTGTAATTGTGGAAGTGAGAGCGTTTGAAAACCAGAGTGCTAAAATAAAAATGTTATCTTGCAGCGTTAGTCAGAAGTAGGAAGATGTTTTGGCAAAAAAGGTCAGGATCCAGGTCTGAGCTACATCATCCTTAATTATATGAGAACAGTGGCCACTTAGAGCTTCTCCTTTTCTCTGTTCTCTCGAGAGACCCTTTTTCAATACAGTAGCCAGATTTTCTTTTTAAAATATGAGTTGAGTTGTCATTTGACTCAGCAATCCCGTTACTGGGTATATATCCAAAGGATTATAAATTATTCTACTATAAAGACACATGTGCACAAATGTTTATTGCAGCACTATTTACAATGGCAAAAATTTGAAATCAACCCAAATGCCCACATTTGCTTTTGGTATTCTAGTCATGAAGTTTTTATGACTGTTATTTTATAAAAATTAACTCAAGATGGATTAAATACTTAAATGTATAAAACCTCAAATGATAAAAACCTTAGAAGAAAACCTAGGCAATACCATTCAGGACATAGGCATGGACAAAGACTACCTAACTAAAACACTAAACACAAATGCAAGGAAAGCCAAATTTCACAATGGGATCTAATTAACCAGTTTCTGCACAGCAAAAAAAACTGTCATCAGAGTGAACAGGCAACCTACAGAATGGGAGAATATTTTTGGTATCTACCCATCTAACCTAATATTCAGAATCTACAAGGAACTTAAACAAATTTACAAGAAACAAACATATATATCTATTTGTATTACTATGGAGCCTTTCCTGGCCACCCTTATCAAATTATAACAGCATCCTCACTTCACTTTCACACAGCCTGCAATTACAGGCTACACCTGTAATTGCAGACTTTGGGAGCCCAAGGCTGGTAAATCAATTGAGGTCAGGAATTCGAGACCAGCCTGGCCAACATTAGCCAGACGTGGTTGTGGGTGCCTGTAATTACAGCTATTTGGGAGGCTGAAACATGAGAATCTCTTTAACCAGGGAGGCAGAGCTAGTAGTGAGCCGAGATTGCTCCACTGCACTCTAACCTGGTGACAGAATGAAAATATGTCTTAAAATAAAAAAAGGAAAAAAAGAAAAAGAAAAGAAAGAAAGAAAAAGAAGGAAGGAAGGAAGGAAGGGAAGGAAAGTAAGATTATAGAATAAATGAATGAAAATAATGGCTTATTGAGAATCAACTAAGTGCTAAATACATTTTTACTAATTATTTTTTCTACTCATTTGAAAATGCCACAAGATCAAATCTCTACATTTCTCAGATGGAAAAATTGAGAAGCATTAAATTTATTAATAGGCTGGGTGCACAATTATAGAGAAGACTTATACTATATCTCCCTGCCATGGTTCTTCTACAAATAACTAACATAATAATTCTTCAAATTATGATATAATTGGATTCAAATAAACCAGCTTATTGGTTTTAGTTACTTTTTTCACTTGCTTATATTATTTTTAAAATTGAATCTGTAACATTAATTGGATTGAGAATATGAATTTTTATATTATGCTTAGAAGAAATTACCATCTTCAAAAATCATATTTTACAAATATTTGTCATTTATCTTTAGCCAAATTTATTGCATTGTTTGGCTTTTTAAAGCATTATTTAATTTAATTCTTAACACTATGTTATGAGAAAACCAGAAAACTATTCTTATTTTCCTGTTGTACTATACAATATAGTATAAAAATAATTAAATGATATTTGTTAAAGAACAATAGGATATATCTTGAATATATATATATATATATATATATATATATATATATATATATATATAGAGTGATCGGCATATGGGTCACTAAAATGTGATTTTGCAATGGGAAAAAGAGATTGGACCCAACTCCAAATAAAACATTGGCAAGTGAGTCTTCACAGCCAAGGAGCAGGGTGTGGGTCAGAGGATGGGAAACCTGTAAGAGTAAATTCAGGGATAAAGGAGAGTCTAACCAATCCAACCTAACAATATTCTTGCTGAAGATGGGCCAGGGTAATCAGACATCATCTGGAAGATGGTAGAGAATGAAGAATCCAACAAGATATTGAGGGGAAATCAGATATCAAGGGTGGGGAGGTAGGTTCTTTGAGAAAATTGGGTGTTACAAAATAGTACACAGATAGGCCTAGGAGAAGGTTCAGAAAACTAACTAAAATGGGGTCAGGAAGAGAATCTTTTCCAGTCGTATACATATTTTTATACAATAATTGTTAATGTCCTACTTAATATTACAAAGCTGTTTTGAAGAATTCCTGCAGAAATATACTCAGAAACACAATCATTTTAGAAATTAATGGCCCAATCATTCCTACCACTTGACCATCATGCACACTAGGTCTTTTCTTCATCTTAAAGCCTGGGCTAGCTAGTCAGCATTGAAAAGGGCAATAATGGGCAAAATTCTTGAAAGGGGAAAAAAGTGATCTCTGAAAATGTTAGTTATTGTCACAAATAAAAACTAATAGTTCTATGATTAAAAAGAAGTTAGGGAATTGGAAAATAATGTGCTTTTCATATAGAACAAAACCTAAGACTTATGTTAATCATAGAGATTTATATCTCTGCATTTTCAGGTGAAACTATAAGAAAACCATAAAGAAATATAAAGTCTTCTCTTTCCACACCCAATTTTTTTTTTTGCTGTTTGTTTGTTTTTTGAGAGAGAGAGAGAGAGAGTCTTGCTCTGTCACCAAGGCTGGAGTGGAATGGCATGATCTTGGTTCACTGCAACCTCCACCTCACAGATTCAAGCGATTCTCCTGCCTCAGCCTCCCAAGTAGCTGGGATTACAGGTGTGTGCCACCACCACACCTGGACAATTTTTAATATTTTTGGTAGAGATTGGGTTTCACCATGTTGCCCAGGCTGGTCTTGAACTCCTGACCACAAGCGATTCACTTTCCTTGGCCTCCCAAACTGCTGTGGTTACAGGTGTGAGCCATGGTACCTAGCTTCCCCTTCTTTTTATTATGTGAGTAAAGAGATAAAAGTTGGAGCACAGTTCTTAGTAACAGAAATAAAGAAGCAATAAGTGATGTATGGAATAGCAAAATGCATAAAATATTGGCATCAAAATTATTTTTTTAATAAATGGTCATTGGACATCAAGAAAAAAGCAATCTGACTGCAGTAAATGGAAGTGATGATTTAGATTTGAGCTTTGTTGTACACTGAAAGCAAATGTGCCCTGTGAGAAGCAGATATTTTATAATTATGTCTGTCTTAAAATAAAAGAAAAACAATCTTTCATAAATTCTAGATAATCTCATTTAAATAATTTATCTCCTGATGGAAAAACCTTTATCAGACTATGCCAGCAACTGTATTTCATTTTCTTATATTTTCAGTCCTGCTGTGTTTGATACATTAACAGCTGTATTAATTAATGAAATATAGTAATTGTAAAGATATGTAAAAATCCACAGAAAATTTGTGCCTCAATAAAATCACTAAAATGGCATAAAACCTCTTAGGCAATTAGTAAATGCTTCATAGTGCACCCATGTTGAGTTTCTTAGCAAGATAAAAATTACAGCCTACTTAATATAAATAAGTAAAGATATGGACACATCAATAAAAATATTCTTGTAAAGAATTAAGCTAATCTATTTAAATATAATTATTAACCCACAGCATTTCTCCCTTGTTGGTATTAACTCAACTCTAACTCCATAGCAACCAATTTTTCTGTTAGAAAATTCTTCCTTTGTATTACTGAAAAACTGGTGCCATAAAAAGGGAGGCTGTTTATGTTAAAGCACTGTTCTCCCGTGTTTTAGTTGAGGTTTAATTTTCTTCTATTCATTTCTTTTAGAAAAATTCACCTATCAACTTCAAGGGTTAACAAACAGCTTTGAATATTTCAATTTTTTTTCTTACAGACTCATTCAGATTTCACCTTCAGACTGCTGCAAGTTCAGAAATAGCAATGAAGTTTTAGACACAAGTTTCTAAAGTCTTAATAAGAGTGTTTGTTACTCAAAATTCTTAATTTTTGTTACCTAAAAAATTCAAGATGTAGTGAAATTGGATTTCTTATAAAAGCCAAAGCTATCCCACACTGTGGGATAAAAGGACAACATATAACTTTTAGTTTATTCTATTCTCTTGTACACAACTAATTGGAACAATGGCACATTGTTCATAGATGACACTCAAAAAAGTGCTTACTTAGTCCTATAATATTGGAGGCAAGTGCTATTAATAATTTTTACTAAATGAGTAAAACCAGATGGCAACAGGCTAATTCTCTGTAGTTCTACTTACTAAATATTGGTATGAAATTTCTATTGCAGGGGTCAAAGGAAAGCTTTTCCTCTGTTCTCTGAAGGTTTGCAGAAAATAAACTGGCAATAGATGAGTTCATAGAAGAAAGGGCATACAGATTGATTTAACATTCATAAATATGCGGAAACTGCATGAGGATGAATACCCCAATATCCCAGTGATATCCAGGTGTTCATCAGAGAAGGGGACGCAGGAGAAATAAGATGAGTTTTGAAGAGCAGTCAATTATTTTTAGGAGAGATGAATGCACTCGATATTCAGGGACTGGTTAGTAAGTTTCTTTGGGAAGTGAATGGGACCAGAGAACAGAGTTCATCTGGGCTTCAGGGATGGTTTAATTTTCATTCTCTTCCTTTATGATATGAGTTTTAATCTTCTAGGGTTAATAAAATTTTAGAAAGGGATTGAGAGGAAGTGAGTTCCCCTTTGGCATATTTGGTTTCTAGGGAGATATGAGACTTTTAGAGAATAACCATCTTGTATACTTTGGGAGAGACAGAGGGTTGAGAGAGAGGAGAGGTGGGAGGTAAGGCATTTTGAGGCTACTTCTTCAGTTCAGCATGTTAAAGTGACATATTTTGGTGCATCATTTTTTGAGCCAAACATTCCTCTGTCTGAAACTTCCCTAGACATAGTATAAATTAACAGCTGAGTTGGTGGCTATGAAGAGAAAACTGAAATTAGTAGCTGAGTGTCTAAGTATTCCATTAAACCAGTCTCCCATTTCTGAAAACAAGCCAGTGCAACTAGCTAGTTGTGTCTCATATCAGAAGATGGTGTCAAAGCTATGTCTATATAGATGATGTAGGCAAACAGATCTTTAATAAGATGCATTTCTATGAAAACAGAAGAAAAATGCAAAGGTTAATGGCTGATGTAGTCTATAATCTAGTGGCTGAGTCTGGGGGGCAGTCTATTAAAAATAATTCCACATGTGAGCTGAAATATTGAAGTTGAAGCTGGATAGACAGTGGCAATCTTACATATTTGCTTGGACTATAGATGTATGTCACAAGGTTTTCTGTTCCAATGATTTTTCTTCAATGACAAGTTAACTAGGTTCAGCTTCAAGGGCCTTAGTTGTTTAAAAAAAGTTTTAACTTCTAGTAATTTGAAGTCAAAAGTGTGGCAGAAAAATTGGAAACAGTTTGGAGACTCGTGGCCAAAACCTGGAGAGAACTAAAAATTCAGAATTTAGTCCAGATAATAAAAATCTCAAAATCAGTGAACAGGTCTAGAATCTAATAACAGATGCACTATAGTTTTTTTTTTCTTCTGATAAATCATTTTTCTTTCTTACATTCACCCTATTTTTTTTGCACTTGAATCACCCCCATTTTTAACAGTTACTTATGATAAGATTATATTTTTGCAAAATAAGTTTAGTCTCATTATCTTGGCCTGATTATTTTCATAAAGTGCAGCAAGAATAGTGACTGATCATATAGGTCCTTTTTAAGCAGACTTTGTTGAAACTTTTGGTAAGAATCATCAGACTAGGCCTTTGTAAATCTGCTGTGGCCTAAGAGGTGTACAATATCAGAACAAATTTGGTGAATTTCTCTCTCTTTTATGTCCTCAAAATGTCCTGAGGTTTTTTGGCCTGCCAAGAAGTGACATTCTCTATCCACCTCTAAAGACAAACACATGAACCATGTATCTGAGTTATAGGTCAATTTTTCCAAGAGGATATTTATTGTTTTCGTAAAAGTCAATGTCATGTGTCTTTATAGTAGAATGACTTATAATCCTTTGGGTATATGCCCAGTAATAAGGTTGCTGGGTCAAATGGTATTTCTGATGCCAGATCCTTGAGGAATTGCCATACTGTCTTCCATGGCGGTTGCATTAATTTACATTTCCACCAGCAGTATAAAAGTGTTCCCTGCATCTGTTGAGATAATCATGTGGTTTTTGTCATTGGTGCTGTTTATGTGAGGGATTATGTTTATTGATTTGCAGATGTTGAACCAGCCTTGCATCCCAGGGACGAAGCTGACTTGATCATGATGGATAAGCTTTTTGATGTGCTGTTGGATTTAGTTTGCCAGTATTTTCTTGAAGATTTTCGCATCAATGTTCATCATGGATATTGGCCTGAAATTTTCTTTTTTAGTTGTGTCTCTGCCAGGTCTTGGTGTCAGGATGATGTTGGTCTCATAAAATGAGTTAGGGAGGATTCCTTCTTTTAGTATTGTTTGGAATAGTTTCAGAAGGAATGCCACCAGCTCCTAATTGTACCTCTGGTAGAAATTGGCTATGAACCCATCTGATCCTGGTCATTTTTTGGTTGGTAGGCTATTAATTGCTATCTCAACTTCAGACCTTGCTATTGGTCTTTTCAGGGATTCAACTTCTTCCTGGTTTAGACTTGGGAGGGTGCAAGTTTCCAGGAATTTATCCACTTCTTCTAGATTTACTGGCTTATGTGCATAGAGTTGTTTGTAGTAATCTCTGATGGTAGTTTGTGTTTCTTTGGAAATGGTGGTGATATCCCCTTTATCATTTTTTATTGCATCTATTTGATTATTCTCTCTCTTCTTTTTTATTAGTCTGGCTAATGGTCTATCTATTTTATTGATATTTTCAAAAAACCAGCTCCTGGATTTATTGATTTTTTGAAGGGTTTTTTGTGTCTCTATCACCTTCAGTTCTGCTTTAACCTTAGTTATTTCTTGGCTTCTGCTGGCTTTTGAGTTTGTTTGATCTTGCTCCTCTAGTTCTTTTAATTATGACTTTAGGGTGTCAAGTTTAAATCTTTCCTCGCCTCTCTGGTGGGCATTTAGTGCTATAAATTTCCCTCTAGACACTGCTTTAAATGTGTCCTAGATATTCCGGTATGTTGTGTCTTCATTCTCATTGGTTTCAAAGAATATCTTTATTTCTGCCTTCATTTCATTATTTATCCAGTCGTCATTCAGGATCAGGTTGTTCAGTTTCCATTTAGTTGTGTAGTTTTGAAGGAGTTTCTTAATCTTGAGTTCTAATTTGATTGCATTGTGGTCTGAGAGACTGTTATGATTTCTGTTCTTTTGCATTTGCTGAGGAGTAATTTACTTGCAATTATGTGCTCAATTTTAGAGCAAGTGTGATGTGGTGCTGAGAAGAATGCATATTCTGTGGATTTGGGGTGAGAGTTCTGTAAATGTCTATTAGGTCTGCTTGGTCCAGATATGAGTTCAAGTCCTAGATATCCTTATTAATTTTCTGTCTTGTTGATCTGTCTAATATTGACAGTGGAGTGTTAAAGTCTCCCACTATTATTCTGTGGAAGTCTAAGTCTCTTTGTAGGTCATTAAGAACTGCTTTATGTATCTGGGTGCTCCTGTATATTTATGATAGTTCTTCTTGTTACATTGATCACATTGATCCCTTTACTATTTTGTAATGCCCTTCTTGGTCTCTTTTGGTCTTTGTTGGTTTAAAGTCTGTTTTATCAGAGACTAGGATTGCAACCACTGCTTTTTTTTTTTTTTTTTTTTTGGCTCTCCATTTGCTTGGTAAATATTCCTCCATCCCTTTATTTTAAGCCTAGGTGTGTCTTTGCACTTGAGATGGGTCTCCTGAATACACCACACTGATGGGTCTTGACTCTCTATCCAATTTGGCAGTCTGTGTCTTTTAACTGGGGCATTTAGTCCATTTATATTTTAGGTTAATATTGTTAAGTGTGAATTGGATCCTGCTATCTTGATGCTAGCTGGTTATTTTGCCCATGAGTTGATGCAGTTTCTTCATAATATCGATGGTCTTTAGAATTTGGTATGCTTTTGTGTCGTCTGGTACTGGTTGTTCTTTTCCATGTTTAGTGCTTCCTTCAAAAGCTCTTATAAAGCAGGCCTGGTGGTGATGCTAAAAACTCTCAATAATCTAGGTATTGATGGAACATGTCTCAAAATAATAAAACCTACTTACAACAAACCCACAGCCCATATCCTACTGAATGGGCAAAAACTGGAAGGATTCCCTTTGAAAACCAGCACAAGACAAGTATGCCCTCTGTCACCACTCCTATTCAATATAGTATTGGAAGTTCTGGCCACGGAAATCAGGCAAGAAAAATAAATAAAGGGTATTCATTTAGGAAAAGAGGAAGTCACTTTGTCTCTATTTGCAGATGACATATATGTAGAAGACCCCATTATCTCAGTCTAAAATCTCCTTAAGTTGATAAGCAACTTAAGCAAAGTCTCAGGATACAAAATCAATGTGCAGAAATCACAAGCATTCCTATACACCAATAACAGACTTAAAGAGAGCCAAATCAAGAATGAACTGCCATTAACAATTGTTACAAAGAGAATAAAATACCTAGGGATACAACTAACAAATGATGTAAAGGACCTCTTCAAGGAGAACTATAAACCACTGCTCAAGGAAATAAGAGAGGACACAAGCAGATTGAAAAACATACCATGCTCATGGTTAGGAAGACTCAATATTGTGAAAATGGCCATATTGCCCAAAGTAATTTATAGATTCAACTCTATCTCCATCAAGCTATCTATGACCCTATTCACAGAACTGAAAAAAAAACACCTGAAACTTCATATTAAACCAAAAGAGAGCCTGTATAGCCAAGCCAATTCTAAGCAAAAAGAACAAAGCTGGAGGCATCATGCTGCATGACTTCATACTATACTATAAGGCTACAGTAATCAAAACAGCATGATACTGGTACCAAAACAGAGATATAGACCAATGGAACAGAACAGAGATCTTGAAAGAAACACCACATATCTAACACTATCTGATCTTTGACAAACCTCACAAAAACAAGCAATGGGGAAAGGAGTCCCTGTTTAATAAATGGTGTTGGGAAAACTGGCTAGCCATGTGCAGAAAGCAGAAAGTGGACCCATTCCTGACAACTTACACTAAAATTAACTCCAGAGGGATTAAAGACTTAAACATAAGACCTAACACCATAAAAACCCTAGAAGAAAATCTAAGCAAAACCATTCAGGTAATAGGCATAGGCAAGGACTTCATGACGAAAACACCAAAAGCATTGCCAACAAAACTCAAAATAGACAAATGGGATATAATTAAATTTCAGAGCTTCTGCACAACAAAAGAAACAATCATTAGAGTGAACTGGCAACCAACAGAATGGGAAAAAATGTTTGCAATATACCCATCTGACAAAGGACTTATATCCAGAATTTGCAAAAACTAAAACAGATTTACAAGAAAAAAACAAGCAACCCCATTCAAAAGTGGGTGAAGGATATGAACATATACTTTACAAAAGAAAACATATATGAGGCCAACAGACATATGAAAAAATGCTCATCCTCACTGGTCATTAGAGGAATGCAAATCAAAACTACATTGAGATACCATCTCCCGCCAGTTAGAATGGCGATTATTAAAAAGTCTGGAGACAATAGATGCTGGAGAGAATGTGGAGAAATAGGAGCACTTTTACACTGTTGGTGGGAGTGCAAATTAGTTCAACTATTGTGGAAGACAGTGTGGCGATTCCTCAAGGACCTAGAAATAGAAATTCCATTTGACCCAGCAATCGCACTACTGGGTATATATCCAAAGGATTATAAATTATTCTGTTATAAAGCCACCTGCCCAGGAATGTTCATTGTGGCACTGTTTACAATAGCAAAGACCTGGAACCAATCCAAATGCCCATCGATGATAGACTGAACAGGAAAAATGTGGGATATATACACCATGGAATAGTATGCAGCCATAAAAATGATGAGTTCATGTCCTTTGTAGGGACATGGATGAACCTGGAAACCATCATTCTCAGAAAACTGACACAAGAACAGAAAATCAAACATTGCATGTTCTCACTCATAGATGGATGTTGAACAATGAGAACACATGGACACATGGAGGGGAATATCACACACTGAGGTCTGTAGAGGGGGACTAAAGGAGGGACACTGTGGGTTAGGGAGGTTGGGGAGGGATAACATGGGGAGAAATGCCAGATATAGGTGATGGGGATGGAGGCAGCAAACCACATTGCCATGTATGTACCTATGCAACAGTCCTGCATGTTCTTCACATCTACCCCGGAACCTAAAGTGAAATAAAATATGTATATATATATACATATTTTATATATATATATATATATATATATATTAAAAAAAAAGAACAGTACCTACATTAAGCCACATTAGGTCGAGGTTATTGTTTGATCACTTATTTAATCTTTTAAATTGTAAGTTATATTTATAATTTTAATTGCCTATAATCATGGAAATATCACTTGCCATCATTCAAGTTTTCATACAGTTTCCATGCTGTTTTGTTGTGTGCAAGTAAGTGCTCCTTGTTCCTGATGTACTTTCTCTGCCCTCGAGGTTCCATTTCTTCCCCAATGGGGAAAGTGAGGCTGCATTTCATCTCTATCTGTATGTTAACCAGACAAGATCCGTATTTACTGTTTCAAGGACAGAGCCTTTACATAATATTTCAAACAAATCTTGAAAACTGCTTTTCTAGAATTCAGTGGTTCTCAAACCATCAGTGTTAAAGAATCAGTTTCTTCCTAAAATGTCCCAAACTTAATTTGAGCAAAATATATTTAAAAATAAAATGCTATTTGATAAAAATAGGGTTTTATTTTTATCAAAAAAGGATGACTACAAGAACAACTCATGTTTTTTTAATTGTAAGATGTATTAGACATGAAATTATCTGCCAAATTCTTATATGCTTATGCTTCATCTCAATTTGTATTCTAATCTTATCTGTTACTGATAATAATTATTTCATGGATCATCACCATTTCATAGATCATACTTCAAACTGGTCAAATGATGATCTTAAACTGGTAATTCAGGTAACTGAAAATATAGAAATTATACGTAGTGGATTCCAATTTGTCACTTTTAAGAGGTTAAAATTTTTGACTCATTCTAAACTAGCAAAGCCCAGAAATGTTATTTAACATTCTGAGGTATAAATATTTTGAAATGTTTATAGTGATGTTTTCCTACTGGAATGAATTATAAAAGGAGCAATCTTTAGTAAACAAATAAAATCAGGCACCCCGGCAAAATTTGTTATTGAGAATCATACCCTGAAGTCTGTACAGAAAGAACTTAACCACATCATGCATCTTGGAATGCCAGCACAGCATTGTGTTGACAATAAACTTGAAGGAGAATGAGGTCATTTTTCAGCCAGCTTCCAGAAATTGCCTCTTTAAAATTCTTAGTTCCTTAACTACAATAAATATCCATGTTTCCAATTTCTAGGCCTGAAAAAAAAAATGCACTACAGCCCACAAGAGGTGATTTCTGTGTCAGAGGTAGGGGGAACAGTATACAATTTTGTGTGAAGGAAAACCCAGCCATTAACATAACTTACATAGCAGCTGCTTTTTCCCTGGAATTCATTCACTATGTTAAATACATTTATGCCAATGTGAACTTTAATCAACCTAAAGGATTTTCTGTATAGAAAGGGATGTAATGTTGATTGTTAAAGGAAAAAACCTAGTGCGTTTTGTATGGAGAATAACTCTATAGCAGGATTATTGAGAAAATGTTTCCCTTCCTTCTGCATTGGTAATTTCTATATATTTTTTTAATTTTGTCTATCATAGTTAATGAATGATCATAATAAATGACAATTATAACAATTATATATAATGTAGGTGTTTTATGACAACAAGATATACTTACATATAATGGATTGTCTTCTCTTTTTTATTTTTTTATTTTTTAGTCTTAGAAGTAGATTGACACCAAGGTATAAAATTTGGCACAGACCAAAGACCTATTGAAGCTCTAAATCAAAAACCCGAGTTAGTATTTCTGGGAATTAAACTATTATTGTGTAACAAAAAACTAATATGAGGCATAGAAACAATTTCTACATAGTTATTTTATTTGAGGCATTATGATATTTGATAATAGGTAATATAAATCAGAAGAGGTAATGTACCTTGATTTCAAAAAGCTCACACTTTAGTGAACAGGTGAGAGGGCTTCAGAAGTGATTAGTAGACATATATATATAATTAATTGTATGATGTTTAACACTGATAAATAGAATAATTACGAATAAAGTTTTGTGAAAACAAAGATAAGAAAGTAATGGATTATAAAGTTTAGGTAGGATATCAGAATAAGTTTCACAAAGTGAGTGACATAGGAATTTCTTACTAAGATATATGTACAATTTAGACAGAAATAGAGAAATTTTAGATATAGAGAGATTTATGCAAAGGGTACAGTCACATATATACGTTTGGCATGTTTGAAAAATACATCCAACGTTTTCATAGGCCCTAATGTCTCATAGTCATATTTTTCCTTAAGTGGTCTAAGAAGTAAAAAATAATTAAATCTTAAAATACACACATTAGATAAGTATGTGATCTCTAATTCAGTTAATGTTATATAAAAGTTAACTTCCTTTTTCAGAAGTTCAGGGATAGAGGCCATTTAGCCTGTCATGATTAGCCACAATCAGATTTTAAATTCTTCATTAATCACCTAATTTGAGATGTTTTAAAATAAGTCCTTTGACAGTTATATTGTGTCATAAATGTTCTATCTCTTGTAAAATCTTATAATTTTTAACAAATCTAATTTTGAAAGTGTTTTACATTAAATAATGAGACCTCTGAAATATTTTCTAAAACAAGAATTAAACGTTCAAACAGTAGCTTTTGCTGTTGTGGTAGGCTTTCATTTGTGCCTAGTCATCCTTAGATATATTATAGCAACTTTCAAATTAACGCTCTAGGATACTGAAGAGTCCTCATTAATTTCTTATGCATTTAGTAAACTTATAATTTAAGAGTAAATTTTGAATCTTGAACTCTACATGTGTCAAGAGCATTCATAATTCATCTTTTCTGCCTTGTTAATTAACTTTTAGTATTTGTTAATAAAGTGTAACAGATATAAGTAATAAAACAAGTTATTACCAAATTCAGATTTTTGAGCTACTGGATACAGGGGCTGATGAGTTTTCCAAAGTAGAAACTTGAATAATATCAACGTTGATTGGACTTAGTGTATGAGGAAAAGGAAGAAACTCAGGAAAACCCTAAAAGCTTCAAATGTAAGTGAGAGACACTAACTGATAACAATGCATAAAATAATATAATAATTACATAAAGGGAACTGGAATTAGTGGTAAAGAAAATGGGGCCATGGTGAAGCAAATTGAATGTATGGTCCTTGGGGAAGGTCTAGGTAGAAATGTTGAGGAGATATAGTATAAGAAATAACTGTTGATTGTCTGTTAATACTATTACATGAGTGAACAGAGAAGCTATCATACTCAGATATTAGGAAAGACTTTGGAATCATCAGCAAAGAGATTATGGTTGAAACTCTAGGATGAGGTCACCTGGGCCCAAGGTGGAGAAGAACAAAGGAAATCCAACCTGAAGAACAACAGTTAAGGACTGAGAAAGCAAGTGGAATCCAAACAGAAGCCCAAAGATGGATAGCCGGAAAGGGAGAAGAGGGTCAATTCAAAGAACTTTTTCAGAGGTCAAGGAAGGAATGGTTTCTAAAACAGAGATGTCCTATAGGTCTAAGCTTTGAAAAGCAGCCCTTGATTTAGGCTGTTATGAGACTTCTGAGTCAGCCTTGGTTTGGAAATAAAAATGAAGCTATTTTCTACCAAAGCATTAATGAGAGGTAAAAAGAACAAATATTTTAATAAATGCCAGCTTAATTAAGACATCCCTTGACCATTCCTCACCTATCCATCATGTTTTCCAAACTTAACTTACACAATCACACTGCTACTAGCCTAAGTTCTATTCATAATCTGACAGGTGACTGGTAGCTAAAATCCCGTGGTGATAAATTGAATTTTTAGTGCTTACTGTGAATAGACTTAACAATACAAAAATTAACTTCAAACCACATAGGGTCATTATTTATGCATCCTTAACTAGTTAAAATCACCAATGGACTATGCAGGTTTATAGTTTTAAGCTTGCAAATGGCCACCTCTAATGCACAGTTGCACATATATATACACTTACAGACCTAACACAAAGAAACAACATATAATAAGAGTTATAGTCCTTGGATATATTTCTATGTCTGCACTTTTGAGAAGCCTGAAAACTTTTGAATAAAACATTTAAGACCATAAATTTAGGTAGAGAAAAACTTTCTAGGTAAATATCCTGGAAAAAAATGTACTTATGTGAAATTGCCAAACAGAATATGTTCAAAGTCTCAACTCACAATTATTGAAAATAATTTATCCTCTCTAAACCCAAATTTCCTCATCTGCAAGATAGTGACAATAATACCTACCTTGTCCATCTGTTTAATCTATAAATCCTGCTGTATGATTAAAAATATCTAGAAAATTTGATAGAGGATTTTCAAAGTTTTCTTTGTTTAATTTTTTGTTTCATTCATAATAAAATGCCCTTAAATATGTCAAACTGTATTTATGCATATATAATGCTTTTATTATTATTATTTTTTTGAGATGAGGTCTAGCTTTGTCACCCAGGCTGAAGTGCCGTGGCCTGATCTCGGCTGGTTGCAACTTCTGCCTCCTGGGTTCAAGCAATTCCCCTGCCTCAGCCTTTTGAGTAGCTGGGAATACAGGTGCTCACTACCACACCTAGCTAATTTTTGTATTTTTCATAGAGACGGGGTTTCACTGTGTTGGCCAGGCTGGTCTAGAAATCCTGACCTCGTGATCCTCCCACCTTGGCCTCCCAAAGTGCTGGGATTACAAGTGTGAGCCACTGCGCCTAGCCTGCATTTTTATTTCTTTTAAAAAATACATATTCCTGTTGCCTAATACATATATGTAGATACATATACCTTTTTTTAATTTCTTAAGTAATTATCATAAATCTGGCAAATTTACAAATATGGTGAAATTTAAGTTCACTGAATATTGCAGCAGTATTCATAAATGTAGTTGTCTATCAACTTCAGAATTCTAGGTCTAAATCAATTATTCAAATAACACTATGTGTGTTAGTTAAAGATAGATTGATTGTACGAGTGGTTCACGTTCATTACATGTATTTAAAACACTAAACATTGCATTGGCTATTCTTGTATAACATAAGAATAATGTTTATTTTTAATTTGATCATTTAAATATTTTTATATTTTATTTTAAAAATTTCAAAGTTATTCCTACTGAGGAACCAGTACGTCTGAGAATACAAACACTCAGCTACTTTTTTTAGGACCTTGATTTCCTGAATTGCCCCTTACTGCTGATGTTTCCTCTCAGTAATTTTACATGCTCAGACCCCCCACTCTCCTCCTTGTGCATACTGAACTTGTCTATGCTGCCCTCAGAATTGAGGCCAGGTTTACACAGAGGCCTCTTTTCCCCAATTGCAATAGTTCCTAATTAAAATCCACTTTTACCACTTTAACTACAGTTCACCTCTGGTTTTCTTTTATGTAGAGATTAAATGATATTTGATTATCCTGTGTATGTAAAACTGTATCAGACTGAAATATCACAATTTCTACCATGGTCAATTAAATATTTATAATTAGAAAAAAAACCTCAAGTTTAAATAAAACTACTAGATCACTGGATGAAAACTATTAATGCTTTTTTTTCAGAATTTCTATTTTATGTCTTGGGGAAACACTACTGCTAGAAAAGTCTTACAACTTTACTTTTCCTTTTTATCATCAGAACACTTTTCTGTATATTGCTCTGTTTTCTGAGAGGCTATTTTTGAGATTCAAAAATTAGATTCTACATTTTTCTTGAGATCTGGAATGACTCATTTTCTACAGTATTCAATCCTCAAGATTATTTTATCTTATTATGCATTTACAACAGAATGAAAGCAAATTTTGTTATATACCATGTTTTTCAACACTAGATCCACTTGCAGAGCTTCCAGAAAGCAATTTTTACAAATTTATTGAATTCATAAAGCAGTATCAGCATGGCTAATCAATTAAAACGTTTTAAATGTTTAAGTAATATGAAAAACTCAATCTTTACCCTACTATAGACTGTAACTTTTAATTTATTAATATCTTTGGATAAAATTATTAGAACGTAAGCAAGATCTTAATACAAATAGTATACAATGTTCATATATTTCTTAAAAATGTATTTTTTATTTTTAACAAATGAATATTTTAATTAACTTTATTTTTCAATTTGAAATCAAATGTAGGCAACTTGGAATAAGAATGTTTTCACTACACTGAGTTTTAAAAGCATTGATCAATAAATTATATAAAACAAACAAAAAGCAAAAAGGATGCAAAGAAGAGTCTAAGTTTCCATGAAACCCCTTGAGTAAATAATTAAAGAAAGTCTATGGAACAAAAATAGTTTCTCTGGAAATTTTACTAAATTTCCATTAGATTTTGGCTTTTTTCAGAATTTAACTAAAAAAAAATTCAGTACCCAACTCAAATCTATGAACAAATTAGTATGTACATATTAAATTTCAAATATATATATAAAGAAAGCTTAAACCACAGGGATAAGACATGTTATCCAATTCAAAGTCAAGCTGGGCGTGGTGGCTCATGCCTGTAATTCCAGCACTTTGGGAGGCTGAGGAGGGTAGATCAACTCAAACTCTCAGGAGTTTGAGACCAGCCTGGCCAACATGGTAAAACTCCTGTTTCTACTAAAAATACAAAAATTAGCTAGGGATGGTGGCAGGCACCTGTAATACAACTACTCCTGTGGCTGAGACAGGAGGACTGCTTGAATCTGGGTGGTGGAGGTTGCAGTGAGCCAAGATCGTGCTCTCTTTGCATTGCTCTCTAGCCTGGGTGACAAGAATGAAACTCCATCTCAAAAAGGGAAAAATTTAGCTCATTCCAAAATGGCACATAAAAGAAATGTTTACTTTCACTCAGATGCCAAAACGTTAAATTATATGTTTCTATCTTTCTATTTATCTATATAACTTCTATTCATATTTTAAATAAAAAGATGATTAGTAGAATCTAGAAAATACAAAATATGGTTTTGAAGATTTTGAAACTAAGGCCATAACTTGTCTGTAGCACTGGCATGTGTGCACCACTGAAGAGGGGATGTTATGCTATTAAATTATCAGTAGTATAAATTGGCCTGGTGGTGGGGGGAGTTTTTGTTTTAAGCTTGCAGTCTCTTGAGAATTCTGTTTTACTGTTTGTTCTAGTTACTCTGAATATTGTGACATTTTTGTGACATTCCTAAACTGGAGAGTACTTTAACACCCATGCTTAAAACCACTTAAGAAATTCAGCTACAAAGTTGAGTTTTGAGTAAAATTATGTGTACTGGCCCTCCATACTGCTTTCCTTGCTCATATACACTGTGCTTTAGCTCAGCAAACCCATTCCATTGTGTGCCAAATGAATGATATAAATTCTGTTTTCCAGCCATTTTTTTAAAAGCCAGGAGGTAAATTTCTGGGACAGGACCAAATCCAACTATCTATGGAACAGAAGGTATCCTCAGGGAAGGATATCTTTTCTTTACTATATTTTATGTAGCACATAAATTTTTGTTAAAGATTACAACTACTTAGATTCTTTTTCTTTCTTCGTAGTTAATTCTACAGGGTTGCTGAAATATTCATAAAAAGGGAACTATAGTCTAGCTTTTTTTGCCATATTCAAAAAGTTAGACCTTCTGATTCTGTTTGTTTCTTTGTTTGTTTTTTGAGACACAGCCTCACTCTGTTGCCCAGGCTGGAGTGCAGTGGCAAAATCTTGGCTCACTGCAACCTCTGCTTCCTGGGTTCAAGTGATTCTCCTGTCTCAGCCTCCTGAGTAGCTGTAATTACAGGCAGGAGCCACCATGCCCAGCTAATTTTGGAATTTTTAGTAGAGACAGGGTTTCACCATGTTGGTCAGGCTGCTCTCAAACTCCTGATCCACCTGTCTTGACCTCCCAAAGTTCTGGGATTACAGGCATGACCCCCAACACCCGGCCCCACTTTTGATTCTTATCTATAATTCTGAAATCCAGAAAACCTAAAAGCAAACATTTTCCACTCAGATCTAAGAATGTAGACATATACATAAATCAAATTTTAAATATGAATAGTAACAAAGATACCAACTATATGTTCAAGATAAACAGCATCATTGGCCAAAGGAATGCTGATTTTACCCTGGATAAAACAGGGTCGCTGATATGGTTTGGCTCTGTGCCCACACCCAGATCTCATCTCCAGACCCCCACTTGTTGAGGGAAAGACCTGTAATCTCCACTGTCAATGGAAGGAGGTGATTGGATCATGTGGGAGCTTTCACCCATGCTGTTCTCATGATAGTGACTGAGTTCTCACAAGATCTGATGGTTTTATAAGGCAGTTTTCCCTGCTCTTGCTGCCCCTCTCTCCTGACACCATGTAAGATGTGCCTGCTTCCTCTTCCACCAGGATTGTAGTTTACTAAGGCCTCTCCAGTCATGTGGAACTGTGAGTCAATGAAACCTCTTTCCTTTATAAATTACCCAGTCCGTTATTATAGCATTGTGAGAAAAGACTGATACAGTCACAAAAAAAAAAGAAAGAAAAGAAAAATATCTGACAAGAAAGTGACGTCATCTCATTGGAGTTTTAAAAGAACAGATTGAAAACAGACTGCGTAAGTAAAGTGATGGAAAGACCAGTTAGAAGTAAGCAGTTGTCTTACTGCTGCTAAGACAATAGATGATGATGATGATCTGCCCACAGAAGTAATGAGCAGAAGACGTGGTTTGGTTATAGTTATTTGGTAAAAGATCCATCTGGGTTTCCTGCTGAAGGGTATGTGCAGTGAACAAAAAGTAATGGACTTAAGGATGATTTATTTTATGGGGGGGGGGGTCTGAAAAGCTATTTTTAGACCCTCAGGCATCCACTCATTTGAGCATCTCATCGGGTTCAGTGTGATATTAAAACTTACATTATGTTTGTGCCACTGACATCAAAATCCAAGCCAGTTGCTTCACTGACATTCAGCAGACGGAGCAGATGGCATGCTGATCTGGTCCAATACTTCAGCTTTTAACAGAAATGCTAGATTTACTGAGAGATCAAATGTGTTACATTTTCCAGGAGACTGGATGTCTTTCAAGAATAGTTTTACAATAAGAAATTTTTATCCAACATTGATTTTAGAATCTTACAACCATGTAAAATTGAAAACATAAACAGTACCCTGTAATTCCAGTTGATGTATGTTCCCTTGACTAGATTGGTAAGAGTTTTAAATATTATTTATATATATTCACCCATCAAATAATTATTTCAAAATTATAATGCAAAGAAAGGCGATTAAAACACATGTACTCTGCTAAAGAACTTTACAAGGATATAAAAACATCTATATAAATAACTACATAATTAATAAGAAATATGGAAATAATTTATTAAGGCAGTTCATAGGATATTTGTTCTGGTTAGTGGGGTTAGATTAACAGCCTCAGAAAGAAAGCATTTTCTTGTGGTTGTGTTTATATGTGTATATTTTTATAACGGGAATCACAAAGAAAAATAATCATAGAAATACTTAAAATGTTAAAAGTTTAAAAATTAAGTTTCTTTTTAATTTTATCTAAAAGCTATCACAAAGAATAGAATACATTCAAACTTACCACTTAGCTCAATATAAACTATTAAAGGAGAGAGTGTCCTGATTATCCAGGTAAGCCCTAATGTAATCACAAGAAGAGACAGTGGAAGAGAGATTTAGGGGAGAGTCAGAGAAAGATATAATGATGGCTGCAAGGTCACAGGGATGCAATGTGAGAAAAACTCAACTCATTTTTTCTAGATTTGAAGTGAGAGAATGAGCCCAGGAGCCAGGAAGCCTCTAGAACCTGAAAACAGTAAGGAGGCAATTCTTCCCTAGAGTAGAAGGAAATACAGCACTGCTGACATCTTCATGTTAGTCCAGTAAGACCCCTGGTGGACTTCTCATGTACAGAACTCTAAAATAATAAATTTGGATTGCTTAAGCCACCTGATAAATTGTTACGGCAGCAATGGGAAACAAAGACAAATATCCAAGGGAACATCTCTATAGAAGCTAAAACATAATAATACTTGCCTAAATATTGATCAAAAAGGGAAAGCATTTAAAATGTTATTTAAATCTAGGCTTTTTATGAATATGAAAGCAGGACATAACCGGAAAAAATTAAAAGCAGTTAAGAACATAAGAAAATAAAGTCATGCCCTAGGAAACATTTTAGTTTTAGATTTACAACTTAAGATGGAGTACAGTGTATTAAAGAGGTGTAATATAAGATAAATTTAAAATATTAGAAGAAATCAAATATAGAATACTTTGCATAGCATGGAAATTATTACTTTATTCGGGGAAGCATGAGTTAAAAGAAACTAAAAGAACAGAACATAACTCAAAAATCTCTGAGAAGAAAAAAATCTACATCATCTGTATGTATTTATGTATGTCCATATCTATCATCTATCTAAAATATCTATTTATCCATCTACCATCTTTGTAAAATTTACATCTGTCTACCATCTTTCTAAAATCTACATCTCTCTGTTATCTATCTATCTTTCCATCCATCCATCCATCCATCCATCTTTAAATACAGATTCTAACACATATTGGTGAGAATATGTAGGTCTTTGTTTTGAATGTTGGACCACAGGGACTATTGTAAATGTGTGAGGAAGTCCAAATCGGCAAACTTTGTGATGTTGAACTGCATTGAAAATATTAGAGTCCTACTATGTAAAGATATATGTATTACAATGCAACTGTATTGCATATTAAGAATTATGCAGTAATATATAAGAGAGAAGAAAAAGGAAACTATGTCAGTGTAAATGACCATATAATCAGCATGGCTGATGGAAAAAGAAGAGAGCTGAGAGAGATGCTTATATCCTGAGGCTACTAAGTTCTTAGCATAGAGTTCCTGATTTCATTGTCATGTGTCTGGCTTGAGCATCCCCACCTTAAAAGCAGAGGTTTTAAATCATAGATGTCTGCTAGAATCAAGAATATCTTCTTTACTAACCCCAGTACCATGGAAATTCAGCTCGACTGTTACTGAGTTGCTATAATCAGAAAATAATATTTGATTGCATTGAAAAGCAAAACAAAAGAAATATATCAAGAGTATCATGAAATCAAAACAGCACAAAAAGAAGTAATTTCCACCATAATTTTTTGGTTCATACTCTCTATTTAAAATGAGAACAAATGCTAATAATGAAAGGAGAAGATAATGTTTTAGACTTTTAGAAGGAGGGACTTTAGATCGGAGTGACAATATTGTACCAGCCATGCATTTTACTATAAATAATACTAAATATTAGAAAATCCTTAAGATACTCTTAATAAATTTAAAATATCTTTCTTTGAGTTTTGACCAAATATGGCCTTTTATTTGCTTTTGCTATTAATATTTTTCACAAGCTAGATCAAATACAACATTCTCAAAATAAGGGAGAACACATCCATAGGTCAATTCATACAATATATTTCAACTAAAAATAATGTGTTCCTAAATGAACTGTAATGTGCACTACAAACATGTCATTAAGCCTATATTGTGGTCATTAGTAAAAGCCATTGGTAATCTCCTATTTAACAGCTGATTTTTTATACTCCTTTTTGTGTCGATAATATCAGCACTCATAACTCCTAAACATATGCTGTATATAGGCAACAATTTTAGATTAAAAGAATGTGTGCACAAAGGGAAAGAAACCAACATTTATTAATGGTTGTTGCCTTTACACAACCTTGTTTTACTTAGTATTTGTTATCTTCCCATGAGATTGTGGTCACTTTTTTATGTTTGAATGAAGATATTGAGATTCAAGGCTTCACAACTTAGCCAATGGGGTAAGTGGGGAATGTAGGATTCAATCAATATCTCTTTGACCCCAAACTGTAGGCTTTTTCTCTTGGTATAAAATTATGTTAATATACAGACAGTTGATAGTATCTATCTCTGCACATGCTTCAATCATTGGACAGTAATCATACAAACACTCTTTTTACACCTGATACTTAAATTCTAGATCCATTCTCTTCCCTCCATCAACTCACTTTCATTTTTTTCTGTTAAATTTTTATTGTATGTGTGATGTTTGATGCAATTGCAGATTCTTTTGTAAAATCTCAGAAATTTTGTATCAGTAAATTTAGAGGGTGATCATGAACTCTGCACTGTAAATATCCCAGATGTTTCTGATGCAGGTGGTCTGTGAGCCACAGATTGGCAAGCCCTGCTTTGAGATTGGTTCAGATTTGCCTTTCTGAGGAAGCCTACTTTGATCGCATAAGCCTAGATTAGGTGTTTTTATGTATGTTTCTATTGACATGTATGGAGATTTGTTTGGAGCACTTATCATATGAAAATTGTAACTTTTTGCTTGTTCTTGGTTACTTGCATTCATGATTAGAATCTTTAAATACAAAGACTGCATATCCTATTGCCAATGGGCTCATGGTAGATGCTGAGAAAGTATTTGATGATTAAATTAATAGAATGGTTGATAGAATCCACAATCATTGGAAAATCCAGAGATACAGTCTGGGAGTTCAGATTACAGGAAAGCTTGCTAAAAACAGGAACAGAATAAAAAATCAAATAATGGCCTCATGAGAAGAATGTCACTGCTCCTATGTAATAGCTATGGGATGAACTTCATGTGCTGAAACCAAGTTCACCATAAACACTAACACACAGCCTTATAATGGCTATTATTCCCTCTTCTATGTCAGCCTTGTAACAACCTCCAGATACCTCTGCCATTATCCCCTCTAGTAAAAGCTATCTTTTGCAGAGCTTGTTCCCTCATGGTACCAAGTTTCAAATAAAAGTTTCATTTAGAATGAAGGCCACATGCCTGAATTGTAGTTGCAAAGAAGCCTGGAAAGTTAAGTCCTTTCTTCTAGTTTAAAGGCAGGACAAATCATGCCCACTATATCAGGTAAACAGTTCTCTACACCTATTATGTTTAATACATTGTTCCAGGTTCTGGAGATGGAGATGTTCTCTGTGCTCAAAAGTTCAGGTTCCATTTGGTTTATCAATTATAATAGCTACATACAAGCTGCTGGAGTTTTTGAATACCTACTTGATATGGAATTGGCAGTCAGATAATCATAAGGAAAATAAATTCTCCAAAATTTTGATTAGCTTGCATATAAAGATAAGGCTCTTTATTGTCTAATAATAACATTTTAAAAGGTGAAAATAAAAACTGGGAATGATTGACAAAAAAGTTTTTGGCTAGAACTGAAGTTATTGGTACAGAAAGCACATCAGCTGGAAGTTATTTAAATGAGTTCAAACACAATTCTAGACCTTAATAAGGACATAAGATGCCTGGAAATTCAATAAACAGGGAATTCAAAATATTCACAGTGCATTTCTGAATATAACTCAAAATACAACTTCAACAACAATGCATAATTCTATTTCTATTTTCAGTTTATATACATAAATACATTACACATACATTTATATAAACTATATTCCTGAGTATCCATGGTAGTTTTTATGGATTCACTTAGGTAAAAACTTCATAGAATATTGATGAGTTAAATATATTTCACATGATTTCTGCTTACCTTTTCCAAGTTATGAAAAAAATGGACTATAAGAGAGGCTACACTTTTATTATCAAGACCTCTATCTGGGACTCATGTTTACATCAATTTATTTCTAAAATCCCATATTAATTCATCACTTGACATATTAATTTTATCTGTAAAATATTTTTAATGTTTTATTTCTACTTCTCTAGAAAAGTTATTCTGTTAAAATAATGCCTTGTCTTTTTCCCATTTTCATGATCCCAAATTTGGTCTTCCCCTGGTAGATCATAAGATTATGTAATTCTTCTGCTTACGTTTTTCTGTATGCCTCAGTGAGATATAATTAAATGTTATCCTTAGCCTATAAGGCTCCTATTTCCCCCCTTTATTTCTTGGCACATTCTGCTTCATTCCCTCTCCTTCAGCCTTAATGAGACTTACTCAAATTCTCAGATATCTGAAACTCTTGCTCACTTTACAGCCTTTGCCCTCAAAGTACAGTTTTTTGGGGGCTTGTTTCTCCACCCCATCTCTGTTTCCAGGTCTTTTGGTTTTTTGTATTTTGGGGTTTTCGAAAAGAGTCTCACTCTGTCACCCAGGCTGGAATACAGTGGCACAATTATGGCTCACTGCAACCTTGACCTGCTGGGCTCAATGATCCTCCCACCTAAGACTCTCAAGTCACTGAGAATACAGGCATGCATCACCACACTTGACTAACTTTCCAATTTTGTAGAAATGAGGTTTCCCTCTGATGCCTAGGCTGGTCTTGAACTCCTGGGATCAAGCGATTCACCTACCCTTACCTCCCAAAATGTTAGGATTACAGGTGTAAGCCACCGTGCCTGCCTTTGCTTCCAAGTTTTGATTCCACATCTTCCCACCCAGAGCAGCACACATACTTCTCCACCACTAAATCACCAGTCCCTGGCCCTTTGTTTTCCCTCAGTGCTTCTGGTTCTTTTCCAGTCTAACATTTATCATTTCCAACTTAATGTATGTGTATTTGCTTGTTAGTTTTCTGTCTCTCACATTGGACTATAAGCTCCATGAGGCCAGGAACTGAGGGTTTCTCTTTTGTTTCCCACTATAGACAGTAGAAGCACAGTGCCTGGCAAATAGTAGGAACTCGGGAAGTATCAATTAAATAAATGGATAATAGAATTTTGTTGTAGATAACATAATAATACTCATAGGTAATAATAAATGAGTAAAATAAATTTGTATCAAGAAATCTGTAGTCATCTCATATCTCAAACTTCTTTGTTTCATCTTCCTGAGAAATCAGAAAGTATACATTGTTCCTGAGTCTTGCCTGGCTATTATTTATAGTCATGAGTCCAGGCAGATTTTAAATACTGGGAGAAAATAAAAAATAAAGCAAAACTATAAAAAGAAAAAAACATACACACATTTTCATTATAACAAAGAGAAAGCAAATGTATTTCATCTAAAATATGGGTCTCCTATAATAAAAATACATTGATTCTGAAATAAAAATAATGAGTTCAAATTTCTGATGCTTATCCTCCTTAAAATGTTTAAGAAGTTAATTCTTTATGATTCTGCTGCTTTCAGTATAAAATAAGATTAATAATTCCTGTTCCATATCTTTCACTGGATCATTGACACCATTTAAACAAACCTTGCATTTTATGCATTATATATGTTTTTATTACAAATACTTTATGATAATTATGTCTGCTTGACTATATCGAGGTGCTGGTTTTCCAATAGATAACAGAGTTTATATAAAATGTGCTTAATCATAACTGCTTTATGACTAATGAATAGAAAACAAACCAATGTGGCTTTGGTAGAATTACTAGGAAGACTATGAACCACCTGTTGTCTCATCTGTCAGCCAACTAGCCTGATCTTGTTCTCCAGGGTCCAAAAAGCCAAGCATAAATCTTCTTGGTGATGGTACCACAAACCTTCCACCACAACCAATTGATCAGATAAAGGCACAGAATTTAGGGTTGCTTAAGTAGACACCACGACTTTAGAAGACAAGACTAAAAACCATGGCGTAATTAGGGATAGAACCAGGGAGGAGAAAAGTTTTGGCCATTTTCATTCACAGTGCGCCATAGCAGGTAACAAAGAACATATGATTTGCAAATCAAGAAATGTGATTCATCACATAAACAGTACTAAAAACAAAAATCACAGGATCACCTCAATAGATGCAGAAAAGGCTTTTGATAAAATTCAACATGGCTTCATGTTAGAAACTCTTAACATACTAGGCACTGAAGCTCCTTAATACAATAAGGGCTGTCTATGACAAACCCACAGCCAACATCATACTGAATGGGCAAAAGCTAGAAGCATTCCCATGAGAACCGGAACAAGACAAGAATGTTCACTCCCACCACGCTTACTCAATATAGTACTGGAAGCCCTATCCAAGCAATCAATCAAGAGAAGGAAATAAAAGGCACCCAAATAGAAAGAGAGGAAGTCAAACTATCTCTGTTTGCAGATATAATTATCTCCCAGAAAACCACATAGTCTCTGGGAAAAAAAGCCCCTTCAGCTGATAAACAGCATCAGCAAAGTTTCAGGATACATAATCAATGTATAAAAATCAGTAGCATTTTAGTAATGTCCAAGCTGAGAGCCAAATCAAGAATACAATCCCATCCACAATAGCCACCAAAAAGGCAAAATATCTAGGAATACAACTAACCAGGGAAGTGAAAGATCTCTACAGTGAGAATCACAGATGATTGTACCAAAAATAAGTGAAGACACAAGTGGAAAAACATTTATTCGATAAATGTTGCTGAGATAACTGTCTCGTCATTGGCCGAAGATTGAAGATAGATCCCTTTGTTATACCATATTCAAAAATCTAACCATCAACACAGTAAATAGACAAGCTACAGAATGGGAGAGAGTATTTGCAAACCATGCATCTGACAAATATCTAATATCCAGAATCTGTGAGGAACTTAAACAATTAAGAAAAAAACAACCTCATTAAAAAGTGGGCAAAGGATATAAACAGACACTTTCCCATAAGAAGACATACGCACAGCCAAAAACATATGGAAAAATGCTCAAAAGCACACATCATTAGAAAAATGCAAATCAAAACAACAAGATACAATATAACACCAGTCAGAATGGCTATTAATAAACAGTGAAAACATAACAGATGCTGAAGAGGTTACAGAGAAAAGGAAAAACTTATACACTGCTAGTGGGAATAAGAACTACTTCAGCCATTTTGGGAAGCAGTGTGGCAATTTTTCATAGAATTTAAAACAGAATTATTATTTGACCCAGCACTCCCATTATTTAGTCTATAAACAAATAAACATAACTCATTCTACCATAAAGACACATGCACACGGATGTCCATTGTGGCACTATTCACAATAGCAAAGACATGGAATCAGCCTAAATGTCCATCAGTGGTAGACTGGATAAAGAAAACATGGCATATATACATCATGAAATACTATGAAGCCAGTGTAACAGAATGAAATCATATCCTTTGCAGCAGCATGGATGGAACTGGAGGCCATTATCCTAAGCAAACTATCAGTGGAACAGAAAACCAAATTCTGCCTATTCTTGCTTACAAGTGGAAGCTAAACATTGAGAAGACAGGAATACAAAGAAAGCATCAACGGACACTGGAACTTATTTGAGGAAGGGGATTGGGAGGAGGGAGAGGATCAAAAAACCCCCTATCAGGTACTATGCTTACTGCCTGGGTGAGTAAATGATCTGTGCAAGGAACCCCCATCACACGTAATTTACCTGTGTAACAAACCTGCACATGTACCCCTGAACCTAAACTAAAAGTTAAAAAAAGAAGTTATCTGGTAGTCTTAATTTGTTCAGACTGCTATAAGAAAATACTAGAAACTGTGTGGCTTATAAACAATAGACATTTATTTTTCACAGTTCCTTGAGGCTGAAAAATCAAAGATCAAGGTGTCAGCAGATTCATAGTTCATGGAGGGCCCAAGTTGTGATTCATAAAAGGTGCATTCCCACTATGACCTCGCATTGTGCAAGGGGCCAGCAAGCTCACTGGGCTCTGTTTTATAAGGGCACTAATGCCAATAGTGAAGGCTCCATGCCCTTGATTCAATCACCTCCCAGAAGCCCTGCTCCTAAAACTATCACCTTGGGGATTAGGAATTCAAAATATAAATTTTGTTTCTTTATCTTTTGTTTGTCTTTTTCTTTATTTATTTATGTTTGAAACGGGATCTTGCTCTCTTACCCAGGCTGGACTGAAGTGGTGTGGCCACAGCTCACTGCGACCTCGAACTCCTGGGCTCAAGAGATCCTTCCATTTAAGCTTCCCAAGTGGCTGGGTCTGCAGATGTGCACCACCATGCCCAGCTAACAGAATATGAATTTTGAGAAAACATATGTATTTAGTGCTTTGTAAGGGTGATACTTCACATTTGTATAATAGGCTATTTGTTGAAAGGCTATATTAGGTAATGTGGTGGCCACATGATCTAAATCTTTTTATTTAAAACATCCTAGATGTTGTTATAGTTCTATTATAGTTCTCATAGTGGTATAGTTCTATTTTGCTTCAAAGTATTAAGACATAAAATTAGCTTTACCTCAGAAGCTGATTAAAAACATGCTCAGAATCAATGGACACTTTAGTAATAATGATTGCATTAACTAGTTGTTAAATAAATTCAAGGTCAGTCATTTTCAGCAAACTGACACAAGAACAGAAAACCAAACACAGAATGTTCTCACTCATAAATGGGTTTTGAACAATAGGAACACATGGACACAGGGTGGGGAACATCATACAGTGGGGTCTGTGGGGAGGTGGGGCACTAGGGGGAGGGATTGCGGGGGTGGGGAGGTTGGGGAGGGTTAACATTGTGAGAAATGCCTGACGTAGGTGATGGGGGGATGTAGGCAACAATCACCATGGCACGTGTATACCTATGCAACAATCCTGCATGTTCTATACATGTACCCCAGCACTTAAAGTATAATAATACAAAAAAGAAGTAGCCCCAAGGGAGTTCAGTGACATTATAGTGAGAAGACATCCATCTGTAAAGGAAATGGCCCTTACTATGCATCAAATTTGCCAGCATCTTTGTCTTGGGCTCCCTGCCTCCAGAACTATGAGAAATGAAATCCTTTTGTTTATAAGCTACATACAATGGTTCTTTTTAGTAATAAGATAGTAACCAGAATACAGGTGCCAAAATATAGTAATTGGGCTGATAATCGTTTCTGGGATATTTCAAAGGACAAAGTTAGAGAAATATAGATATTTATTTATTTTGGAAAAAAGCACTTTAATACATGAAGCTATATTGATATTTAGAATATAATTTTTTATTATCTGATTTTGCAGTAGAGAAATAACTTTTAAACCTTTTATTTTGAAATAAATCTAGATTTAAAGAAGTGTTGCAGAATAAGTACAGAAATTTTCAAATGAGTCTTACTCGGCTACTCTTAGTGTCAATAATTTATTTAACCATAGTTCAGTCATCAAAACCAGGAAATTAATATTGCTCAATCCAGTTTTTTAATTTTCACTTGAAAATATTTTAATATATAGAAATATTACAAGAACAGTGCAAAAAGCACACACATTTTCTTTTTCTTTTTTTTTTTTTTAAACGGAGTTTCGCTCTTGTTACCCAGGCTGGAGTGCAATGGCGCGATCTCGGCTCACCACAGCCTACGCCTCCTGTGTTCAGGCAATTCTCCTGCCTCAACCTCCTGAGTAGCTGGGATTACAGGCACACACCACCATGCCCAGCTGAATTTTTGTATTTTTAGTAGAGACGGGGTTTCACCATGTTGACCAGGATGGTCTCGATCTCTTGACCTCGTGATCCACCCGCCTCGGCCTCCCAAAGTGCTGGGATTACAGACGTGAGCCACCGCGCCCGGCCACATTTTCTTTAACTATACTTAGTTTTGGTAAATTTTAGTATTACTTGTTTTATTATTTGTGCAATAAAATTTTAATTATTTGTGTTTCTTTGTGTGTATAAATACACACACATCATTGTTTTATAAAGTTATTGTATTATGTAGATAACATAAGCATATAAAAATATATCACATATACATTCCTGTGTTTGTGCATATACACATATAAACAGGTCACATATTAAATATACTTTATTGAATTATTTGAGAGTTGCTTACTTGTTTTTTAGTGCTGAGTATTTCACAGTGAATTTTTTAAGAATAAGGATAATGTTATAAATAATCACAGTAGTGTCAAGAACTTAGATAACTTAAACCTTTAGTCAATGTTTTCATCTATGTTATGACCTGTATTCAAATCTTGTTGGTTGACATTATAAAGTCATTTGTAGCTTGGCTTTTATCTCCTAGTACAGGATGTAATCTAGGACAACACATTATATTTAGTTGTCTTGTCTTTCAAGTTTCCTTTAATATGAAACAATTTCTAAGCTACTCTGTGTAATTTATGACATTGACATTTTTTGAAGAATGTATTAATTTTGATTTTAATGAAATGTTCTGCATTTTATGTTTATCTGATATCTTCTCAAATAGAATTTAAATCTAATAGCACAATGTTCCTTTTTAAGTTTCTTTATTATTTAATTGAATCTCTTTAATGAGTCAGTTCCAAAATGCATTTGAGAAAACACAATTTGAATTGTCCTCTAGAAAATTTCCAAAGCAACATAAACTGCGTGTGTGATAGAGATTCAAGAAGGGTTGGATCACTGTGCAACTTGAGTCAAGTGACAACAAATTACAGTTGGGGGAATACGTAGTTTTCTTCATTAATTCCAAGTCTGAAACTCCTGCATGTGGTAATATCTGCAAAGGGCTTCTCTAATACTTTGCCTCTCAAAACCACTCTCTGGCTTTAACAGAAATAACGAAGAAACATTTTCACGAGGGCAAGTGAACATTATCTTTTCAAATCAATATTTTTTTCTGAGACTATGGGCAAATACAGGTATTTATTGTTAAAACAAAGGAAACCTAGAGAGGAGATCCTTGAGATATTTAGTAGGGTGTATATATACATATATATGTAAACGTGTGTGTGTGTGTGTGTGTGTGTGTGTGTGTGTGTGTGTGTGTGTGTGTGTTTGAAACGGAGTCTTGCTCTGTCCCCAGGCTGGAGTGCACTGGCACAATCTAGCTCATTGCAACATCTGCTTCCCGCGTTCAAGTGATTCACCTGTCTCAGCTTCCCAAGTAGCTGGGATTACAGGCGCATGCTACCACGCCTGGCTAATTTTTGTATTTTTGTAGATACGGTGTTTCACCATGTTGGCCAGGCTGGTATCAATCTCTTGACCTTGTGATCCACCCACCTCAGACTCCCAAAGTGCTGGGATTGCAGGCTTGAGCCACTGCGCCCAACTTTGGTAGGGTAGATATTTAACGACCTAAAATAACAAAGGTTATTTTCATATAGTCCCTTAAAAAACATGTTTTGGAAAAGTCATTAGATTGTGGCTCTTTACTTTTTTCTATTAATGTATGATACATTATCACCGAGGAACATTTGCAGTAATGTATGAAATAACTACTAACGTAAGTGTTCCTACTTCTACTTGTCTTTTAGAGTAGTAATTTGATTCAATTTTTTCTCCACGATGGGGATTATACCAGATGTGAACCATGTAGGAGATTGTTAATGGTTAATTTCAGCTTCCATGGAAACTACCCTGGTGTGCATGGTTTTGAATGACTTCCTGCAGGCTGACACCTGGAGGCATCTGTTCAAAGAAACAGACTAATGCACTATACTGGGAGGAGAAAACCTTTATTATTGAACTTCCTCTGCATTAAATATACCAGCAGAAGTTTCCAATCAATATACCTATAAATACATATTTCCTGTATATTTAATATATATTAAGTATATATTTAAATGTATCTAATAAATATACTTATACATATAAATTTATATAATTAGTGATATATAATTATATATTTATATAATTATTGATATACATTTATATGTTTATATATAATTATAATCATGTAATTATTTAATATATTTTCTACATATATTTTCTATATATTAAATTAGATATATAATTGTTATATATTTAAATTAAGTAATTAGTTAAATTAGGTACGTTTATTAGAAACATTTTTGGAATGTTTTAATATGTAGGAAGCTCCTTTTTGAGCACATACATAACTGTGATAAAAAAATAGAGTGTCCATTTAAACAATTAGTAATGTTGAAAGTTTCAGCACATCTCTTTAAACATGTCAGAGGTTAGGATCCAGCTATTACGAACTTGTTTAGTATTTCCATTGACATCAGAATGTGATAATTAAGGCATCCTTGCTGACCTGAAGGAGCTATCAATCTGGTCATAAAGTAGATAACATAAAGATACATACACACACACACACACACACACACACACACACACACACACACACATTTTTCTTTTTTGAGATGGAGTTTTACTCTTGTTGCTCAGACTGGAGTGCAGTGGCAATATCTCCACTTCCTGAGATCAAGTGATTCTCCTGCCTCAGCCTCCTGAGTAGCTGGGATTACAAGTATGTGCCACCATGCCTGGCTAATACAAAAAGAAAAGGCAAATGCCAATTGTAGTAAGCAATAATAAATGCAGAGGACATTATAGAAGTATTTAGAAGAAGCAAATTAACATGGTTGGAGGGACATTAATCAGGAAGAGCTAACTGAATTATATAATACTTGAATATTAAAGAAGAGTCAAGTGAAAAACCTAACAAATGCGGCAAGTAGAATGTCACAGCAAAGTGGAGGACAGCCTTAATAAAGGCATGAGGAGCCAGCCATATGGCTCATGCCTATAATCCCAGGACTTTAGGAGGCTGAGGTGGGTGGATCACTTGATGTCAGGAGTTCGAGACCAGCCTGGCCAATATGGAGAAAACGGTCTCTACTAAAAATACAAAAATGAGTTGAAAATGATGGCAGGCGCCTGTAATCCCAGCTACTTGGGAGGGTGAGGCAGGAGAATTGCTTAAACCTGGAATGCAGAGGTTGCAGTGAGTTGAGATCAGGCCACCGCACTCCAGCCTGGGCAACAGAGTGATACTCTGTCTCAAAAAAGAAAAAAGAAAAGAAAGGCATGGCGGAGGAAGCAACATGTTGTCTGGATTTATTCAGGAAATAGCAAGTTATTCAGGGTGTTGAAATAAGAAAGACAAGCAAACAAGTGACTAAGGAAAAGGAGAATCCTGTGAAATTGATAATATGGAGGGTCCCATTGTATGCATCATTATATTGTGATATTTCTGTTGTGAATTTATAGGTTCTAGAAGGTGGAGAGCCAGAGAAAGGCTTAAAACACTGAAAATGCATGGTGAAATATAATGTTTGGATAGGTCACTCTGGTGGCCAGCCATGACACAAATGGATTTCAGTCAGTGGGAGACTCTTCTAGCAGACCAGGCCAGAAGGTCTGAAGACCTAACAGAAAACAAAGAGAGGAGGGATGTAAAACACAAGGTAGCCTAATGTATGCCACACATAAATCCTATTAAACATCAGGTGTTCTGACACTGAATAAGACTTTGGAAAGGAGAGGTGGTAAACAGTTGGGTTCAGACTGATACCCACACTATGAATTCTTATGTTTCTATTTACTAATTTAAAAATTCTATATAGTTAGATACCATGAATTGACCAGCATTCATTACATCTATGTATTGCCCATATTACTTGGTTTAAATGTTGCATTTTTCTAAACTGTTTTACCTGTATTTCCCACTCTGAAAAGAGTGTTAAAATGGTATTAAAATTTGACAGGGTTATGATTCTCCCCGCATTGACTGGGCATACAGGTTAATGCTCCATTTTAAATTTGACGTTATCTGACTATGAAAAGTCTATGTTATTTCTTTATAACCTTATCCATTATTTTAAGAATGTACATTGACACTTTCTGAAAACATAGAGAAAGCCCAGGATTGTCTTGATTAAATGCTAATGAGGGTGTTCTTTTCTGGAAACCTATACAACACAAATTTGAAACATAACATTTTAGTCCATTTTCTGTTGCTATGACTGAACACCCAAGAGGGTAATGTGTTTTTTAAAAAAGAAATTTCCTGTAATTCTGGAAGCTGGGAAGTCCAATGTCCAGAGGCCACATCTGGTGAGGGTCTTCTTGCTGATGGGGACTCGGCAGAATATCGAGGCGGCACAGGGCATAATAATATGACAAGGTGAGACGAATGTGCTCACTCAGTCCCTCTTCCTCTTCTTATAAAGCCACAAGTACCAATGGTGAGATACCCAGTTAAACCAATAATCTATTAATACAGGAATGGCCCAATTTATCTTCATGACTCAATCACTCCTTAAAGGCCTTACCTCTCAATATTTCCACAATGAAGATTAAGTTTCAACAGGAGTTTCAGAGAGGATAAATATTCAAATCATAGCATACAATATTGAGCTATAATTTTCCACTGGAAGTTGTCAATGCCCATTTTAATTAAGCTAATGTTCTCTCTATTATTTAATTGTTGATGGCTTCATTGATTTGTCATCAATAAGTATAGATTTCAAGAAACTATTCCACTCTCAAAATCTTATGTGCCTAAAAAAAAGTAGAAACTTCAAATTACACATCATTTCTTTAAGTTTCATAGTGAGTTAAACAAAAGTGCTTCTTAATGTTACATAGGTGGAGCATAAAAATGATACCAATACTAGTAGGTTTGCAAAGAATATGGAATGTCTGTGAATCTTTTTAAAGACTATTTTTTATACTCCGTGATTTAGAGAATATGGACTAATTTGGAGACTAAAGTGACTTAAAAGAGTCAAGGGAACATTTGCAAACACCACAAACGATATAGCTAAACTGTCCTCTAGGATTCTAATGTTTATATCTAACTCAGATAAGGAGAATTAGGCTTTCCATTCTTAAAAAGAAAAATCCATCATATTAAAATTATATTTGATAGGTGCTATTGAACTCAGATTTCTAGTTCTAGCTTGTGAAGAGCATTCCTATGTAAAATTTTTACAAATTTTATTTGAGTGCAAACATTGTGAAATCTGTGTTAGAGATCAGGAGAAATCTTTGATCAATGTCAAAATGCTTGCTGATCTCTATCACAGATATCACAATGTTTGCACTCAAATAAGTATATATCAATTTTACATAGGAATGTCCTTTGCTGATGCAACATTGATCAAAGGAGATTTCTATCTGCTGTAGCAACATGGGGCTTACAGAAGACTTCCATTCCCTAAAGATGCAATAGAACAGTTAAAAGCCAATCTTTCTGCATTAGACTGCTCATTCTTTTTATTACTTCAACCTCAATTTATGTGTTTGTGCTTTAAGAAAGCGGTTGAGTGGTTGAAATTACTTAAGAACACTGTAAACTATTTTGGAACCAGTAACACGTGTATCCTAACTAAGACTGAGACCAGTTCTATCTGTTTAAGTACTATTAGTAAGGCAAGTAAATTTTGCAATGAAAGAGGGACAAAAAAATAAAAAAATAAAACTAGGGAAGAAAAGCATTTTGCCATGTATGTGGAGGAGGAAAGTTGGGTAGGGTAAAAATGGGTCAGCTGGAAAATAAAACTGTAAAATAGAACATATATATATATATATATATATATATATGTGTGTGTGTGTGTGTGTGTATAAATATGTATATATATATATACACACACAGAGAGTATAAAATATATATTATATAACATAATACATATAGTGTGTGTGTGTGTGTGTGTGTGTGTGTGCGTATAGCATATATAATATAAAACATCAAATTGGATTCTGTATTCAAACCAAACATTGATCAAGAAGCTCTGCATTATCTTGACATATTGGTAAAAATTATCTCCAGTTTCCACTGTGTCTAAGAAAGGCACAGTATTGGTCAGAAGGCCTTGTTCTCACAAATTAAAACAATATTTTCAATGTTTTTGTTTTTTTTTAACATAGTCATATTAAAAAACAAATGCAACCTGTTGAAATATCGATTCAGTCAGAGACATTCACCAGGCATGCCTCTTACATTAAATACTGTTTCGAAACAACTTTCAGACAGTTAAATAAAAGCACACACAATGTTTTCTGATCCAAAAAGCAAAAGCAAGTAATGTCCAATATTTTGAAAAAGGAAAGCCTCCACAGCCTATAAAATGGAATGCATACTTTAGATGTTCCTGACAATAACTATAACTTGCCCTTCAGCTGTAACGAGATTTGTTTTCTAATATTTTCTTTAGTATTCAGTATACATGTTTAATTCAAGTTATTTACTCCAAATAATTGTCTGCTCTACTACTGATATCATTACACAGTTCTAGTTTAATAGATATTTCAAGCATATAGAATTCCTTAACATTAAATGAAATTAAAAAGAAAACATGTGTTCTATAGGAGAATGGAATGAACTTCTCAATTTTAAAACTTTTGTATACATATTTATATGAATTATGAAGGGTAGCAGAATATACACCCCAAAATATGACGCTTCACCGTAAAGATTACTTTCATCTAAAGGCAATTGAAAAACAGTAGATGAAAGAATGTCATTGCAATCTTTCCTTTTCTGTCTTGAAAACAGATTAAAACTCTCATACAAAAGATGTCCTTCTTGCATCAGGAGAAAACAAAAATTCTTTGATGGGGAGTCATAGCTGAGAGAGTCTGTCCCAATAGATCTTGTTAAGATTATCTTATCTTCCATTATACGCTATATAATTCAGTTACTTTTCCACAATTGCCTCTTTTTGTTCAACCTAATACAAAAGCATGTAGGTTTTGCCAACTACTTATGTTTTCATTTCCCTATAAGATTTCCTGTGGCCTGTAAAACATATTGAATTTGTATACTTTTTTCTTATTAATCTTAGATCAATTTACTTCATACCCACTGGGACTCGAAGAAGGGAGAGATCATTTTTACTCACCTGCTATTCATTTTCCAAGTAAATGTATTATGAACAAGTAGTTAAAAATGCTTTTATCAATGCATATTCCCAACAGACTCTTTGAATTTCCTGTTACATTTCTCATTGTCCCTGAATGATCTTCCCTCCCTATTTTGAAAGACTTGCAGAAACAGTAGTAAGTGCAATTGGAACTTGAGAACTTTTAGTAAATGTGTTTAAACCTATAGCTAAGGGAGCTAATTCATCATCAGATAATTATGGGTCTTGAAAAAAAAAAAGAACTTACATATCCTGTTTTCTACACTATGTGTTACTTAAGGCACACAGGCTATCCTATTTAATCTTCACAGTAGCTTTCTGAGATCAGCTTCATATCCTAAATTTAAGCTGAAAAATCTAGAACATGCAAAGGTTTATTATGGAAGTGTTCATGATCACATAGCTAATAGGCAGTGTAGTAGCTATGACTATGCCCACTATATTGGGTTCCCCTCTCTTTTGTTGGGATTTGGGAAGACTTCCAAGCTTTCCAGAAAGGAAAATTGGAACCACATGACCAGATAGAGAGCTTATTGGCTATAAAAGGAAGTGAAATGCATCACTTTTGATAGGAGGCCGTTAGAAGCAAATGGAAATTCTCTACATCATTGTTCCACTGCCACAGCGATTATGGCAGCCACAGGTGGAGATAAAGTTACTGTAAAATAGAAGTAGCCTAGATTCCTGAGTCACAACAAGGATAAAATTGCTCTGGAGAGCTACTAACTAGCTTTCGACTTTGAATGAGTGACAATTAATTTTTGCTAGATTCCGTTGCTGTACTCCATTGTAACTGTAGCAGTCAAGCCTATCCTAATTAACATATAAAATGGTGGAAAAACAGAATAACACTTCCTTGTTTTACACAAGGTAACAATGTGTGTGAGTATGTTGTAAGTAAACATGGTATACAGTGAGGCACTTTAAGTGAGGCTGATTGTTTTCTTCCGGATCAGAAACATTGGCATGAAAACTATTACAAGGTGGATATTGAATAAGACAGCTTCTGAAGGGTTTTTGAGATAAACGTTTAATAATTGTCCTTTACAAATATCCAGAGACTTAAAGTGTGATCAAAATAAAATAACCAGAGTCCATGTTCTTCTCTGTTTCTTTCAAAAACATATTAAATCTCACTCAAATGTGGTCTGGGGACTTTGAGACTCAAAATATGCTAGTAGCTTATTGGAAAGAAAGTCTCAGGGCCCAGAGCTAAAGATACAGCACTCACATTTTAACAAGATGCTCAGATGACTTGTGTCCCTTCATTGACGCACTAGAGCACCAGTCACACATGGGGACATTGGGACTCAGTGGAGTCCGTCAGTGCAAAGGCAGTGTCCTGGGGGTTAAGTTGTAAGCTTGAGATTTGTAGCATCACCTGAGTAAGCTACTTAGGGTACTCACAGTTATTGGTAATACTAATTCTAAAGGTTCTTGTTCATATCCCTTATCATCCTCAATTGTATTGATTTAACTTATAGGTGTTTAAATCTGGGATAGTTATATATAACATATAAAATAATATGCTGGAAATGATCAATAAGGCAAGACAACTTCACATTTCAGACCCAGGTATTTTAAAACTGCTTAATATTTAACATGTTGTAGTTAATAATCATTTCTCAAATTACAGTCACCTCTTGCTGTAATTTCAAACCTCAACTTTGATAAAGTCAATATAACCCATATCATTAGGGCTATTCTTAAGAAATAAAATTACCTAGGAAACTCAAGTGACTGAGGTTTAATAGTTGTGGATCATAACTGCCTGCATTCCATCAGTTCTTAGATTGTGTTGTCATTTCTGTATATGTGTAAAATAATTAAAAATTCATATTGTTTGTCTTTATAGCAATCCACTAAACTCGCTTTTAAGAGGTTTAAATATTTTCAATCAATAAGATATCTGAATTTGTTTGTGTTACTGCTTCCAAAGATTTAAACTGTAACACAAAATTTCACTAGCTGTTTTCTTGATCTCTGGTTTTGTTTATATTACAACATTTTGGATTGACTCTAGTAAACTTTTATTCTTCAATTTATCCCATTCTTCACAGGCTAATTATAGATATTATTCACAATTGTGAGAGAGGTGAAGAAACAGATGAGTAAAGAGTGCTAAAGTTGGGATTAGAGGGCAAAACAAAAATTTAGTTAAATACATAGTTTATTCGTCATCAGTCAGGTGCTGGGCACTTGCAAATATGAAGTGTCTACCACTGTCACTCACTGTATTAATAAAAAGTAAGAGTATTTTTTAATTTGATTGAACCTCATACAATATTAGTATACTTGTGGTTTTGTTTCATTTGATTTGTTCCAAAAGTATGTCTAAGTTTGAAAAGTTAAACTGGCCAGGAAATATAATACACACAGGTGTACATATTAAGACACCACTTCTTTTGTTCTCATTTTTAGACAGTTGTTTCCAATTGTAATATATAAATTTGTAAGGACCTTATTCTCTTAATAGTAAATCATAATTTTGACAAATCTGTTGATTTCAAGAAACCAAACTTATTAGCTTTTGCAAGTTTATATTTCACCATTAATTTAAATTGCAGAAGTCTTTTGGGGGAAGATAATTTAGCACTCTGTATGATTGTTTCCTTCCATTTCAAAAATAGAGTTACACCTGTAATTTTGAATCCTTTAGTGATTGTAAGCTCAAAACTTTAGAGAATTTTACTCTGCTCTATAGAAATATTTTTAGAGTCTTATTCTATACCTTAAATTGTAAGGTTAAGCCAATAAATTGCAGAATTTGAAATTGTACCATATGAAAATTAGATATTCCAAAAGAAAGATAGTAAGTTCCATTGCTGGAAATTGAGCGAGTGGGATTTATCTACCATGGTTGACACTTCCATGTGTGCTATAGAATATTTGTTCTATAGTGCTTAATTTCCTCCAACCCCAACTCCGACTCATTCTGAAACATGACATTAGAAATTGATGAGTAAACAATGATATAAAAATGTAGAGAAAATTATAGTTTAGCTAGGCTATTATTGTGATAATCGCTTAATTATTGCTTAATTTATTTTTTTACTAAAAAATCTTGTTTGTAACCTATAAATTCTTTTTACATAATCCCTGGATGGTTCACTTTTGCAAAAGTAACATTTCACTATTTATGCTTATATAAATGTTTTAACATATGATTTTTTATTTTTGTGGAATATTTTCTTTCACATGATTACAAATTAAATTGTTAATAATTCATTTCTCATTTTTATTATACAGCTGTGCCAACCACATATACCCAAGGAAATGTTATTTAGTAGTTTCTAAACACACATATATAAACTATATCAGTTATTTTAAAAATGAGAAATTATCACTCACGGATTCCTGCAAGGGGTTATGAATCTGACTACAATCACTTGACAATTTCAACCTTAATCTGCTAAGCTATATAATTTTAAAATACTTTAAAATGTACATTATATTCTTAATCTGTGTGGTAAAACTTTAGTATTCACCTAAATAATTATTTCAAGCACTGGAATGTAGCTATAAGGACCATTTTGATATTAATTGTTTCATCAGGTATTGAAATATTCAGCCTCTGATTGAGACTGGCAAACAAGAAAATTAGGGGTGTTCTGTGATGAATGCTAGTTGGGGAAAATAATGCTATATATTTTGACATAAAAGTGAAAAGTCTTCGGGCTAAGTATAATTTATTTTTTTTTAGAGCTGCTGCAGTTTTATTAGAAGCAGATGTATCCAATAGTTCTTCCTACTAATGTCCTTGATTTGAAGTACTGGGAAACATCAATTTAATTTAGAAATCTAAATCCAGGTATATATTAATCAACTTTGCAGGTTTCATTGAATTGACTAGTAAAATTTTGTAGGAACTATGAAGGATAAAGGAAAAAGTGGAAAATGAAACCTTTAATGCACAGAACTGCAAAACTCAATCAATGACCTTCAGTCACATTTGTCAGTGAAGACAAAGGTATAATATGAAAAATCCTGTAACAATACTCAGAAAAAGATATCTCATTGAAGACATAATGGTGAATTTTTTTATAGTCCTATTTCTTTGCCTTTGACAGGATGAAGAGATGCTCAGCATCATTTACTAAGAATAGAACTGAAAGACATAGGATGAGACTGTCTTTTACACTTTTGCAAGCCTTTTTTATTTCAGACTTTTTTTAGTCTGTAACATATTTCAGAATTTATATTTGTATTTTATATTGTATTCGCATGGAAATTTATTATTGCTTTACTGATCAAATATTTATTCTAGTAAGTCAACTGAATTTTTAAGAGTACCAATTTGGATTAAACATTAGTGTTTAAAATTTAATTGACACATATTTGTCTCAGGCATTTTCAAATAAGATTAAATAAATGTATAAACAGTAGATTTTTCACAGACATTGATCAACAGTTATGTGACATATTTCAACAGAATGTGAGTTTTAGACATTCATTTCTGTTGTATGTTGAAAAGGCACCCACAAATTTATGAAACATTGTGAATTATTATTTTGCTAATATGTATCCAAGTATAAATTCATAGCTCTGGATGAGTCAGGGATAATATTATTTGGAAATACATTTCCTTAAAAAGTCTGAGGAAATTAATAGTTTCATAATTCATTTTTGAAATAATTCAGAGGTTCACATAGTACATCTATATTTTTATGCTCTCCACTATCTACCTGTTTTTTCCACTTTGTTGATCAGTAATGTCTTCAATATTACACAAGAGAAAAATTTAAAACATGTATACAGTGAAAGTTCTCATATATAAATGTAATAATTCTAAAATAGCTTTTGTGAAAGTGTTGGGAAAAAAATGAACAGACATGTAAAGATAAACGACATTATTTATAGATTTAAATTTCAAATCCTATTTTATAATTTTAATACAATTAAAATGAATTAAGACATTAACTCTATGTTTTATTCTGCACTTATTTTCACTCAACTCTCATAATGTAACAAGCATGAAAGTGAAACTCAATAACTGTTATTAGTTCTTTTATTTAGGCATTATGACATTCTATGCTTAACCCTATTTATTTTATACAGTAATGCCTTGGACTAAATCACACGAAATTTACTTTTCTGGGTATCATTCCTCAAATAAACACTGATCCCCTAATCAGTTAATTAAAGAATGAATTATGTTATGAATTATTACTTAACTGAGTCAAAGTTACTTTGGCTAATTGTGTAAATTTAGGTAAATTTGGTCACTTTTCTGCCTCATTTCTCTCATCTCTGTAATTAGAAACAAGATAGGACCTGATTCTCTTGGCTTTGTAAGTATTCATTCTGCTAATCTGGTGTAACATGTATCCACAGTAACCAGGCAATATGTAGTAGATGTGGATATGAGGTAACTATTTTCATAGCAATTGTATGAACATAAGACTGTTATCTCTGGTATGGTGTATCTAATGATCCTTTACTGAGAATCCACCTATTTCACCAGAGACAAAAGTATATGTACTTTAAAAAAAAATTATGAAACATACTGTTTTTGTTTTCTTCCCTGCAGCTTAGCTTGGTATTAATTTATTCTAAGCCATAATTATGGAACCTTAACTTGACTATAATTAATAACAAAGATGTCTAGATTTTGGCAGCAACTGAGGGTTTATTCTCTAAAATCAATTTGCAGAACATATTTATTCCTTCAGTTTGCATAGATGATAGCCCAAACATGAAGTTTCAGCTAGTAATTTAGGACAGACAGGAAGAAGCACAGCAATATCATGGTTTGACTGCCATAATATTATCTGTTCCTTCTCAGTTATGTTTCTGTGACAGAAAGATTTTTTAACAAATTACAAAGGCAGAACTTTAAAAATTACAATAGATATTACAAATTACATAGATAGAACTTTAAAAAGTTTGAAATGTCTATATTTTCACCCAGACGGAAGACAGATGTACTCCTATTTAAGGTGTGCTTTTTAAAAACTATTAGTAATTATATAATAAATATAGGACATTCATCATACTCTTTGAATTTAAAATTAGATGTCTATGTTAGGCATGTTGATTAAGCACCAGTTAGTGTGTCATGAGATTTACAGGAAAATTCATGGAAAAACTGAGAAGCCTTTAAGTCAGAGACATGATGACATGTTCAGTGTATTAAATAAGTACTGAATTAAGAAATAAAACCAGGTGAGCTAAGTACTCAGTGAATGACAGCTATCCCAAATGCAATTAATTTTCCTCTAATAAACCCCTTGCATTTCATACAAAGTTATTAATTTATTCATTCACTTACCAAGAGATAAGTGAATTATTATCAAGGAACAACAACAACAAAAATAGTGAATAAAATACCTGTAACGTCTTTCTGTGGAGTCTTAAAAGTTGCAGAGAAGAAAGAAATTGAATAAAGACAAAATGCCCTATGAGCACCTGAGGGTGCCGTGGGAGAATTCAAACAGCAGATTGAATAGAATCTGTGGGGTTAAGAGAAGGCCCTAGTTTTTCTGAAACTCACTTTGCTAGTCTGAATGAGGTGATTTTTTGCAATCATTATTTGTAAAATTATCATTAGCTATCTTGATAATAACTGAAATATGAAAAACTTTAAGATATCTTTCATTTACCTCTGAGATTTTAAAATATGTAGAATTTGAGTGTTCCTAGTATGGTTTCAGATTCAAATATACTTTTTACGTTATCATAATATATTCAAATGATTCTTGATCCATGTAAAAATATATTGATTTAAACTTAACTTTAAATATTGGATTCACCCCTATCTCGGCTACTCTTGGCCTTTCTCATTTGCATGATTTTTAGAAAAGTTTTTTGTTGGTTTGTTGTTTGTTTGTCTGTTTTTAACAGGAGCAAATTAGTCCCCTCTGGAAACATTGAAGACAATATCTGAAGACAGTTTCAATTGTCATATTTGAAGGATGGTGCGATAAGCATCTAGCAGACAGAGGGCAGGGATTCTGCAAAACATTCTATGATGCGTAGTATATCTCTGTACAAGAAAACGTTATCCAGCTCCAACGTATCAAAGTCCCAAGGTTGAGAAAGTCTGCTTTAGGAAAAATAATTTTTTTTTTCTACCTTACTTCACATCTGTGTATTCCCACTCTGAAACAGAATATTAAGGAAATTTATTTTAAAATATTAACTGTTGAACTTATTAATGCATTTATTTATACAAATTACCCAATTGTGTAACATCCCAAAATTAGCCCCTCTAAATCCTTTGTTGTCATTTCAACAATGTTCATAGCATCTTTACCAGAAGTAGATTCTGCCTGAATAATTCATTTTCTTTGTACATTCCTAAAAAGTAACTCCTCAAAAATTCAAGATTTGTCATGAGATTACAGTAATTCAGTCTCATCTTCATACTCCACTCTAATTTTAGTTCTCTTGCTATTTCTACCACATTTGCAGTTACTTCCTCCGCTAAAGTCTTAAACACCACAAAATCATACATAGGAGTAGAAATCAACTTTTCCCACACTCATATCAGTGTTTATATTTTTACTTCCTCCTATGAATAGCAAATATACTTTATGGCATCTAGATGGTGAATCCTTTCTAGAAAGTTTTCAAATTACTTTGCCCAAATCCGTCATGGTATTATTATGGTACCATATATATATGGTATATTTATGGTAGCTTTATGAAATGTATTTTTTAAATAAATCAGACTTGAAAGAACACATTACTCTTTGATACATAGGCAACAGAATTGCTGTTGTGTTTCCAGAAATAAAACAACATGAATCTCTTTGTAAATCTCTGTCAGAGTTCTTGGTGACCAGGTATATTGTCAGTGAACAATCATATTTTGGAAGAATTCCTTTTTTTCTGAGAGCATGTTTCAACAGCGGGCTTCAAATATTCAGTAAATCAAACTGTAAATAGATATGCTTTCGTCCAGTCTTTGTTGTTTCATTTATGGAGTCCATGGAGAGTAAGTTTAGTATAACTATCAAGGATCTTCAAATTTTCAGAATGGTAAATGAACATTGGCTTCAACTTAAAGTCAACAGCTTCATTAATCCCTAACAAAAGAGTCCTATTATTTGAAGCTTTGAAGCCCGGCATTGACTTCTCCTCTCTAGCTATGAAAATCCTACATTGCATCTTTTCCCAAAGTAAGGCTCTTTCATCTGTATTTGAAAACTGCAGTTTAGTGTAGCCATGTTCATCAATTATCACAGCTAGATCTTCTGGATAATTTGCTGCAGATTCTACCTCATCACTTGCTACTTCACCTTGCACTTTTACGATATGGAGATGTCTTCTTTTATTAAGCCTCACGAGCCCCCCCCCCCCGCTTCTAGTTTCCACATTTTCTTTTGTAGCTTCCTTTCTTCCCTCAGCCTTCATAGAATTAAAGATAATCCCATGGTGTATATGTGCCACATTTTCCTTGTCCAATCCATCATATGTATCCCAGAACCTAACGTACAATTAAAAATATATATTAAAAAATTTTTTTTAAAAGAGAGAGAATTAGTCTGGACTAGAATTTGGCTTAAGAGACCAAGCCTGGACTAGGATTTGGCTTAAGAGAATGTTGTGGCTTAGTTGATCTTTTATTCAGACTACTCAAACTTTCTCCATATCAACACTAAGGCCGTTTCACTTATCATTCATGTGTTCATTGGAATAGCACTTTTCATTTCCTTCAAGAAAATGAAGGAAATTTGCTTTTACAATTTGGCTACCTATTTGGTACAAGAGGCCTAACTCTGAGCTAATCTCTGGTTTTCACGTGCCTTCCTCACTAAGCTTAATCATTTCTAGATTTTGATTTAAAGTGACTGATGTGTAACACATTAACTTGGACACCTCAAGGCCATTGTAGTGTTCTTCATTGGTCTAATTTTAATATTGTTGTGTCTCCAGGAGTAGGGAGGCCTCAGAAAAGGGGAAGACAAGAGACAAGGAAATATCCAGAACACACATTATACTTATTGATTATGTTTGCCATAGTATATAGGCGTAGGTTGTGGTGCCCTGACAATTACAATAGTACATCAAAAGTCACTGATTATATATCACGATACAGACATTATATTGGTAATAAAAGTTTTAAACACTGTGAGAATTACCAAAATGTGACATAGACACAATGTAAACACATGCTGTTGGAAAAATGATGTTAATAGATTTATTTATTGCAGGGTTGACACAAAACTACAATTAGTAAAAAATGTAGGCCAGGTGTGATGGCTCACAACTGTAATCCCAGCACTTTGGGAGGCTGAGGCAGATGGATCACCTGAGATTGGGAGTTCAAGACCAGGCTGGCAAGCATGGTGAAATCCCATCTCTACTAAAAATACAAAATATTAGCCAGGTATGGTGGCAGGTGCCTGTAATCCTAGCAACTTGGGAGGCTGAGGCAGGAGAATTGCTTGAACCCAGAAAGCAGATGCAGTGAGCAGATATCATGCCATTGCAATCCAGCTTAAGCAACAGGGTGAGACTCTGTCTCAAAAAAAAAAATAATAATTAAAAAACAAAAACAAAAATGTAGTATCTACAAAGTACAATGAAGTGAAGGGTAATTAACAAGTCTTTATATATGTAGACATAAGTAACTAGAATATAATTTATCATAAAATTTATCTCTAAGTTCCTTTATTATTTTAACACCTTATTTAAAACCATTTTTCATTTCTTATTACCATTTGTGATATGATACACCTACTTATTACAAGCATCTTAAGAAGGTCAATTAAGCTTTAGAAACTATGCCACAGCATAATTGCTAGTTACTATCATACCTCTTCCTAATTGATTTTAAACTTCCAATTTTAGTTAGTTCTCCTTAGCTCAGAAAACTAACTTAATGTGCCAAGACTAATATAATTCCACAGCTATCATCAAATTAAATAGTTTCCTAAAAATAAGAAAGAAACCGTGTCCAAAACTATTTATTAAAATATATGTGACTATTTTTACATAATAAATACAAACTATTTGTGAAACAATCTCTACTTTCGGTAATTTTATGCATTGTCTCATGCATAATGTGACATTATTACACTCGTTTTTACTTTCCTATTCTCCATATAGATGTTTAATTGTATTGATTTGTGTTACCTCAGTTTCCACCAAGGTTCTGTAGAGACATTAAATTTCTAGGTATGTCAGCAAGTAGATTCATGTTCCACATCTAGAAAATAGTATATAAAATATACTTTCAGTTCTATTGTATAAGATAATCATTTTTTATCTTAAAATGTGACTGATAATTAGATCCCAGGTATTTCTTAATAATACCCATGTCTGAACTATTATTGTCAGTTCTGCCAGGAATCAATGCCAGCATGGGTAATATATTATCTCAGTATTATATTTTTATTCCGCTATAGTTGGAATACACATACTTTATGAATGAGCTCCCTCATTTAAGGATGGAACTTCAAAATTACAACCAAGTAAAAACTATAAAGCCTTTTACTGTCATCTGCATCCCCCTAAAATTTTTATTCAAATCTTTAAAATATATAAACTTACTCATCTCAAAGTAAAAATATGAAATGATACAGGATTATAGAGCAGACAACAAATGGTCAAGAACTTGTTTTGTTACATTGTTTGTATCCCTCATGTGAAAGTTTAATGGAAAATGCTATCATAATTATTTAGTTACAAACTCTATTTAAATTTGAAAAGGTGAAGAGATAACCTTTTTAGAAAGAAATGTGTTAAAAAATATTCTACTCTGGTTCGTGATGCCATGCAGCCTCATTAATATATCTTGTTATTGAATCGTAAACATCTCTAATTGGATCTGCTAAGAGACCAGCTGGAAAGAGTTAGTGGAGTAGGATATCAGAAACAAGAAAGTGACCTGGATATCCAAGTGCTAAGCCATTGACATTTTGGGAAATTGTCTTCAGATTAAAAAAAAAAAAAAAAAGGAATTTGTGGAACAAATAGAGAAAAAAAAATATAGGGAGTAAGAAGAGTTCTGGAGAACATTTTAATGATTTGAGGCAGAGGGAAGAATATCAGATATCATAGAAAAGAAAGAGAACAGAGATTCCTGTATTTATCTGGAAGGAGGTAGCTAGGTGGTTGGGGTAAAGTGTGGTATAGTTTAGAAGTGGATCTAATATCCAGACAGCAATTCTGATTCAATTATTGTCACAGAAGAACAATGTTTAGACTAAAGCCATGTTTTCTGAGACCCATGACAATTAGAGAAATGTTCCTTCCTTTTTGTTGTTGTGAAAAAACAATTCTCCAATGGCTAGCAGTTTTTTCTTTCTTTGCACACCCTTAACACCCAGAATGTAATGAGATGATTTTATATACAGGATATACTTGCTTCTAGTGCCTAAAATTGTCCAACCACCCTTTTATTTCTGTGGATATGTAGACTGCCCTGCTGAAATGCTAGTAGCCCAGAGAGAAGTAACATATAGGCTGATTTTCAGTCAGTAATATCCACTACAAACTAACAAAACAAATCATTTTGTGACATTGTTGAGAGAAAAATTCCTGGGAATTGTTAGTGGATGGTGAATAAAGAAAGAAAATTGAGGATCAGTGAAAAGGAGACAAAAGAAAACAGGAATTTGGAAAGAACTAAGGGTGCAAGTAACACTCAGGTGCTGAGTACATAGAAGGCAACATGTCACTACTGATGTTTAGTTGTGGGAAGAAGACAAAAATTGCAATAGGAGAAAAAGTGCCTTTAAGATAATCATAGTCTAGACCAAAATTTTAATTAAGGCTTAGTTTATGTTTCAAGATATTTCCTTTCAGTTTAAAGTAAAACTTAGTGATTACCTTTATATGAACTTAAGTCTCACTAGCTTTATTTTGCTGATTACCTCAATTATGTGTTTCATAATTATATGCTCTTTTTTAAATCCAGGTATTAAATAATTCTAGATCACTTTACAGAAAGGAGATATTATAATAAATAATTTATCAATCTGTCATGCTCCAAAAAGCAATGATTTGGTCATTGATGTACCACATATATGAGGGTGGTCCCATAAGATCATAATGAAGCTAAAAATGCCTATTGCCAAGAAACATCTTAACCATTATAAAGTCATAGCACAATTCATTATTCACATTTGTGTTAATGCTGGTATAAACCAACATGCTGTGCTTCCAGCTGTATAAAACTATGACACATGCAATTATGTATGGTACATACTACTTGATACTGATAATAAATAACTACATTATTGGTTTATGTATTATTCACTATAATTTTTATTATTTTAGAGTGTACTCCTACATAGATTTAAAGAGATAACTGTAAAACAACCCTAAGTAGGTTTTACAGGCAGTATTGCAGAAGAAGCCATTGTTATCATAGGGAATGATGGTTCAGACATGTTACTGCCTCTGAAGACCTTCCACTGGGATCAAATGTGGACATGGGAGACAGTGACATTTGATGATCCTGCCCCTGTATAGGCCTAGGCTAATGGCTATTTCTGCTTTAATTTTTATTTTAAAAATTTCAAAAGTAAAAAATAAAAGAAATTAAATATAGAAAGAAGCTTATAGAATAAGGATATAGAGGAAAAATTGTATACAGCCATAACATGTGTTTGTGTTTAAAGCTGTTATTACAAAAAATTGAAAAGTTAAAAAAATTTAAAAGTTATAAAGTCAAAAAAGCTACAGTAAGGTTAATTTGTTATTAAAGAAAGAAAAGATTTTATAAATGTAATTTAGCCTAAGTGTACAGTGTTTATAAAGCCTACAGCCATGTACAGTAATATCTTAGGCCTTTTCATTCAGTCACCACTCACACACCAATTCACCCAGAGCAATTTCTAGTCCTGTTACCTCAATTCATGTTAAATGTTCTACATAAGTCTACTAATGTGTTTTGAATCTTTTATGCTATTTTTTACTGTACTATATTTAACTATGTTTAGATACATAAATACTGTTGTGTTACAGTTGCCTACAATATTCAGTGCAGTAACATGCTGTACAGGTTTATAGCCTAGGAGCAGTAGTCTATACCTCATAGCCTAGGTGTATAGAAGACTGTGCCATCCTATTATGCTGCTATCCTATCTATACCATCCTATCTATGATGCTCGCATAAGGGCAAAATGAACTAGGATAGTATTTCTCAGAAAGTATCTCCCAGCGATAAGTGCTACATGACTGCATATGAAATTAACTAAGTGATTTTCAATGTGGATGACATCACCTTATCAATTATTTGAAAATGCACAAAGACATTTTTCTTCTCACAATGACAGCAAAGCTCTACCAGAATAGAATGGGTGAGACTCAGGAATGCTAAACAACTAGTAATTGGCTGTTCAGTTTGGCATAACCCAAATGTTCAGAGAACCTTTAAGCTAATATAAGTAATTAGGAAATGTTAGACACCATTAACTCAGTGTTCTAATTTATTTTCACAATTTCTTTTTCCCTGAGTACATTCTATTTAGGGGAGGTGTACGTGTCATATCTCCTACTAATAAGACAAGACTGCAAGTCAGCTTTGTAAGACTGCTGAGCACATTTTTCTTTTTTCTTTTTTTTTCAAATTTTATCCTAGATACAGAGGATACATCTGCAGATATGTTACATGAAAATTTTGTATGATGCGGAAATTTGGGGCAAACATTCTGTCACCTAAGTACCTGATAGGTAATGTTTTCCCCATCCCCCCCCACCACTTTCTGAGTCTGCTGTGTCCATTGTTTCCATAATTCTGTACACGTGTGCTGAATATTTAACTCTCACTTATAAGTGATAACATGCAGTATTTGGTTTTCTGTTTCCGTCTTAATTTATTTAGGATTGTGGCCCCCAGCTCCATCTATATTGCTGCAAAAGACGTGATTTCATTATTCTTTTATATGGTAGTATAATATTACATGATATATCTATACCACATTTTCTTTATCCAATCTTCCATTGATGGGCATCTGGATTGTTTCCATGTCTTCACTACTGTGATAGCAAAGCAATAAACATACAAGTGCATGTGTTTTTTTGATAGAATAATTTATTTTTGGGGGGATATATACCCAGTAATGTGACAGTTGGGTGGAACTGCAACTTTGCTATTCGTTCTGTAACAATTTTCCAGATTTCTTTTCAATGTGGCTGAACTAAATTTAAATTGCATTTCCACCAACAATACATGTGTTCCTTTGCTTTGTAGCTTCACCAGCATCTGTGGATTTTGGACTTTTTTGTAATTACCATCACTGTCTGGGGTGAGATTGTATCTAGTTGTGGTTTTATTTTGCATTTATCTGGTGATCTGAAAAAATAACCAAGATTGACAAACTGCTGGCTATATTAACAAACACAAAGAAAGAGAAGACCCAATTAATCACAATCAGAAATGACAAAGGTAGTTTACAGCTGATCTTGCAGAAATACAAAGATCATCAGAGAGTACTATGAAGAACACTATTGCACAAAAATTAGAAAATCTAGAGGAAATGGATAAATTCTTCCTAGCTCACAATCTCCCAAGATTGAATCAGGAAAAGATTCAATCCTTACGTTAACTGAAAGACTTGAATAGACTAATATCAATTTCTGAAATTGAATCAGTAATAAGGAATTTACCAACTAAAACAGACCCAGAACTAGATAGATTCACAGCCAAATTCTACCAGATGTACAAAGAAGAGCTGATACCAATCACTGAAACTATTTCAAAAAATATAAAAGAAAGAGCTTCTTCCTAACTCATTCTATGAAGCCAGCATCAGCCTGATACCAAAATCTGACAGATACATGAAGAAAGCTTCCCACTATTACCTCTAGTGAACATAGATGCAAAATTCTCAAGAAAATGCTTTTTTATTTTTATTTTTTTTAAAGAAGAAAAGAAAAGAAGGTAAGGCCAGGTGTGTGGCTGACACCCGTAATCCCAGCTCTTTGGGAAGTTGAGGCAGGGTTTCAGCTTTAGGCCAGGAATTCAAGACTAGCCTGGGCAACATAGGGAAACCTCATCTCTACTAAATTTTTTAAAAGCAACAGCTGGGTGTGGCAGCATGCTCCTGTAGTCCTAGCTACTTGAGGTGGGGAGGCTAAGAAGGGAGGATTGCTTGAGGCCAGGAATTTCAGGCTGGAGTAGGCTATGATCTCACTACTGCACTCCATCCTGGGCTACAGATTGAGTACCTATCTCTATTTTTTCTTTAAGAGGCAAACAGGTATGGTCTGAACTGTTGACTCCTTTGTCCCTTCCAACATCTTCATATCTTGAGTTTGGATGTGTGAAATTCATTGTGTGTGTGTGTGTGTGTGTGTGTGTGTGTGTGTGAAATTCATTGTGTGTGTTTGTGTATGTGTGTGAGTCTTGATATGATATGTCCCCATGTAAATATCATCTTGAACTGTAGTTCCCATAATCCCTATGTGTCCTTGGAGGGATCCTAGGAGGTAATTGAATCACAGGGGGTGGGTTTTCCCATGATGGTGATAGTGAAAAAATCTCATGACATTTGATGGTTTTAAAACGGGAAGTTCCTGAGCACATGCTTTCTTGCCTACCACCATGTAAGTTGTGCCTTTTCTCCTCCTTCATCTTCCACAATAGTTGTGAGGTCACCTCAGCCATATGGAACTGTAAGTCCATTCAATCTCTTCTTTATAAATTACCCAGTCTAGGTTATGTCTTTATTCGCAGTGTGAGAACAGACTAATACAAGTCTATTCTGTTTACACTAATTTGTGTGTATGATTTGTTTACAAATTACTGACATTTTTCTGGGAATACTAAGACATTGAAATTTTGTTTTGGAAAATAATCATATGAATTATGTTATAAACATTCACATTCTTGTTTACTAAAATCTGCTTTTAGAATGTTGGAACTAGAAACACTACAGCCAAAAAGTGCAATATTTTCTAAAAATATATAAATTCTATTAATAAATTTCATGAGTAACTACTGACAAATGAAGAGAAGTTATGATGATAAAGTCAATGCTTTACTAATAACTGATATCAATATTCATTGTTAAACTGAATACATAATGTGTTTACTTGAATTTACTATAACAACTCTTTAGAAAGACTACGTTAAAAATATTTTTTTGGTATAAAAATACAGGAATTTTAGGGAAAGCTTAGAAATAATTTTAAAAATTATTCATCATATTTTTGTGTACGTTATTTTCTGCATTAAAATTTGAGGGATTTCCTGCAAAGTGTTATTACCTAACTATTGTATACATTAATAATCTATATTCAAATGTGTGTTTCCAAATGCTTGAGGGAGCTATTCATGGAATTTGTTCCTTGTCTTTTATGAATAAATTCTAAACACAGTTCAGGTCTTTGTTTCTTATCAAGATTTTCTTACCTTTAGAAATTACAGATGGGCTACTCAGAATTTCCAAAAACTCAGCTTGAGGAACATGAAACTATGTGATTGAAGGAAAATGTCTAAGTGTCTTGAAGTCTCCAATAACTGTATCTAGTTACTAATCATTATCAATATGAAAACTGAGATAATGAAAGATTCTCTAAGAGATATTACTTGAAAGGATTAACTGATGACAAATACAATTACTGAAGTCAAATATTTATTCAAAATCAATTTTGTTACTTTTTTTATATCTTTTAAAGTTAGTATTTAAATTTGGAAGCCTTAAAACGAATTTTAGAAAATGGTAGAAAACAGTTCTATAGATAATTCAGTTGTAATTGTTTAAAAGTTCCCTTACTTAAAAATTGACCTTGAGCAGAATTTTTAAAATTCAGCCATCATAAATACAAAACTGACACTGCTACAGAGATCCTTATGAAGATATAAAGGTAAATATTACATAAAATCTGTATAAAGTATGTTTTGTTTTTAACAGAATTTTTCAGTAAACAATATGCAGTGGTATTTCTAAGCTAAGAGAAGTCATTTTCAGTGATAACCTGGCATTGCTGCCAGCTCCAGATAAAGTGGCAAAGTTCATTGAGCCACTTCCTATACAACTTGGCAATATGTTGGCTTTTCAACCCTCATAATATGAAAAGGCCAAAGTACTTTTTGGCTCTTGAAACACATTCTATGGTTATCTAAAGCTTCTTGCTTACTCTCTAGTTAGTGCTCCATAAGCTCCAAGCATACTATTATCTCTTCCTCAAACTCAGTTGATATCTTTTTATTCTCAGCATGACTGTTTCCTCTTTTGGGTAAAGGATAAAGCAATATGCTTAGTTTATTACGGTATTTCATTCTGAGGTGTAATTTACTGGTAGTCCTACATGAGTCACTGTAATTTATAAATAATGCAGTGTCTAATGTACTGTTAAATTATGTTATAATAATTTATTTTTGTATTTATTATCTATCCCTCCTTGGAATAAAACCTTCATGGAAGCAGGGATCTCACTTGTCATGATTCCCCTGCAGTGTCTAATTCACTAGTCAGCCGTATTCATTCAGTAGTGTTTCTTAAAGAATAGTAAATATTAGAAGTTCATAAAAAAGTACAGACCACTGTAAGGGCTTATTGTTGGGTGTAAATGACAAAAAAGATCCATTAGATTGTATTTTGAAGGATGCATAAGTTTTGCATAGCTCATGTACTCAGGTGCTAAAACAATCCATAGTTTCTATACACCACTACCTGACAATCTATACACAGATATGATACACAGTTAGATTTCCCATATCAGAGCAGTGCATACGATTCTATGGGTGATTATTTTGTTCAGGGGCCTGAAGCAGGAAATGGAGAGTGTCCAGATTGGAGGCAGAGGCTGAATTTGAGCAGGCAGGGAGCTGGTAGGGGTGAGGCAGGGACATCCTGGCTGAAGGCAGTCGGAGTTAGAGGATTCATGCTGGGAAGCTCAAAGAAATGAGTCTGGTAATTCTGTCTTTCCCCTATGTAGTCAATAACAGAATTACACATAGTAGAAATTAATATTAATATATTATATAATGGCACCTATATGCTTGTATTCATTACATGTTTTCTATATTTTCATAACATTTTCTATCAAAGGACATGTTAATGTATTTGAATAATAGAATAACATATTCTGCTAAAGGAAATGTCAGTGTTTTGTATTCTCTAACATTCTATTAAAAATATTAATTTCTAAAATGTTATATTTTAATGTTCTCAGATATATTCTATTTGCTGTAAAATATCTCAAAGAAAAAATATTAAACGTTTAAGGCTACAATAGGCATGATTTCCTTTTAGTTACTATTTTAATGAATTAAATTTTTACTAGCATTTACTGATACTTAGTGGCTATATGATTTACTGAATAAAAGCAATAGTCATGAGAAATCCAAGTAATAGATTACTGGGCATGTTATGCAGGCATATTTTCACTGTCACACAGAATGAAGTCTCAGTGCTACAATCCAATTAATCAAGTATGAACAAGTAATACACCTTTTTTATTGTAACAATTTCTTGAGAAGTTTTTTCTCTGGGTATTCTAATACATCTTTTTTTCTGAGTCAAGTGCAAAATTATTTCCTGTAGTCTGAGGTATTTTACTCATCTTAAACCACTTCAGGATAGATAAAATCACTTACCAAAAGCATTGAACACCTGTATTTTAAAATCACATTTAAAACATTGTTAAAGAACAGCAAGTGTAAGGCAGTAAAGCATGGGAATATGTTTTGAATTTTGCATTAGAAAAACGTGACATGACTACTTACACAATGGTTACATTCGGGAGATTTTGTTTTACTTTTTTTTCTTGCCTTTTTCCATTCATCCCCACAAGTCTGATTTCATGCTTTGTATTTGATTTTAGTTTGCTCAAAACAAACTCTTGCTGAAATATATGTGTGTGAGTGTGTGTGTGCACATAATATAGGCAACTTTACACCTAAAAATTTTATTAAGGAAAACAATATCAAGCCAGTATAATTCTAAATAATTTCACCATTAAAACATTTCCAAAATTATCTTTTATAACAACAAAGTGAATGAATTCTTTTCACAATATCTACTGCCACAATGCAGAATGTAAAATGTTTCTTTTCGCTTTTCTAGTTCCAAGAAATGAGGGATAAAAATAAAACATACAGGGAAAAGCAGTCTTATCTACCCAGTCTTTTTTTTCCCCCCCATTTATTTATTTTATTGCATTTTAGGTTTTGGGGTACATGTGAAGAACATGCAAAATTGTTGCATAGGTACACATACACAATCTTTTAAATGTTACTCAGCCATACAGGAATGGACCATGGGCCTGGGACACTTCCTTGCCAAAGAGACAACGAGCCTGCACGTGTGTTTTGATGGTCCTTAGGCACACCTTCAGCTTCAGCATTTCTGATTCCGCGCAGCATGAGGCAAGGTTCTTGTATGGTGGTTTTAGAGGGGGGCATGTACAGTAGAGTTGCTCTGGGTTGTGGGGGCAACCAACCATGGGAGACCTATGCATGCAATTGGAGCTTATCTTGCTCTGTTTCGTATATGTGAGTAAAAGCATTCTTCCATCCCGTGATTGACTGTGTTGTATTTTCCTTGGGGACTCTAATATCAAGATGAATTGGACAGAGTATTTGGACTTCTGTTCCTGGTGGTTGACATAAAATTTTGCATGAAAAACAATGGCCTCTAATTAAAGGTGTGCCAATCATGTCCAAGAAATATAGCAAAAGTGTATCTGCATATCAAGTAAGTTAGTTATATGATAATCTCAGATTAAATCAAGTTACTTTTAATATTATCATACAGGTTAACTGACCTGAGTTTAACATAAAATAAGTATGATTTGCCAAAAAGAAAAATATACGTATATAGTGCATGTAAATGCAGGGAATTGAAGGTCAATAGAAAAATCTTTATAAGCATTATATCAATCTCCTGTAACATTCTAGAGCTGAGCTCTCCGAAAGAAATACAGCATGAGATATAAATGTGGGTCACGTGTGTAATTTTATGTTTTGTAATAAAAAAGTAAAAAAAAATTATTTTAGGATGTTAAATATATTAAGCTTTTTTTGTTCATATCATATATTTTATTCTACTATATAGTTTGCTTAATGAATTCATATTTATTCTTCATTTTGCTTGTTTTTCAACATTGATATCTGTAACACTTAGACAGCCATAGATCTAATGCTTTTTCCATACCCACAACTCTGTTATAATTTAATTTCCACAAAGTAAAACTCTGAAGATAGACTGTTAAGTTGTTTTCTTTAGGGTTCAGAATTTAAAAGAGCTAAAATATTTAATGCTATATAAATAACAATGACAATAATATAAGGTCTGAAACCTAGATGCCATTCCCATAACATCCAGATCTCACTTAATTCGGTATAGATGATTTAAAGGCAACAGGAAAGATACCTTTACAATTGCAAATCTCCTTAGCTATCTCAGTTTAATTCTGTATTTTGTAGGAAGCTTGAACTTTATTGCCATGCCAAAACCTCAGCTTATAACACAATGTCAGAACTAAGGAAAATCAACTAGGAAAACATTTATTGGCAGAGAAAGCTGACTGATCAGAAGGACAGATGGGAAAAGCAAAACTTAAATCCAGGGATTTCTGGCCAGCTAACAACCTAGGAGCTATTTCAGAAACACCAGAACAAATTGTTGACTAGGAATCAGTGAATATGTGACATCATTCCAACAGAATCTTACATTTCAGTAAATACTTTAAAAGCTAAGCACATAATTTACACAGTAAATATGCTACAGAAGAATGGCTAGGAATTTGCAATATATATTCATAGCACTTTATTCTAGGTAAGCTTAAATACGCATAGATTACTGTATTGATATGAATGACTGAAACTGACCACTATTACTAAAAGGCCTCATTTTTCTTATTTAAACTATGTCAATAGGTGCAGAACAGAGCAATTAGTAACAATTATAGCTACTTGTTTTACAGGTGAAATTCAAGATGCAAACCAATACAATTGAAAAGATATTCAGTCAAAGTATTGCTGGTGTTATGGTATATATGGTTATTCACAAGACAGGGATAAGAGAGATCACAGGTTAAGTGTACTCTCTGAATACTTTTAGCTAAAAATAATTATATATCTCTCCCCTTAGACAAAACTACCAGGGATGTTATCTAGAGAATAAAATGAAAAATTATAATAACATAAATATATTTAAACACAAGAAAAATGAAGATAAACATTTTTTAAAAATACATTTCATCAGAACAATCTAAATATTTCTGGCCCAATCATTTTTTTTCCTATTAAACGATATATATTCCAAAATTTCAAATATTAGGTCTAAGTAGTTAAAAGTGTTTATGAAGAAGAAAGTTACGGACATATTAGATCTCTTTCTATTGTCCTAGAGATTACAGAATTCGTGACTTTGTGTTTTTCTGTCTTAGATTACAGACTCTGATAGATTGAATCTGTTGATCTATCTTCAGTATTGTGAGAGGATTCTGGTTAGATAATTTCTGTTGATCTGCCTTCAAATTCACAGACCCTTTTTCTGGCATCTCCAATATGGTGTTAAGAAGCCAATCTAAGGCTGGGCTCAGTAGTCCATACCTGCAATCCCAAAATACATCTGCTTTCACTGAAAAAAAAAAAAAAAAGAAAAGAAAAATAAAAAAGTACCTCCTTTGTTACATTCTGATCATTAGGGAAGACTAACATTTTCACGTTTCTTTGTATTTGCCTGTCTTCAGATTCAAGACCTTTCCAGTTAAAAAGTTACACGTTAAGGTGGTTGGTGTAGGAAAAGAGCTAAAGCCATGTAGTGTGTACTAAAAATCTTTCTGCAGTCTGGGCTAAACTACTCAACAGTAATATGGAAGAGAAGAGGTGTTTTAGATGCACTCAAAAATACAAGGAAGAGGCATGCAAAGCTAATTTTGCAATGTAAATTTCACCAAGTTCCTATGCAAATAGACGTCTGGTTGTGAGTTCTGAATATTAAGATTTTAATGTAATAACTCCTGTTATGAAGCTTGTCAACATTTTGTGGAAATATAGTTTGCTACTTGACCAAAATAGAAGTAGCTCCTTAACTAGTGGCAAAATTAAAAAGAAGAAATAAAAAGATGTAGGAGACTAAAAGCCACAAATCTGAAATTTGATTTTCCTTTCTGAAATAAAATGATCTGTGCATTCTAAGTAGATGTGCATATTGACAGTCACAATTTGCTGACATATTGCTAAACTCAAGTTTTTAGTCTTCCTAATAGGGGGACTGAAAGTAAACTGGCCATTGAGAAAAAAAAAAGCTGACACTTTAAAGTACACGAAGTTTCATCAAAAATAAAAGTAGTCAGAAGAGCAATAGCATCATAAAAAGAGGTTTTCCTCTGATGTGACAGCAGTGATAGGTTCTATAAAAAGTCTATTTTCCCCTACTAATTTAATATTTCTTCATCATCCAAATATCACTGGTTTCATATATGACCCTTCAGTCTTCTAGCCTTAAATTCAGCAAGTTCAGTACAATATGAAACATAAAAGCAGTTCAAATAATTTTTAAACTGGCAAATAATGACATGAAAAAATAAACATTTTGTATGTGGTTTGGACAATGTATAAATAATAATGTTACAGAGAGTAGTTTGATATTAGAAACTGTAGCCTCTGTTTAAAAAGGGAATTAGACTTAATTAAATGGAAACTGATGAAGCTTTTATTTATATAATGTATTGCAAAGCTTCCATTTTATACATGAGATAAATTTAGAGAACACTAAATACTTAAGACTCTAAAAGTAAAAGAAACCTCATATTTGCTTACAAATTAGCTAAGCAAAGTTGTGAAATGAGATTAAATGTTTCTATGCTCGCTCCTTGAACTTAAACCCCAGATCTCCGCAGAGAATTTTCTACCATTCAATTTAGATAGATTCAAGGATACCTTTGATGTAGAACTGCTGTATTACCTAATTAAAATAAAACTGTTCATGTTGATGAAGAACTGTGAAATGTACCAAATAGCAGTAAGGAATAAGAAAGCCTGTTTAAGACAGAAAAATAAATCCTTCCAAACTACACATGCTGTTAGTCTCATCAAATAGTTCTGAAAGTACAGTGAAACCCCTGAAATTCTAGGCTTAGTCTTTGCTCCCAAAATAAAGCAATAAAATTGAGAAGTTTTGGGCTTTTTGTCCTGAGAAATTTTTTTTACTCCTTTCTGGTGGACTGTGTAAGCTAGTATGATAATAAAAGCAATTGTCTCTCATTCTAAATCTCTTCATAATGCAGAAATACTACAATTTGCTTACTTTTATATACAGAAGGATTATTTCGTGGTTAATTCAATTACTAAAGTTAATTTAATGTTTTAATTTATTAATACCAATTTAATGTCTTAAATTATTTTAGGACATTTATATATAATAATCTCATTTCAATTATATTTTTCCTTTTTCGTAATTAAAATTTTTATTTTTTTCAAATTATGTTATTTTCTGTAGGTATATTTGTTGCTTAAGAATATGCTCTCACATGGTAAACCTTAGTAACCAGAGATGTAAACCAGAAAAAAATGAATAAATAACCTGTATGAGTATATGTTAGAAAATAATAAAAAGAAACCTTATCCATTCAAATAACTAACATATATTGTTTTTAATATGCTTACTAAATATTAATAAACATTCATATTTGTTTCTCTGAATCTCCTACTGAAAATTCTGTATTAATTAGGGTATATTTAGAGCACGTTCTTTACGTGGCATTCAGTAAGTTTTCATACATTAGAACTTGAAATTCTTTTTTGATTGTGAGTACAAAACACTATATAATGTACGTAATTGTTTGACAAATAAGTATTTTAAATGTGTCAGAATGTTATGTCAGAAATACCTATTCTTCGTCAAAATGGGTCTGTTTATCTTGAAATAAACCCAGTATGTGAAATTCATATTTAAAATAAAAACTAAAAACAGGGCATTCTCGCTCAAAACCAAAAATGCATACTCCATTGCAATTCAAATATAAAATCCCTTTGTGTCTGTAAACTATCATTTATCCAAAAACACTTCATTTGATGTACTTTTTCCAAAAGGTATTTATTGCATGAATAAAGCATGACACACATACGTTTATGCAGTTTTTTATTTCAAACTATAGCTGCTTGTCATATACTCATGAAACCTGGTTTTGATTAAAATAAATAGCACTTTATTTCTCACCCAGTGATTATTAATTTTTTCAGAGGAGAATATATTTATAATCATCTCTTTTATTAAAAGCAGTTTTCTATTTGAGCTTTGGAAATCAAATGACTCCTTCCATTCATGCCTAGAAACCTATAGCATCATTTTAGCTTTGTAGTTCCCTAATGACTTCTATTTATCATATTGTAGGTAGCTATTGATCATGCCTCTGTATTTTATTTGAATGTATTCTTTCACTCATGCCGTTTAATTGTTATCTGAATGACTTACATTAGACTGCTAACCTGTTCACAAGTTTTATTCAAGGAAGAAATATTTCAAATATATATCTGCACTCAGAGAAACTAATTTCCAAATGTAAATTATTGTCTGCTTTAAAAAACATTGGTGAAATGCTATTTTTTAAATGTGCTAAATGAAATACCATTTTAAAATAACATGAAGTGGAAACCTGGCAAACATTTATGCTTCCCTTTATCATTTATTTGCTTTATGTTTTTACTATTGAATATGTAAAGCATATTTATTTCTCTAAAACTTTATTTCTAAGGAGAAAATATAAATTGTTCATGTCACATACAAGGCACTTTATTTAATCCTTGAACTAATCCTGAGAGATTGTATTTTCATTGAGATTAGGTATTGTATTAGTCAGGTTCTCTAGAGGAACAGGACTGATAGGATAGATGTATATATGAAAGGGAGTTTATTAAGGAGTATTGACTCACATGATCACAAGGGGAAGTCCCACAATAGGCTTCTTCAAGCTGAGGAGCAAGGAAACCAGTCCAAGTCTCAAAACTTCAAAAGTAGGGAAGCTGATTGTGCAGCCTTCAGTCTGTGGCCGAAGGCTTGAGAGCCTCTGGCAAACCACTAGTATAAGCACAAAAGTACAAAAGCTGAAGAACTTGTAAAGTCCAATGTTCAAAGGCAGGAAGCATCCAGCACGGGAGAAAGGTGGAGGCCAAAAGGCTTAGTCAGTCTAGTCCATCCAGGTTCCTCTGCCTCTTTTTATCCTAGCTGTGCTGGCAGCTGATTAGATGGTGCCTACTCAGAGTGAGGGTGGGTCTGCCTCTCCTAGTCCATTGACTCAGATGTTAATCTCCTTTGGCAACATCCTAACTTTGTATCCTTCAGTCCAATCAAGTTGACGGTCAATATTAACTATCACGGTTATGGGCGTACTTTTGTTTGACACCAACTTTCTATCAATCACACCACTGGGGCTGTCTATAAAACCAAAGCACAAATCTATTGTTTGTAAAAAAAAAAAAAAAAAAAAAAAAAAAAAAAAAAAAAAGGAATATGAAAAAATTAGATGAATTGAGTATACATTTTCTTTTCTAAAGGCTATGAAAATATTTAATAACAAAAAACTGGTAACAATTATATAAAAAGAATGCTACATCTGCTTTTAAATTTAATTATAAGCTATAAAGTGATATAGTACTTTTACAGACTATTTCACATAATATGATTCTGAGTACATAGCAAACAACGCAAAATAAATGCATGCTCATCATCTATATTGTTTTATAAAATTATTAGATAAATGACATTCAAGAATTCTCCAATTTAACTCTCAGAGGTACATGATCATTGAAGTGTTCAGATCATATGTGTTCAGAGATTGAAAGCAAGTTCACATCAGGTTATCTGACTGATAATGTTGAAAATTTTACTTTTTATGTTTCCCATTCTAGAAGAGGGGCATTTAGTAGACACATTTTCCTTCATTTCATTGTAGCCAAACAAAATTGTCACTTAAAATTAAAAGACAAAAAGCAAAAACAAACTAAGTCAGTGTATTTCACGCAGCTCATTCGGGGTTGCTGAACACATTTTCAAATAACATGGAATAAACAGGTCCTGTTCCTTCACGTGTGTACTCTACAGTAAAATAGCAAAGTCACACAGAGAACCTGAAGATATGGTAAATGTCTAAGCTGGATTCTCGTACCACCCCTGGTTGCAGAAGGATAATTGTTATATCACTGGAAATCTTAGAACTTATTTAAAAGTTCGCCTAGAAATATTATGCTTTCCTACAGCTACCTAAATATATCTTCATCTGTTCTTAGCAAGACTTTTTTATTTTCATATAATTTTAGAAAAGAAAACATTTCTCTGTGCACATTTGAGAGTGTTTTCAGTATTTTATTTATTTACTTAATAAAAATTTATGCTACTTTTCACTGATCTTTAAATGTTCACATTGAATAATTGAATTCAAATAAACTCTTTCAAATACATTTATTTTGATAATACTTCAACAAGCAAAATATATTTGTCCATGAATTAAATAAAAATCACCATTTGTGGAAAGAATTCATTATGCATCTTAAATTACTACCCTGAACATTTATATATTTTATTGACAGAAATCACATTGGAAATACATTTTCTTAATAACCAAAATCAAATGGTCAAAAATGCATTTTGGCTTACTATATTTTTTCTTATAAATATATAACATTTTCAGCTGAGAATTTCCACAAGAATCTGTCCTAAAGTGCAAAATCTTTAGAATCTTAAATTGTAAAACACCCACTGAAGAATAATTACAAATTCAAGTTTTAAGGGCTAGCAATGACTATATATTAGAAATAAGAGTGCATTTTATACCTCTTAAACTGGAACTTTCTGACTTTCTAGCTGTTAGTTGCAAAAGATTTTATAAAAAACAATATTTTTAAAGGCCAGTTTCCATTTAAAAAAATACACAGGTTGAACTGGTATATAATTTCTATAGAATTTTGAGGAAGCCCTTATATTATTCAATTTGAGAGAAATTACAAGTTAGAAATTACAATCATTTTTATTGAGATTAATTTGAGTTTAGTAAAGATTAATAAACGTCACAGAGAATACATTATGGTTCCTAATTGCTCTCCCCAGGACTATTTATAACAATTTCTGTCAGTTTCTGGAGAAGGGAAATGTGTATTAAGCCTATCAAAGTGCAAAATGGTACTAACCACCTGCTTAAGGATAAAAGCAAATGTGACCTGTTTTCATATCCTTTTCCCATTGATTGAGAACATCAAGGGTTGGCTATTTTCTACAAAACAACAGTGAGTTGTTCTTCATAAAGCCCTGGAATTTGCTAAGGTGCTTTATCTTAGACAGTTGAACAGACCCTCACATATAATAAGGCAAGACCCATGGGTATTACAGAGATTTTGATGCTGTTTGGAGTAATTTTCTTACATAGAATAGCAAATTTTTAGCTTTATTGTAGACAATGTATTTTTGAGACAGGGGCATAGTCTGTAAGAAATTTTTACATTTTCAGGATACATGTTCTGTTTGATACTATTATTGGTGGATTACTAATGAGACTCATGTTCATTAGTTCAATTTATGAATGGATTGAGAGGATTAGAAGAAAGGTGTCATATACACTCCTCACCAAAAACAAAAGTTTCAGTGCATTTTGAAATATATAAATTATATAATCTCTATGAAAAAAGGGGCTTTGCTGTTTCGTTTTGTTTTTGTTTTTGTTTGTTTACTGTTTCCCCAGCACTTAGAAAAATGGAGCATAACAAATATTTAATAAATAATTAGAGAAAAATCTAATGCCATTTTATAGCAAAATTTGTATAATAAACAACAACAACAACAACAACAAAATCCCTTGCATTGTTTATATTGTTTGCTTGTGAGTATAAATGTTATATTTCTAGAAAAGAGCATATGGCACTATTTCTATAATGCAGATTTTACAAATCCCCACCGTTGCTCTAACAAAGATTCTAGTCATGAAAAATCATAATTTATCTTCAACATGACCCACAAATTTTCAGTAAGATTATCCCACAGGATGATGAGGGATAATTAATTATTGTCATAGTTATTTCCATGTAAAAGTGTACAAGCTATGGTCTAAAACAAAATGAAATTGAACACCCAAAACTGAATTAATTAGCACCAAGAATATTCTCCCCCTCAAATTAAATTAATGAAAGTTTAGAAAAGGATGATATTAAATAGGGGGAAAAAAGGTTTCAACACTTCAAGTAAAAAACACCCTTTATATACAGAGGACCAAGGTGCTGAAACAGTGTTTTCCAACTGACTGAAGCTAGAATGAAAGGAAGTAAGTTTCAATTTCAGCAAGTGAATGTTGTTTAATGTGATCAAGGAGAGTTGGGTAACTTCTTTTCCCTTGTCATAAAGACTTCTTTCAGTAACCACAATACTAGAAAATTACTGTAAATTAAATCCAACGTGCTTTGGCTATTAGAGGTCTTTGTGGTTCCATATCTATTTAAAGATTTTTTTCTATTTCTATGAAGAATTTTATTGGTATCTTGCTAGGGGTTGCATTGATTTATAAATTGCTTTGTATAAAATTATCATTCCAACAATATCATTTTTTTATTCAATGGGCATGGAATATCTTTTCATTTTGGATGTGTCCTTTTCCGTTTCTTTCCTCAGTGTTTTATAGTTTACCTTTTATAGATTCCAAATATTTAAAACATATTAATTTTATATATCATGTCTGGTCTGGTAATTCCAACTTCTGAGTGCTGATACATTAATTGTTTTGAGTTATTTGTTTTCCTACTCTCTCTCTCTCTCTCTCTCTCTCTCTCTCTCTCTCAACTCTCTCTCTCCCTCCAACTCCCTCTTCTGGAGGTTTGCTAACAACTCTCCATGAATATTTTACAGTTTGTTCATGGTTAAATATTATATTAATGGCAATCAAGGTTAAAGTATGGCTTAATTAAAAGCAAGCCTTGGAACTTAGAGACTGTGTCTTTTTCTGGAGCTGTTCTACCTGGAGACATTTGCTTGTATTTAAAATGGTAATAAAAACTTAGAGATGTTCCTTTCCTCTCCCCAAAGAGGATTTAATGTTTTTCATTCCAGAGAAAGATTTTTCTCTCTCTTTATTCAAAAAATGAACCTGTTATGCCTCCAGAGCTCCAAATTTCATAATTTAGAGAATTTTTGCCTATATTGCCATCCTACTGCACACACAAATGACACCAAGTCTTATCTTTCACTGCATGGGGAACCACGGCATGGGAACTGGTGCCAAGCTTGCTCTGTGAGCCTTTTCTCTGATTCCAAAATCTTGTTATATAAATAACTGGATATAAAAACAATACTTGGTGGTAATTGTATATAATAATTTTAGATTATGAACTCAAATGTGGCTAAACTTAATTGATAGGAATTCTTCAAAGCTTGAATAGAAGGTGATTCTACCAAATAGAGTATGTTTACATTTCAATTAGGTGTACTAGGGAAAGTAGTGGCCATTCTGGTGCACAGGGCAGTCTGCATAATAAGAACCTATAGTTTCCATTCTTGCAAAATAATTTTGTTTGCTTATTAGTCTATCCTCACATTGCTATAAAGAATTAACTGATTCTGGGTAATTTACAAGGAAAATAGGTTTAATTGACTCATAGTTCCATTGGAACTGTGTACAGGAAGCATGGCTGGGGAGGCCTCAGGAAGCTTTCAATCATGGTGGAAGGCAAAGAGGAAGGAGTCATGCCTTACACGGTCAGGGCAAGAGGAATAAGGAGCAGGGGGCAGTACTACACACTTTTAAACAACCAGATCTCAGGAGAACTCAATCATCCTCATGGGAAGAGCAAGGGAGGAACCACTCCCATGATCCAGTCTCCTCCCATCAGGCTCCTCCTCCCAAACTGAGGATTACAATTCAGCATGAGATTTGGGTGAGGACACAGAGCCAAACCATAACAGTTTGCTTGTTTTTCCATTGTGAAACCCTGTCCAACATTGGTGAGTTTCATGTACCAGCAATGTAGTATTCTTTTTCCAGCCTGCTCTTCAATTGAAGTAGTTGTACTCAGAGCATATTAGCTCTATACAGATTGTGCTTTTGCTATACTTTACTAATTTAAGTTAGTCTCACATATATTAGTTATTAAAATATTTAATTACATATGTTCATTGAAAAATACTTATGAACTGTTATATATTATTTATAAATCTAATTCTAAAGGTTGATATTTCCAGAACCACCCTCCCCTTCCCCAAAAGAAAAAGAAAATACATGACGTGTCACTTGACTAAAATAAAACACGGGATAAATCCAAAATAATAATTTATTTAAAAGATAATTTTGTTTTTCAAAAACTTGTTAATTAATTGCTAATCACTTTTATCTGCTAACTCTGCCTTGGGTTCTACATTTAGTATAAAGTTCCCAGGCTCAGCTGAAGCCCCTCAGAACTATTTTGATGATGATGCAAAACTAAATTTTCAAAGTATTGTGAATTGTATATAATTCAGAAATCAACAATTTCATCGAAGTATAAAAACTGGCATTCTGATATTTTTGAGTGTATTAGCATAGCTATAATAACTTTCTGTTGTTTGTTTTAGGGTTACATTATACGTTCTTCACTCTGTCGTCTTAATTTTTTTTTTTTTTTGAGACAGAGTATCGCTCTGTTTCCCAGACTGGAGTGTAATAACATCGTCTTGGCTTACTGCAACCTTCGCCTCCTGGTTTCAAGTGATTCTCCTGCCTCAGCCTACTGAGTAGCTGGGAATACAGGCACCCACCAACATACCCAGCTAATTTTTGCATTTTTAGTAGAGACAGGGTTTCACCACTTTGGCCAGGCTTGTCTTAAACTCCTGATCTCAGGTGATCCACCTGCCTTGGCCTCGCAACGTCCTGGGATTACAGGCGTGAACCTCTACGCCTGCCCCATCTTACATTTTATAAACTTGTACTTCACTATGTTTAGTGCAGTGGCACAATCATAGCTCACTGCAGCCTTGAAATCCTAGGCTCAAGTGATACTCCTGCCTCAGTCACCTGAGTAGGTGGGACTACAGATGATTGCTACCATGCCTGGCACTTTTCTAGAGACAGAGTTTGTTTTCCAGGCTGGTCTTAAAATCTTAACCTCAAGCTACTTTCCTGCTCCGGCCTCCCAACACGCTAGGATTGCAGGGATGAGCCACCACACCTGGCCTCTTTAATTTCATAATAATAACAAAAATATAAAATTTTTATACATGAGGACATAGAATTATTTGTTCAACCAGGACTTTTTTTTAATTTGAATTAAATTAACATCAGACAGATCAACAGGAGAAAAGCATAGAAATGTATTAAGTATGAGTTTTACATGACATGGGAGCCCCTGTAAGGAAATGAAGACCAAAAGAAACAGAGTCAAACACTTATATCCTGAACTAGAAAAAGAAGATAAATTGTGAAAATTTGATAAGATGAAGCGCTCAGTCTAGGGTTTGTAACTGGGCAGAGAAGTGCCTGGAAAGATGTGGGTTGTTCCCATAGATTTCCCTTAGTCACAACTTATCATTCTTGATGTTAAGAATGTTACTTTCCTCCTTTTATAGGGAGGGAAACTTTCAAATGGGAATTTCATCTTGCTGCTTTTAAGAAACAGGCTGAAGGTCAAAATTAGCTTTCTGCACTTGCTATTTTTCAAGTGCCTTTGCTTCAAAATAAATCTCACGCTGAAGTGACACATTTGAGGGTGGTGTATTCTGTAATCCTGCAACATAACTTAGGAAGTTGAAACAAGAAGATATTGAGGACTCTTCATATTCAAGCATACTAAAATTGTGTTACAAAACTCAAGCACACCCAACAGATGCAACAGCATGCTGGAAAAAAAGTATTTTATTCATGATGGCATATAAATGTTATATTACTAAATAACTTAATAATCTAAGGTCTACACTTACTTTTTTTTTTTAGTGGGGATGGAATTTTGCTCTGTGGCCATGCTGGAGTGCAGTGATGTGATCTCGGCTCACTTCAACCTCCACTTCTCAGGTTCAAGTGATTCTCCTGCCTCCGCCTCCCGAGCAGCTGGGACTACAGGCATACACCATCACACCCAGCTAATTTTTGTGTTTTTAGTAGAGATGGGTTTTCACCATGCTGGGCAAGATGGTCTCAATCTCTTGACCTCATGATCTGCCCACCTCAGCCTCCCAAAATGCTGGGATTACAGGCATGAGCCACCATGCCCAGCTATGCCTACATGTTCTAGATATTAATATTTTAAAACCATATTTAAAAGAAATAGCAAAGCAAGTTACATCAAAAATGGGTCTTCATTTTTAGGATATGGATTCTGTGCTGAGTGATTAGGGACCCCATGATGTATAACAGTCAACCACTACATTATCTGTGTATATTGTTGACAGAGATAAAAGTCAATCCTCAATGTGCATTTTAATATAAAAATGATGAGCATAGAAAATGTCAAGGTAAATATAACACTGGTATTTAATTATGTGAAAGTTTATTTCCTGTTGACTTTAGCCAGGTAGGAAATAATGATAAAAATTAAAGGAAATTTTTAAATATGAATCTGAAATATATTACTTAGGGTATTCATTTGGATTTGCTATAAAAATTGGTTTTAAACATAGATGCAATTATCTTTTGCTTTAGAGTTTTAAATACTGGCTCATTTAGTTTTTTTGATTTTCCTGATATTAATATTTAAACCAAAGCATATCAACAAATTGTGCAGGATCTCTCCTATAAACAGACTAACAGTTTTTGTTTTGTAAAACTTATTTTGAGAGTCTTGTACAAAAATTTCCAAGCATCTTTTTGTTCCAAATTTATTAGACTACGTGTGCAAAAATATGTGGTAAACAATTAAATATGCGCTTTCTTTTTATCCATTGATTTAAAAAATAAATTGCTTTTAAAATTGTTTTGACAGAATTATTACTGCTTTTTCTAATAATGTTAATATCCAGTTTGGTGGCTTATACAGCATTTCCATTAATATAAGTATTATAAAAAATACTTTTAATACAGCGTAAAATATAGAACATTGGTTAACACATTTCCTGTGGCAAATAGCGAATAACTCCAGTTTGATGTTTGTCTTCAATTTCAATCACCAACATAGCTTTTCATTTATTTTTTACTTTTGCAGGTATTTTTGTTCAGTTCAGGTACTAATATGTTTTTCTACAAAACATAACTTAGTACTGAAATAAATTTTCCTTTAGAAAATTATTTAAAGATGGAAATCCTAAGAAAAAGTCAGGTTTCTCTCTTAATACTATCAACTAAACTCATTTTGATAGTCACATGAATTTAATTATATTATTAGGCAGTTGTGGGTTAAGATATTTGTCTATTTTTTGTTGTGATCATTAAGTAACTAATCTTGTTAGTAAGTGTCAGATTATTGGCCAAGTAACAGAACTATTTCCGTAAGAAAAAAATTTGCAGTTAGAGGCATTTAAGAGTTTGAGATATTTTATAATCCTTGAATTATAAATCACCAAAATTTAATTTTAAAAAAGTTATTTGCTCTAATGTGAAAAGAATTTTAATTAATTCATCACTGAAAATAAACTTCTTTCATTTTTTCTCTTTGATGATTAGAAAACATACTCAAATATCTTCATATAGCTGTTTTATATATTTCAGAGATTTTTAAAAAACTCTCCTACTTGAGAAATTTTTCCTGTGGCTCTAACATAGACAAAAATGCTTCATTTAAATTGAATTACCTTTTTTTCTTTATTTTCAAATTAATGAATTTTATACTAATACCACTTACAGATTATTGACAAGTCTTTAGTAGTTTTGTCTTTCACTAATGCAGGTTCCTTAAGTATTTCTCCATACATCATCACTGGAACCCTGTCCTTATTTTCCCTGATAAATTTACTCATATCCCAACTCAACACTAAGTAATTAAGAACTTAACTAACTTCTCCTAATTTTGTATTTTAAAATAAATTTATATTTTTAAATAAGATCTTTTTTTCTATTAAATTGATTTTCATTTAAAAAAATATTCACCTTACCAAAACTTCTCTCTTTTATATGTGTGATTTTTTTTACATTGAGGTAAAAACCTAATTATAACGTAAAAATTTTAAGTAGTTTTATGTCAGTACCATGACGGAGAACTTCTGATTAGTTATATCAAAATGCTGGTAAAAACAAGTTTATGTTTACATAAAAAAGGGCTAAGGTTATAAACCATAATTTTATTAGATGTAAAAATGTAGATTTTATCTGTTAGGAAAGAATAAGAGAAAATATCTGTATATTTTCAAGTTAGAATCCTAATGCTTAAAGCTTGGAATCATTTTGGGGAGCTTGTAATGAACACACTTTCAGAATATAAAACCACAATTTTAACACTCTTATATTTGAAATTTAGCCTGCACTTCTGATTCAGTTATTTTTTTGCAAATTAGTGTGCTTATATCTTAACAGTTGAGACATGCACATTTCTTATTTGCTTCTAGTATGAGGATTAGAGCAAATTCTATCTGAAAAATTGACATAATGACAGCAATAAGAACTAATTATCTAATTTTTTTTTCTTGCTAGTTAAAGCCTGGGCCATTATGTAATCTGATGGATACTTTAATTAGAAGCGAACTTATTAATAAAATTTAATAGCTATCATATAGGCAGGCCATAAGAAACTAGCCTTATTGAAAATAAGGCATTCAGCATTACAAATACTAAGACTAATTTTATTTTAATGTGGTTTCTTATTTTTGATATTCTTTACAATTAACCTAAAATTTTTCTCAATAAAGTAGAGACTTAGAAAATGTATTGCTTGTAATGTCATCTAAAATGTGCAAAAACAAACTTTCTACCTTTGAACCAGAGACATCTTTAACATTATCATAAAAAATATAAAGAAGACGAAAATTATTCCCAATCTGAAACCAACTTGGTTAATATAACAGCATCAAGCTTAAGATAGTAGCTGAGAGATTAGCTCTGCCAACGTTTCAATGTTCAAAACACTTCAGTTCAAGCAGAAACCAACCAATTTATTTTCAATATTTCCTACATGTTATGCTTTCTAATTCAGCTTCTAAATCAAAGATGTAACAGGCATATGACACCTGGTATAAAAACATAAGCACATTTAATTGAAATTAGACTATATGATTGAGTAGAAGTATTTGTAAATGTTTTGCTACTTCTCCAAAAGGTAGAGATAATATTTTTCCCCTGGATTTGGGCTGGTCTTAGAGAGACCAAAAACAATGCAATGGATAACCTGATGTTTTATGAACTTCCAAGCTAGGACTTAAAGGACCTTGCATCTTGGGCCTGGGCTTTCTGAAACATTTTGTCTAGAAGCCCTTAGCTGCAGTGTATAAATTCTAATTATTTTATGACTCCCAACTGAGTCTAGCCTGCTTGCCATCCTACAACCTGAGAGTAAACCTCTCTTGGACCACCTAACAGCCCATATGCTAAGCAAATACCAAGTTGTGAATCTCTGTTAGTACCATGTGGAAAAAAAAAAATAACACAACCCTCCTAGTTTAGCCTTTCATGAATTCCTAATCCGTCGAATTATAAAATATAATGAATGCATTATTCTTTAATGGCTCTGAGGTTCGGAGTAATTAAGTAGAACAAGCTACTTCCTTTTTGGAAGGGTGGGAGTGAATTCAGGTTATATAGTTTTACAGGACTTCACAGAAATGCTTTTAAGTATCACACCTTTTTCATATTCACAGATGGTTCTAATCACTTTATTGAAATCACACTCCTGTCACAGATCTAAGAGATACTGCTTGATTAAGATGAAATCTGGTAGGTTACAATATGCCTCAGAAAATAGGTGATGAAAACCTGTGATAAGGATTTTTAAGAAATATACTTAACTCAGAATTACAGAAATGCAGAATCTTCACATAAACTAATTCCATCCAATTTTTAGATTACAAAGAATGTATACATATTTTGTTTCTAAATACATACAGATACATAAGCATATTTTAGAAATAGAACATTTATATCAAAACTAACTTGCATAAATGCTCAAACAATGGAATTATTGTTTTGACACACACAATCATACATACACACAGATTTTGTGTGTGTAGTGTGTGAATGTATGATGTGTGGCTTGTATGTATCACAATGTTTTGATTGTTTGAAGATGTATAGTGGTTAGTTTTTATATAAGCCTTCTATCTTACACATACATACTTTCAATTAGTTACAAAGGTTTTCTTTAAGTTGATGTGGATCTTTCTAACCTGGCCTGTATCCATGTTACTGTCTAGAACTATTCTGCCAACTCAAGCCTCTGTGTCTTTGTAAATACCTGTCCCTAAGTTTAGATGGAATATGCATTTAGTTTTTTTCATCATCCTGTGCAACAGGTGTTTTCAAAGGTTTCTAAAGTACATTAATTTAAATAAATTAAGAAAAGGTTAATTTATTTTATATAGGCTATGCATATTGATGCTTTTTAGCATTTTTGTGTATAGGGAAGAATATCAGCTAGTAATTTTACCTAACATACATTTATTAAATTTCTCATCAGACTTTCATTTAGAATTAACATGCTAGCATATTGGGTTACTATATGTTGTTACTCCACACTTGTATGTTAAAACAGTGAAAACAACAACAACATAAGGTAGTTGAAGAGGAATTGAGAAAATACTTGTTAGGTTCTAACTGAGGTCTAAGGGGAGACGGTGGGGTGGCAGGTAATTGGAAAAGCACTCAAAGAATTGCAGACTGTTCTGACATTGCTTTACTCTATCTCTGGGCACAAGCAAGCCTGGGCATGAGCCATGGGCACAAGCCGCCAGCTATATGTACAGTGTTAGCAGGGTATACCTTTTACAAATAGTGTCTATGAGCCAAGCAGAAGCTCACAAAGGTAATCACCTAATGCGCCTCATGTGGTGTGGTTACATAACGTGCCTCATGTGGTGTGGTTACATAATGTGTGGAGTTGTGTGGTTGTGCTCCAAACCCCCTGAGTCATGCTGGACTGGATGTCTGCCTTGGCCTATTCTTGACTGCAGTAAATCCGTTTTCCTTACACTCCACCCTCTAGGCTGAGGGAAAGATAGGTCTTAGACACACAGATCTGACACATTATACATAGGCTCTGGGCACACCGGCCCTGAACACACAGGTCTGACACCTAGGCCTTAAACATAGGCTCTGGGCTAACAGGGCCCAGGCACACAGGTCCAACATAGAGGTCTTATACATAGGCCCTAAGTATGGAGGGTCCAGACACCCAGACTTCACATTCCATGCCCTAGGCTGAGGGATTTCTTCTAGTGGGGAGATGTGCCCACAAAGCGGAGCCCTAGACCCAGAGTCAGAGCAGTAATATAGGCAGCAACAACTCCAGGTCAAGGTGGACAACCACCCCATGGTGACATTACCCCAATGTTGCTTTACACATAAAGCCAGGTGTTTATTTCCCTAACATTAGGGGCATTGGGGCAGGCAACAGCAGGTTACTGCTCCTCCCCATACCTGGTCAGAGGAGGTCATCCTTCCTTCCATAGGTTTTGCCCCATGGCTTGGCCCTACATGGGTCAGTGACCAACTAGTCACTTTGTAAACTTCTAGGTAATGAACCACAAGGTAAAGCGGAATGGGGACAAAGTATCACTAAGATATGTGTGACATAGTTTGAGCACAACTGCACAGTGAGTCTTTTATACTGTACTGGTCATGCAGCTAAAATCAGGCTATACAAACTGAAAATACATATATATGTATATGCACATCTATAACATCAATCTGTAAAATTTTAATAACGATGTAACCAACCTAGTACAGTCTCCTGGGAAGATTTGGATGGACTCTAAATAGCACATAAGGTATCCTAATATTTAGTATACTTAATGCATCTCTTGGCCACATTTAGGACCATAGTTCCAGACTTCCCTACAGATAAGACAGCACAAGCACAGATAAGATAAATCCAACTCTATCCTTACTCATGAAAACATGTTATATTCATTACCATACTGCCCAAAGTAAATTATAGATTCAATGCTATCCCCATCAAGCTACCAATGACCCTCTTCACAGAACTGGAAAAAACCACCTTAATCATATGGAACCAAAAGAGAGTCAGCATAGCCAAGACAATCCTAAGCAAAAAGAACAAGGCTGGAGGCATCACACTACCTGACTTCAAACTACATTACAAAGCTACAGTGATCAAAACAGCATGGTACTGGTACCAAAACAGAGATATAGACCAATGGAACAGAACAGAGGCCTTGAATGAAACACCACATGTCTAACACCATCTGATCTTTGACAAACCTGAAAAACAAGCAATGGGGAAAGGATTCCCTGTTTAATAAATGGTGTTGGGAAAACTGGCTAGCCATGTGCAGAAAGCAGAAACTGGACCCCTTCCTGATACCTTACACAAAAATTAACTCCAGATGGCTTAAAGATCTAACCACAAGACCTAACGCCATAAAAGCCCTAGAAGAAAACCTAGGCAAAACCATTGAGGACATACGCATAGGCAAGAACTTCATGACTAAAACACCAAAACCAATGGCAACAAAAGCAAAAATAGACAAATTGGATCTAATTAAACTCCAAATCTCCTGTACAGCCCAAAAAAAAAAAAAAAAAATCATTAGCATGAACCAGCAACCAACAGAATGGAAAAAATTTTTAGCAATCTACCATCTCATGCTGGCTACAATGGCGATCATTAAAAAATCTGGAGACAACAGATGCTGGACAGGATGTGGAGAAATAGGAACATTTTTACTGTTGGTGAGAGTGTAAATTTGTTCAACCATTTTGGAAGACAGTGTGGCGATTCCTCAAAAACCTAGAAATAGAAATTCCATTTGACCCAGCAATCCCATTACTGGGTATATACCCTAAGGATTATAAATCATTCTATTACAAAGACACATGCACACGGATGTTCATTGCAGCACTGTTTACAATAGCAAAAACCTGGAACGAACCCAAATGCCCATTGATGATAGACTGGACAAGGCAAATGTGGCACATATACACCATGGAATACTATGCAGCGATAAAAAAGGATGAGCTCATGTTCTTTGTAGGGACATGGATGAATCTAGAATCCACCTTTCTCAGCAAACTGACACAAGAACAGAAAATCAAGCACTGCAAGTTCTCATTCACAGGTGGGTGTTGAACAATGAGAACACATGGACATAGGGAGGAGAGTATCACATATTGGGGTCTGTCGGGGAGGCTAGAGGAGGGCCAGTGGTGGGTGGAGAGGTTGGGGAAGGATAACATGGGGGGGGAATGCCAGATATAGGTTGTGGCATCCGAGGGGATGGAGGCAGCAAGCCACATTGCCATGTATGTACCTATGCAACAATCCTGCATCATCTGCACATGCACCCTAGAATCTGAAGTATAATTTGAAAAAAATGCTAAAAAAAACCAGAAATATTATAAAAATTTCCTTTCCAAATAGTTATAAGGTTGTGGTGTGAGTAATTCCTTGAAATTATCACATTTTAGTTTATTTAGACAAAATTAACTAAAATGATAAATATTATAAAGTTGTATTTTGGATACAAAATATCAAATTTAAAAATACAAAGTGTGAACAACTTATGGATAAAAGATTAAAAGTTAGAAAGTTTACTTGTGATAAAGATACTGCTTATCTGATTAAGGTATATTCCTATTACCTTTGTTGGGCTGTTTTATTACTTATTACACAAGTAAGAAGGCAATAAACTTTCTATCTTGGAAGGTGCACAACTATTTGACAAAAGTTTAGCATATGAAACCTGTAATAAGTGAAACCTCTAAAATTTCCTTTGATTTAAAATGTCCTTTATTATTAAATATCATTTTCCAGATTAAAGATTTGGTTTTGGAGAATGTTTAAACAGAGTTTACAGATGTTTGATGTAATACAAATTAAATATGTCTCTGTTTCTTTAAAAAAAAAATGCTTTCTTAAGTATTTTAGAATAAGCAAAAATATGTTCCTTCACATTTAAAATGACATTCTTATCAAGGTATCAGTTCCAGCAGCTCTTCGATAGAAAAGTTTTATCAATATAGTTTCTTTTTCTCTTTAACTGTGAATGTTTTGAAAAATCCATTAAAATATTGCCTTCAGGTACTGTATTAGGATTCTGCAGAGGATAAAAAACTAATATCATATATATGGATGCATAAAATGGTATATCCTATGGGAATTGGCTGACATAGTTTCCATGAAGTCTGAGAAGTTCCAACAATATTCCATTTGTAAACAGGACAAACAGGAAATCAGTTCATATAATTCAGTCTGAGTCTAAAGGCCAAGAATCAGAAGCTGTCATGTCTAAAGGCAATAGAAGATGGATGTCCCAGCTCAAGAGCAAATTCAATTTTTTTCTCCACTTTCATATTCTATGTGGAACCTCAACAATTGGAGGATGCTCATTCACATTGTTGAGGGTGGATCTTAGTCTACTTATTGAAATGCAATTATCTTCTGGAAACACCCTTGCAGGCACACCCAGAAACAGTTTTGTCAGCATTCTGGGTATCCCTTAGCCTACTCAAGTTGACACAAAGAAATCAAAAATCATAGATAGGTCCTGTAGGCTTATTACTTATGGGAGAAATTATTTAGATCATTGCCAAACTACAAACTATTTTTTACTGCTCAATGATAAAGGAATGAAGTATTTTGAATAAATTTCAAAGTATATATTGGAGCTGCTAAGCTTCTAATTTACCCTTGATTAGTTTTCACTTTTCCCAGACACATGGGATATAATGAAAATATGAAAAGATTGTAGCAGCTTCTCTTTGGACATGATTAATACAAATAAAATCATTTAGTGCTTAGATTATGTAGAATAAACTTTCTAATTATTACCTGATTCAGTTCCTATATGGCTTATAAAGCAAGCAATATGCAACTAGCATTTTGCTGAAGATATACAGCAAGACTTATACAACTAGCATGTTGTTTAAGACAGACTTAAGTCATTTTTCCTCTTTCTCTTCTTTCCTTCTTCACTGCTTTGTTTAATAAAACCTTAAAGAGGATTTTTATTTGAGTTTAATAGTTTTAATGTGCTCTAAAAATATTTTTGTTACATTACAGAGGGAAGTTAAGCCTTTTGAATTATTCTATAACCTATTTACCCCAAATTGAAATAAGTATTTTAAATTAATTTAGGCTAACGTGTCCCTAAGTCAAGTTATTGAATACTATTTTTAACTAAATTGCATTTCATAAGTAACAGCAGATTTTGTGCCAAAATCACCAAACTCCCATTTATTTTTCTAAGAACACTTATGAACTCCCCTGAGTGCTTATTATTGTTGAACAGGAGGTGCTGGAGAAATTGCTAATTTACATTGCCTGAATTTTGTGAACTCGATATTTTCTCTCACTGGAGGTCTGAAAAACTGAACCATTTTTTTTTACAACAATGAGTTTCTTTTTCCAGGCAGACAGGTTGATGAATAGCATGGGCAACTAAACATCTACAGTATTCTCTCAGGTTCAATTGTGGCTATACCAGTGAGTATAGAAAAAGACATAAATGATATGTTGGCAATTTGTACTATAAGCTGTGAGCAGTGTGAAGGAAAAATAAACTCAGGATTTTTATTTATATATCTGTTGCATATAGGAGCATTTGCAGAGAACAGTTGAAAGATTTTATCTCAAAGACAAGGTCTTGTCCAAGAAACACATAATAGAAGTTTCAAAAATCTTTTCACCTTTTAAATCATTGAAATTTTCTATGAAGCTTAAATATTTTAGCAGTGGCAAGATGCAGAATGTAAATATAAGAATGAACAAATGTCAATGTTAACCTTGAATATAAATAGGCCCCTATTTAAAAGGCACAGACTTGCGAGCTGGATCAAAAATTAAGACCCAATGGCATGCTGTCATCAAGAAGCCCATCTCACAGGAAATGTCATCCATAGGCTGAAAATCAAGAGTTGAACAGAAATCTACCAAACAAATGAAAAACAAAAGAACAGGATTTGCACTCTTAATTTGAGACAAAACAGACTTTAAAACCAGAAGGATTAAAAAAAAAAAAAAAAAGACAAAAAGTACATTACATAATGATAGAGGGTTCAATATAACAGGGAGACCTAAGTATCCTAAATACATATGCACCAAACACAGGAGCACCCAAATTTATTAAGCAAGTTCTAAGAGACCTACAAAAAGATATAGACTCATGCACAATAATAGTGAAAGACTTCAACACTTCACTGAGAGTATTAGATAGATTATTAAGGCAGAAAATTTACAAAGATATTCAGGTCCTGAACTCAATATTGGATCAAATAGATAAATGATAGACCTCTACAGAATTCCCCACTCCAAAACAGTAGAATATATTTTTCTTCTTGTCACATACTCTAAAGTTGACCACATAATTAGACATAAAACAATCCACCGCAAATGTACAAGAGCTGAAATCATACCAAACACACTATCAGACCAGAGCATGCCCATCGATGATAGACTGGACAAGGAAAATATGGCACATATATGCCATGGAATACTATGCAGCCATAAAAAACAATGAGTTTGTGTCCTTTGCAGGGACATGAATGAACCTGGAAACCATCATTTCAGCAAACTGACACAAGAACAGAAAATCAAACACTGCATGTTCTCACTCATAGGTGGGTGTTGAACAATGAGAGCACATGGACACAGTGAGGGAAGCATCACACACTGGGGTCTGTTGGGGGTAACTAGGGGAGGGACAGTGGAGGGTGGGGAGTTGGGGAGAGAGAGCATGGGGAGAGATGCCAAATATAGGTGATGGGGAGGAAGGCAGCAAATCACACTGCCATGTGTTTAGCTATGCAACAATCTTGCATGTTCTTCACATGTACCCCAAAACCTAAAATGCAATTAAAAAAAATAAAAAATAAACATAGAAGACTAAGAAAACGTCTCAAAGCCATGCAATTACATGGAAACTGAGCAACATGTTCTTAAATGACTTTTGGGTAAATAATGAAATTAAGTCCAAAATGAAGAAACTAATGAGAGAAAAGATGCAACATAGCAGAATCTCTGAGACACAGCTAAGGCAGCATTAAGAGAGAAATTCATAGCATTATACAACCACATCAAAAAAAAAAAAAAAAAAAAAAAAAAAAAGAGAGAGAGAGAGAGAGAGGTCTTGAATTACCAACCTAACATCACAGCTGAAAGAACTGGAGAAGCAAGAACAAATCAAATCCAAAGCTAGCAGAAGACAAGAAATAACCAAACTTAGAGCTGAACTGAAGGAAATTGAGACACAAAAACCCATCCAAAAGATCAATGACCCAGGAGTTGTTTTTCTTTGTTTTGTTTTTGTTTTTGTTTTTTTAAAATAATGAGATAAATAGACTGCTAACTAGAACAATAAAGAAGAAAAGAAAGATTAAAAAAAACACCATTAGTAATGACAAAGAGGTTGTTACCACTGACTGCAAAGAAACAAAAATAACCATAAGATGCTACTGCAAACACCTCTATGGACACAAACTATAAAACCTACAAAGCAAACAAACAAACAAACAAACAAACAAAAACAGAACTTGATGGATTCAAAGCCAAATTCTACCAGCTTTACAACGGGCTGGTACCATTTCTACTGGAACTATTCCAAAACATTGAGAGGAGAAACTTCTTTCCAACTCATTCTATGCGACCAGCACCAACATCATCCCAATATCAAAACCTGGCAGAGATACAACAAAAAAACAAAATGTCAGGCCAATATTTTTGATGAACATTGATGCAAAATTCTCAACAAAATACTTGCAAACACAATCCAGCAGCACATTAAAAAGCTAATCCGCCATAATCATGTAGGTTTTATTCCTGGGATGCAAGGTTGGTTCAACATATGCAAGTCAATAAATATGTTTCTTCACATAAAGAGAACTAAAGATGAAAACCACATGATTATCTCAATAAATGCAGAAAAGGCTTTTGACAAAATTTAACATTTCTTCATGTTAAAAACTATCGATAAACTAGGTATTGAAGGAACATACCTCAAAATAATAAGAACCATCTATCTATGACAGACCCACAGCCAACATCATTCTGAATGGGCAAAACTGGTACAAGACAAGGATACCATCTCTCCCCACTCCTATATAACACAGTATTGGGAGTCCTACCCAGAGCAATCAGGCAAGAGAAAAAAAATAAAAGGAATACAAATAGGCAGAGAGGAAATCAAACTATCCCTGTTTGCAGATGACATTATTCTACATATAGAAAACACCATAGTCTCAGCCCAAAAGTTTCTTCAGCTGATAAACAACTTTAGAAAAGTTTCCAGATACAAAATCAATGCACAAAAATCACTGCCATCCCTATATACTAACAACAGCCAAGCTAAAAGCCCAATCAGGAGGGTAATCCAATTTAAAATTGCCACAAAAAGAATAGAGTTCCTAAGAGTATTATCACCTCCCTAGTTAACCGGTGAGGTGAAAGATCTCTACAATGAGAATTACAAAACACTGCCCAAAGAAATCAGAGAAGACATAAATAATTGAAGAAACAAACATCTCATGCTCATGGATAGGTAGAATCAATTTTATTAAAATGGACATATTTCCCAAAGTAATTTACAGATTCAGTGCTATTCCTATCAAACTACTAATTGCATTCTTTACAGGGCTAGAAAAATCAATTTTAAAATTCATATGGAACTTAAACCCCAAACAGCCAAGGCAATTCTAAGCAAAAAGAACAAAACTGGAGGCATCATGTTACCCAACTTCAAACTATACTACGTGGCCCCAATAACCAGAACAGCATACTACCAGTACAAAAACAGGTGCATAGACAAATGGAACTGAATAGAGAGCCCAGAAACAAGGCTGCATAACTGTGAGCATCTGATCTTTGACAAAGCTGACAAAAACAAGCAACAGAAAAAAGACTCCCTATTCAATAAATGATGCTGAGATAACTGGCTAGCCATATGCAGAAGATTGAAATTGCACCGCTTCCTTAGAACATATACAAAAATTAACTTAAGATGAAATAAAACCTATAAATGTAAACCTTAAAACTATAAAATCCCTGGAAGACAATCTAAGCAGGATCTTCCTGGACAAAAGAACTGGCAAGATTTCATGACAAAGACACCTAAAGCAATTGTAACAAAAGCAAAAATGCAAATTGTATCTGATTAAATTTAAAAGCACAAGAAAGTATCCACAGATTAAACAGACAATCTACAGAATGGAAGAAATTTTTTGCAAACCATGCATCTGACAATAACCAGCAATCTATAAGGAACTTAAATTTACAAGAGAAAAACTTTCCCTTTTAAACATAAGTTCCAATTTCATATAATCTCTTTGTGAATGCATATGACTGCATTCTTTCAAAACAAGTTAGGACACATCTTAAAAGCTTTGCTGATTAGAAATTTTTTCTGCCAGATACTCTAAATCATCTCTCTCAGCTCAACATTCCACAGATGCCTACGGTTAGGGGCAAAATGCTGCCAGTCTCTTTTCTAAAGCATATCAAGTGACCTTTATCCAGTTCCAAATAAATTCCTTGTCTTCATCTGAGACCAACTCAGCCTAGACTTTATTGTCCATATCATAATCAGCATTTTCAGCAGAACCATTCAACTTGTCTCAAGGGTATTCCGAAAGTTCCCACATCTTCCTGTTTTCTTGTGAGCCCTCCAAACTGTTCCAACCTCTGCCCATTACACAGTTCCAAAGTCGCTTCCACATTTTCAAGTATTTTTGTAGTAGTTCCCCACCTCTACCAGTACCAATTTTCTGTATTAGTCTGTTCTCACAGTGCTATAAAAAAAAATACCTGAGATTGTGGAATTTATAAAGGAAAGAGATTTAATTTACTCACAGTTCCACTTGGTTGGGGAAGTCTCAAGAAATGTACATTCTCGGCAGAAGGTGAAGGGGAAGCAAGCACATCTTACCACAGCAAAGCAGCAGAGAGAGTGAGAAAGAGGCAGAACTGTTAGACACTTTTAAACCATCAGATTTCATGAGAACTCACTCACTATGAAGAAAATGGCAAGAGAAAAACCACCCCCATGATCCAATCATCTCCCGCCAGGTCGTCCCCTCATACATAAGGATTAAGATTTGAGATGAGATTTGGGTGTGGACACAAAGCCAAACCATATCACATACAATTAAAATATAATATATAGATAGCAATGTATTCCCTACTTAAATATATATTAATATTTCTATTATCTGATTGACAAATAATAATTGTATATATTTATGGGTTATAATGTGATGTTTTGAGATATGTATACAATGTGAAATGGTGAAATCCAGCTGATCAACATAGGCATCACCTCGCTCACCTAACATTATTTATGGTAAGACATTTGAAATTTTGTCATTTCTTTTGAAATATGTTTCTGCTGCTTACAATGTAAATATAAATAGAATGTTTATAATGTGTACATTTTATAATGTTTACATTTCAAAGTCCATTTTTCTCAATACATTGTTATTGAATATAGTCACCTGGCCATGCAATAGGCCTCAAAACCTTTCCCTCCTATCTGAAATTTTGTATTCCTTCATCAACAACTCCCCATTCCCTCCATCACCACTTCCTCACCCCCAGCCTCTGGTAAATATTATTCTATTCTCTACTTTTATTAGTTCACCTTTACTAGATTGCTCAGAAAAGTGAGATTGCACAGTATTTGTCTTTCTGTGCCTGGCTTATTTAACTTGACATAATATTCTCCAGGTTGATCCATGTTGTCATAAATGATAGGACTTCTTTTTAATGGCTGACATTTTCATTGTGAATAAACACCACATTTTTTATTCATTTATCTGCTATGGACTGTTAGGTTGCTTCCATATCTTGGCTATTGCAATGAACATGGGAGTGTAAATAAGTCTTAGAAATATTGATTTAAATAATATGAAGACAATTATTAATTGACCATGTTATGACAGCATTGACCCCTCACTTGTCTACAAAAGTTTCAATAAAGAGCTTGAGTAACTGATGAAGATTTGCATATTTAATCTTATAAATATATGTTCCTGATTTTGCTTGAGCAGAATTTGACCACCTAAATATTTACAATTATTTATGGCCACTGTATCAAACTTCATTAACTAAATTGTTGCACCTAATGAGGAAACTGATTCCAAGGAACAGTGACTCTTACCTAGTACTAATGATTTCACATGGTTTTCAAATTCTACTTTTAATATGAAAAATATGAACAAATTGACTAGAAGAAAGTTAAAAGCTCTGATATCTTCTCATGGGAGATAAATTATGGATGGTGAAATAAAGTTAATTCTGTTAGGTTTGAGAATAGATCCTAGAGGATCCTCAGTTCAATGGCAGACAGTTACAATATGATTTATTTGGCTGTAGTGAACCCATAAGGATTATCTAAGAAGAGAGTGACATTAAACATTTCATCAAGAAAGTTTAAACAAGCAGAGGCATATGATATGCAATGATTGGGAAATACTGAGGAAAGAGTGTTCAGCTACTATTCTATTTCAGTTGTCAGCAGTTTGCCAAAAGTCTGGTATTCAGGAATCTGTTCCCAGACATGAGAAAAGTTAGAAGATGATAAGAATAATATTAAAATGAACAGACAAACCAAAACACTAGAGGAAATTATTATCTACTCAGAACTGGAGGAAGAGACCATATGTACGTTTCTAATATAGCAAGGGAATATTCAGAAAGATCTTGAGAAAATGATGAATCTTATAGCAAGGTTATAAAACTTTAGGAGATGGCAAAATTGCAAAAGTCCTGTTCCAGAAATTTCTAGCAGAAATGTTCCAACATTTACAAGGAAAGGGTCCTTAATCAAGCTTCTCTAAGAGGAATTAAACAACTGGTAGTGATCCCTTCTGCTGCTCTCTGAGACATCTGATGATACTACACACTACATTGCAGGCTCTGAAGATGGCAGCCATGAGCCAAAGAATGTAGGTGACCTCAAAAAGCTGGAGAAGGCAAGGTAATAAATTCTCCCCTAGAGTCTCTAGAAGAAACACACATTTATTTGAGGACTGCTGGCCTATAAAAGTATAAAGATAATAAATTTGTGTTGTTTTAAGACACAAAGTTATTCAAAATGTGTTATAACGGCAGGAGGAAACTAACGTAACTTGGCACAGATTCTAAGAGCTGCACTGTCTGTCCCACAAATGGTTTTCTCCAGTGTTGACTGGCAGCATCCTTTTCTTGCATACTTGAAAAAGTGCATCAATAGTGCAAGGGGAGATTCATGGGTATGGCTCAAGTTGAGGAAAGCACAAAAAGAAAAAAAAAAGCACAGTTTGTATTTTAGGAACATTAAAGTGATTGACACAATTTGTGCATGAGTAAAAAAAAAAATGTTGAGGAATAGAGAAAACAATGAATCTAGGATATTGGCTTTTAAACTCTTCCGCAGGACAAAACTAGCAATCTCCTTTTGAGAAAAACTATAAACACACAACCCAGCCTACGATCACTAAGGGTTCACAGATACTTTGGCCAGAGGTCAAATTTGTAGAGAAAATTTATGTATCCTGAGGGGTGGCTTATATTTTGCATAAAGATTCTTTCGACTTCACAGTTCTATGGTGGTTATACAACCTAATAATTAAGATACTGATGGGGTCATTGATTGATGCAAAGAAGGCAGAAAGAGGAGGTGGTATGCATGTGGGCTAATAGGCGAGGGAATGGATGGATGAAAAATAAATTTTCATTTAAACATGATTAATCTAGGTGCTTTTAGATCACTCATTAAGAGGTATTGACCAGACCATTAAAAGCACAGCGATGGACTTTGGGCTAGTGTTTAGGGTTCAAAGTAATATTTGTGGGTATTAATGAAAAACAGTTTGATTGCAGTTAAAATCTCTATGGAAGGTATAGAAGGAGAAATGAAAACATAAAGATCAAAATTGTGGAAAATATTCATTTCATCTTTATAGGCCTAGAAGAAGGAGACTGGGGAATGGCTAGAGAAGAAACAGAGAAATAGGTAGCTTCACAGGAACCCAAGGAAAATGGGGATTCTGGAAAAAAGGCTTAGCTAATTGATCATTCTGAATAATTTTACCTTTACTCTATTAATGTTTGGAGACTCTATGAAAGTTTTACTCCGGGAAGTGAAATAATCAAATTTAATTTTTATGAAGATAACTTTGCCATCGTGTAGAGCATGGGCTGAATTTTAAGAAATTGAAGTCAAGGAGGCCAGAAAGAGAAGAGTGGAAGGTAATTTAGCATGTAAAAAACTTAGCAGTAAAGCTAACTTAAATCTTTCTACTTCATTTCTTTCAATGATAAATGAAATATATTTTTAAAATATGCTTTTTTTGGTAACTAAAAGCATATGTAAACTGCTTGCAGAATTCAGGAAAATTGGTTGCAGTGAAAATTAATGCTACTAACAAATGGCAAAAGATGTTTCATGTAGAAAGAATAGAGTGACATGGAAAATTTGAGGAAATAAGAATTATTGAATTCCAGACACAGGTTGTCCTTTTGTTTCATTGTTCTTAGTAAGAAAATGAAAAATAATATTATCCTTCACCCCTGAAAACATGCCAGAAGAAAGAGAAACTTCCAAGGTGTGTTTCTTGAGACTCCATAACTTATATTCACTTCAGATATTTCTAAGTGTTTGCTAACTTAGCATAAAATTTAGTAGAGTTACATTTATAGCAGAAATGCTGATAACTGACATGATTTATTTGGAGTTCTATTTGGAGTGAAGAATGCATTAGTATTATGAAAGTACAAAGGTGAACTGAAAGGCTTAACAATATGTGGATTATCTTTACCAGTTAAAAAGGAAATGAAAGAAAAAAATGGTGCAGAATACAGATAGGGGCCATTAAAGGTTAATACCAAAAAGAAAACTGCTGATCTACAAACTATATTTGGAAGTTAGTTGGGCTGAGTACTGTGAGCCTGATATGCTGTTAGTACTTTATGGATGTTAAAAAGTAAACATTGGTATAGAGCAATTTATGTGGGGAAACTGAGGGTCATATTGTTTAACGAAATTGTCTCAGACCATAAGTCTGGCAAGTGGTAGACTTGAGAGAAATTGGGATTGAATCACTGTCTCTCATAGAGCTATAGTAGTATGGTAGCAGTAGCAGTAATACTAGCAGTAGCTGTTCTAATAGTCATTCTGTTTGTGACAGCTAACAGATAGCATTTATTCAGCATATATTATATTTTAGGTACTCTTCTTAGTCCTTTATATGTCTATCATTTGTTTATCATGAAAACCAAGGCTTATTCTTATTCTATGTTATATATAAAAAACAGGAGGTATAGCAGTTAGCCTAAGGACAGACATTTAGACTACATACACTGACTCTCCGAAATTGACCAGTGAAAGCATCAACCATCTTAGGTTAGGTTATTTTTTAGTAACAGACAACTGTAAAAACTTTAAATGGCTTAAAGAGCAAAGGTTCATTTGTGCCTCACACTCTATCTATTGTGAGGCAACTGTGTAGGGTTGTGGTTGCTTTGTTTTGTTTTTGCTTTTGTTTTTGTATTTGTTTGTAGGATTGTTTCAGATTATTTTACTTTACTGTCTTTGTCAGATAGCTATCTGAGCTTCTACTATTGGTTAGTCTTGTGGAAAAGGAAAATGCATAAATTAAGACTAATAATAAAACTGCGATAGGTTTTAAAACATAACTTCAGAAGTATATCATTTTCTCTCATTTTTTGTTAAAGAAAATACACATCCAACCCTGGTGCTGTAGATAGAAAGTGTAATTTTTTGATATATAGGGACTCTGGGATAAAGAACATATAGTGATGAGTAGTGAGTAGTTTGAAATATGTAGATCATACAGGGATGTCAGGATTTTTTTTATTATGTTAGTTTTAGCTTCTCATGAAAGGTGATCAGTGGCCAATTTCACTTAATTTTATGCCAAAGTGTTAATGCTATTATCCCAATGTTTCATTCTTCATTTGTGAAAATAAACATGTATTTATTCGGCTGAAACTGGTAAATTGAGAGCAACTACCAATTTCTGAGACCAGTCTGAGCACAATGAATCTAAGACCAGAGAGAGAGAACTATGGAATGAGCCAAAAACCATACTAAGCAAAGCACCAGTGGAGAAGAACAAATCTAAACAATGTATCAAATCTCACAGGACAGAAGTCTAGGGCTGACTGCATGGCACCAGGAGGTGCTCCACTGGGATCTAGCTTCAAGAAAGAAATTGTCTTTCGTATATATATATAAAGAGTGCACGTAGTTGGCACCCTCTAGATGTATTTTGCCTTGGGATTCCCCTTGGCTTTCATGCCAAGATTATGCTTTATCTGGGCAACCCAAGCATCTCAGCTGTGATTGAGTACTGTGATTTAGACTTTTTTATTGTCAATACGGTCCTCCTCTGATGGGTAGTTTTGCTCTGGATTTTTCAGCTGGCTTGGCTGATACTTTGTCAGATCTTTCTTACAGTCTAAGCCTCTTTCTGCACAGTTATACTTCATTCCTATTTCTTTTCACAAGTTTCTGTTCTGCATTGTGGTCTGGTGCCATTAGGTGGCCAATTTGTCTGCCTGACCTTTTCAGGTTTCATAGGGTATTACCTCTGACTTCATTTCATTATTTGCTTCCTGGAGGGTCAAAGTGATATATCAGTTGGTAGGGCTTCTAAGGAAGAACTGGTAAAGCAATTAGATTAGGGGGGAAAAAAAAAGGTAGAAGTTGGAGGTGGCTGAAGGAAACACTGAGATTAATTTTGTAATATATGAACACTAATGTGTAGCAAACTTTATTCCCTGAACTGATTGATCTAACATGACCCCATGGTGACCAAGGAATGCTCTAAAAACCAATGGACATTTTAGATGTAACACATTTAAAATGACCTAAATCATGCATTTACAACCTAATCAATTTTAAAAGAAATAAAATGCCACAAAGTGGTAGAAGAGAAATGTTAAAAACAAGAAAAAGCTCACCCTGGTGATCCAGATCGCCTAAGTAAATATTACTTAAAGATGTTAACCACAGATATTCCCAAGGAGATGAGAATCATTAGTGGTTTATATCATATATATAAGTAATAATCACTTTTAAAAGTTTAGAACACTCATATCAAGTGAGATTTTAGTGTTTAAGATAAAATAATCTTTTCTTTCTTAAGGAAATATTTTTAAATGTAAAAATAATTCAGTGTATTTGGGAAATATAGACAAAAGCAATAAATGATTCGAGCATCCATACCTAATAATTATCCTTTACTTTTGTGCACACTCTTAAACTGCTTTAAATATACATGTAAAAATTTTGTATAGCTATAATCAAATTTTTCTATATGTCCACATATTTTTCTGTGCACAGCTTTCTGTGGTGATACATAATCCTGCTAATTTGCATTATTATACATATATAACAGTTTATTACACAGAGTTAGCTATGTGACTTTTTTCAATATTCTTTTATTTTTAAATCTTTGAGTTATCTCAATTCTTCATTGTTATAAATACATTACGGTAACTGGCTACATAAAGAAAATTATTTATTTATTATTTTTTGAAGTATATTCTCAAAAGCAGATTTACTAGGTAAAAGGTGACAAAACATTGTAACTACATATAAATATATTTCAAAAATAATTTTACTAATTTACTTCCCTGTATGAAAAAGAAGCTACATTCTCAGTTCCAATATTGTAATATAAACTATGTAAATTGTCTATGTAACGTAAGAAGAGGGCATTTGTATTAAATTACATATTTATGTACCTGTAAGTCAGCAGATCTTTATGTTTATTTATACGCAGTATTTTCACCTTTGTGATATTTTGTTTATTACCTATGATTATATATATTGATGGATTCAGCAACTCTCTATTAGTGTCACTCTGTGTTATATACTGTGCTAGGTGCCGGAAAGTTAGACCAGGTTCCTTCTTTCCCAGAAAAGTCAGTGAAGTAAGTAAGGTAGAAAATTAAACAGACAAGTTATAGTGAAAAGTTCAAGTGGAGAGAATATACAGCAAGAGTTTCTTAAAAGAATTAAGGATGGTTTCCTTGAGGTAATAACCTTTCAGCTAATAACTGATAACAGTCTAAAGTAAATCAAGCAAGAAGGGAAGCATTATCTTCCACATAGAAAACACAGAATGTTTGAAAGTTTGGTGTCAAGAGACAGTAAAAATAAATAAATGTACAATGAAGACATTTATTTATTTTCTTATTTAAGTTTTATTCTTTATTTCAGTAGGTTTCTGGGGAACAGGTGGTGTTTGGTTACATAGAGAAATTATTTAGTGGAGATTTCTGAGATTTTGGTGCACCCATCACCCAAGCAGTGTACAGTATACCCAATGTGTAGTCTTTTATCCATCGTCCACCTCCCACACTTTCCTTTGTGTCCCCAAAGTCCATTGTATCATTCTTATACTTTGCATCCTCATAGCTTAGCTCTCCTTTATGAGTGAGAACATATGATGTTTGTTTTTCCAGTCCTGAGTACTTCACTTAGAAAAATAGTCTCCAATTCTACTCAGATTGCTATCAATGCCATTATTTCATTGCTGAGTAGTGTTCCATGGTAAATATACCATATTTTCTTTATCCACACATTAATTGATGGGCATTTAGGCTGGTTTCATAATTTTGCCATTGTGAATTATGCTGCTGTAAACGTGTGGGCAGGAATCTTTTTCACATAATGGCTTCTTTTCCTCTGAGTATATACCCAGTAGTGTGATTGCTGCGTCAAATGTTTTAGTTTTTTAGAATCTGCACGCTGTTTTCCTTAGTGGTTGTACTAGCTTACCTTCCCACCTGCAGTGTAAGAGTGTTCCCTTTTCACCACATCCAGGTCAACAGCTATTATTTTCTGATTTTTTTTGATTATGGTCATTCTTGCAGGAGTAAAGTAGTATCACACTGTGGCTTTAATTTGAATTTCCCTTATAGTTAGTGATGTTGAGCATTTTTTCATATATTTGTTGGCCATTTGTATAGCTCATTTTGAGAATAATTTTCATGTTCTTAGCCCACTTTGGTGGGATTGTTTGTTTTTCTTCATGATGATTTGGTTGAGTTCCTTGTAAATTCTGGATATTAATCATTTGTCAATGCAAAATTTGGAAAGATTTTCTCACAATCTGTGGGTTGTGTGTTTATTGTGCTGATTATTTCTTTTGCTGCGAAGAAGCTTTTTAGTTTAATTAAGTCTCATCTATTTATCTTTAATTTTGTTGTGTTTACTTTTGGGTTCTTGGGCATGAATTATTTGCCTAAGCCAATGTCTACAGGTTTTTTTCCAATGTTATCTTCTACAATTTTTATGGTTTAATGTCTTAAATTTAAGTCTTTGATTCATCTCCAGTTGATTTTTGTATAAGGTGATAGATAAGGATCCAGTTTCGTTTTACATGTCGCTTGCTAGTTATCCCACCACCACTTGTTGAATAAGGTGTCCTTTCTCTACTTTACATTTTTGTTTTCTTTGTCAAAGATTAGTTTACTGTAAGTATTTAGATTTATATCTGGGTTCTCTATTCTGTTCCATTGGTCCATACAAGTACCATGCTGTTTGGGTGACTATGACATAATACTATAGTTTGAAGCTGGATAATGTAATGCCTCCACTTTTTGTGTGTGTGTGCTTAGTCTTGGTTTGGCCATACAGGCTCCTTTTTTGTTCTATATGAATTTTAGGATTTTTCTTTCTAGTCCTGGGAAGAATGATGTTGGTATTTTGATGGGAATTGCATTGAAGTTATAGATCGTTTTTGGCAGTATGGTTATTTTGACAATATTGATTATACCCATCTATGAGCATGGGATATGTTTACATTTGTTTGTGTGAGCTATGATTTTTTCCAGCAGTGTTTTGTAGCTTTTCTTGTAGATGTCTTTCATATCCTTGGTTAGACATATTCCTAAGTTGTTGTTTTGCAGCTAATTGTGAAAGGGGTTGAGTTCTTTATTTTATTCTCACCTTGTTGACTCTTGGTGTACAGCATTGATACTAATTTGTGTACATTAATGGCTTGATCCTGAAACTTTACTAAATTTATCATTTCCAGTAGATTTTTTAATGAATCTTTAGAGTTTTCTAGGTATACAATCGTACCATAGGTTAACAGCAACAGTTCAATTTCTTTTTTATTTATTTGGATACCCTTTATTTATTTCTCTTGTCTGAATTCTCTGGCTAGGACTTCCAGTACTATGGTGAATAGAAGTGGTGAGAGTGGGCATCTTTGCCTTGTTCCAGTTCTCAGGGATAATGCCTTGAACTTTGCCCCATTCAGTACAATGTTGGCCGTGGATTTGTCATGGATGGCTTTTATTACCTTAATGTATGTGTCCTCTATGCCAATTTTCCTGAGGATTGTAATCATAAAGTGATGCTGGATTTTGTCAAAGGATTTTTCTGTGTCTATTGAAATGATCATGTGATCTTTGTTCTTAATTCTGTTTATGTGGTGTATCACATTTATTGACTTCTGTAAGTTAAACCGTCTCCTCATCCCTGATATGAAACCCACTTGATCATTGTAGATTATCTTTTGGATATGCTGTTGGTTTTGATTAGCTAGTATTTTGTTGAGAATTTTTGTATCTATTACATGTTCATAAGGGATATTGGTCTGCAGTTTTCTTTTGTTGTTATGTCCTTTCCTGGTTTTGGTATTAGGGCAATACTGGCTTCAGAGAATGATTTAGTAGGAATCCCTCTTTCTCTGTCTATTGGAGTAATATCAGTAGGATCACTACCAATTCTTCTTTGAGTGTCTAATAGAATTCAGCTGTGAATCCTTGTCCTGAACTTTTGTAGGCAATTTTTTTTATTACCATTTCAATCATACTGCTTGTTATTCATCTGTTCAGAATCTTTCTGGTTTAATCTAGGAGGGGTGTATATTTTCAGAAACTTATTCATCTTCCCTGGGTTTTTTTGTTTATGCTCATAAAGGTGTTCATAGTAGTCTTGAGTAATCTTTTGGTATTTCTGGGGTATTGGTTACTGCATGTGCCATTTCATTTCTAATTGAGCTTATTTGGATCTTCTGTCTTCTTTTCTCGGTTAATCTCACTAATGTTCTATCAATTTTATTTATCTTTTCAAATAACCAGCCTTGTGTTTTATTCATCTTTTGTATTTTTTCATTTGTTTGTTTTAACTTCATTTAGTTCTCAGATCGCTGTTACTTCTTTTCTTCTGCTGAGTTTGGGTTTGGTTTGTTCTTGTTTCTCTAGATTCTTGAGGTATGACCTTAGATTGTCTACCTGTTCTCTTTCAGACATTTTTACATAGGCATTTAGGGCTATCAACTTTACTGTTAGCACTGCCTTTACTGTATCCCAGATGTTTTGACATGTTGTATCACTATCATTGTTCAGTTTAAATGGTTTTTAAATTTTCATCTTGATTTTATTGTTGACCCAATGATCATTCAGAAGCAGGTTATTTAATTTCATGTATTTGCATGGTCTTGAGTTTTGGAGTTGATTTCTAATTTTACCATGGTCTGAGAGAGCACTTGATATAATTTCAATTATATTAAATGTATAGAAGCTTATTTTGTGGCCTTTCATATGTTCTATATGGGAGAATGTTCCATGTGCTGATGAATAGAATGTATATTCTTCAGTGTTGGGGTAGAATGTTCTGTAATATCTGTTAAGTCCATTTGTTCTAGTGTATAGTTTCAGTTCAATATTTCTTTGTTGATCTTCTGTCTTCATGACCTGTCTAGTGCTGTCAGTGGAGTGTTGAAGTCCACACTATTATTGTGTTGCTGTCTCTTTCATTTCTTAGGTCTAGTAGTAATTGTTTTACAAATTTGGAAGCTTCAATGTTAGGTACATACATATTTAGGATTGTGATATTTTCCTGTCAGAGTAGTCCTTTTGTCATTATATAATGTCCCTCTTTGTCTTTTTTAACTGATGTTGCTTTAACGTTTGTTTTGTCTGACATAAGAATAGCTACTCCTTCTCGCTTCTGGTGTCCATTTGCATGGAATATCTTTTTCACTCATTTACTTTAAGTTTATGTGAGTCCTTATGTGTTAGGTGAGTCTCTTGAAGACAGCAGAAACTTGCTTTGCAAACTCTTATCTATCCTGACATTCTGCACCTTTTAACCAGAACGTTTAGGCCATTTACATTCAAGTTACTATTGAGAAATGAGGTACTATTCTATTAATTTTGCTTGTTGTTTCCTGAATACCTTTTTTTCCCCTTTTGTTATTATTTTATAGGTCCTGTGAGATGTATGCTTTAAGGAGGTTCTATTTTGGTGTATTTTGAAGATTTGTTTCAAGATTTAGAGCTCTTTTTAACAGTTCTTGTACCGTTGGCTTAGTAGTAGTGAATTCTCTCAGCATTTGTTTGTCTGAAAAAGACTGTCTTTCTCATACTTCGGGCACTCAGTTTTTCAGCTGTCTCATGGAGCCTGCAGTGGCAAGCCACTTTTTTCAAAGGGCCTGTGAATTTTCTCAGCTTTTCTGTTATGTCCCTGTAGCAGATTTTGGAGTGAAAGTTCACAATGTGAATCTGCACATGCTGCTCTTTTCGTCTGAGTGGGGAACTGCAAGTTTGTTCTGTTCCATATTTGCCTTTTTTTTTCCTTTGGTTACTGTCTGCCTTTGTAAAAGTGATTTGAGAAGTGGGGAATGTTGTGACAAGTATTAGGAATGGGTGCCCTTTCTAGCTGTGTGATCTGGGGACAGGTACTTAACCTTTCTGGGTCAAAAATGGAGATGGGACTAGTCAGAAGGAGGTACTAGTCCCACCCCCATTTTAACTTTAACTGTGATATACTGAAGAAATAGAAAGCAAGAAAATATGGGCAGAGAAACAGGGAAATTGTAATGAGATGACATGAAGGGCTTTATAGATCACATGAAAAAGTCCAAACTATGTATTTTAGAAGAGTGGAACCCAAAAAATTATAGACAATAGTACTTGAAGAGATATGGAAATAGTACTTGAAGAGTACCTTTAAGGAGGACAGGTAGCAAAATCTGAATGGCCTGGTTTCATGAAGTGGCAGATGAAGATGGAGAGGTTGAGTAGTTTCTGTGAGATACGTGAGGGCCAGAATCAACACATCTTAGCGATTTAATGGAATCAGAGAGGCAGGAGAGTAAAGGAAAGATGATAGAATGATTTTTTTGATGACTTTCTTCATCCACTATAGAAAATTATTTTTAAGTCATTAAAAAGAATCAATGTAAATATCCTTATAAAACACAAATGTTAAATATCAGTTTGACAACCATTTTGTTGCTTGGGGAAGTAGTCATTTCCTCAATCCTGACTCAGTGGCATGAATTTGTGTTGCTTCTGCAATAAAGGTTTTACTAAGAATAATGGAGTAAATGACATAAAAAACTACGGATGAGTCTGTATAAAGCTAAATGCTGGAAACTACATTCTAGTGAATTTCACCACTGTGAAGAACACAGCATTTTTCTTGGAAGATACTTACACACGCCCTCAATTGGATGCATGAAGCCTTGAGAGTTTGGAGATTGAGCTGGATTTAAATTTTTGAATAAAGGAGAAAGTTACATAATAAGCATTGGAGGACTAGATAGAAGGAAAAGTGGAGAAACTCTTGGGCAGGGTTGATTGATTTATAGTAGAGGTCAGAAAGCAAAGATGACTACTTTGGTAGGATTTTAATAAAAGTTTTTGAAGAAACTAGTAAGGTCAGCTAGAGTTTTATAAGATTGTGTAATTGGAGTAGCTTTTGTAAAATATTCTTTCATCTCTCCTAATACTTCTCAGTGACAACTAAAAGCACATACAATGATACATGCAAACACACACGCACACATACAGACATTCTCTCTCTCTCTCTCTCATGTCAAAAGTGATTGAAGTTCCTATAAGGGTGATAGAGTTGAAATCTGTCTATCTCCTGGCACAGGGGTAGAGACCACTAGGAGAGGAGAACCTCTAATTTAATACTTGAGTTGCAGGGAAGATGATGAATAATAAATGGCTAAAGTGTTTCCATAGGTCAAAGTGACTTGTCTTAACATAAGGCAAAGGCTTGCTTTTCTTTAAAGGATAATTTTCTTAAAGAGGGCATAATCATGTCTCACACATAAATATTAAAAGAATACATCAGTGATTGTACTTTATTCACGAATTAACAAAGAAACCAGTAGATGTTACAGCTAGTTTAAAGCAAAATTAGAATATTCACATTTGTATGCATTAGAGAATGGTAAAATTAATTTATTACTGGATGCACAAACTGGTCTATCCATGGGCAATAGTCAATTGTACACAAGTATTTAGTATTTCTGTAGATAAATATCATTTGAATTATCAATATTCTACAATTTACAGAGGTTTAAAATGACTAAAAAGTGAAAGGAACATATAAGCTGGATTTGTGACATAGAATACCAAGTAATCTTTTTTATTTATTTGAATGTGTTTGTTCATTTTAAAGAGCTGCTTATACTTCATATCTGCAGGTATCAGCAATAGAGAAAAACTTGTAGAGTCAAACTTCCAAGGTGAAAAATTACAAGTTATCTGAGCAAAAGCTCTCAACTTCAGTCCTGAAATGAGACCATAAAAATAAGTTGGTAAGATTTTTCTTATGAATTTCTTCTTTGTTAAGTTAGGTAATAAACAAAGCTTACTGGCTTCAGAAGTTATATTTACGTCCCTTCTTACCCCTTCTGGAAAATTAGCAAAAAATTAATTTAAGGCCAATATCAAGCTAAAAAATAAATCACAGTAAGATTCTAATTATGAAAGCTGAGAGGAGAGGACAGTTGAAAATAATTAATACCTTAAGGGATTAAGAAATAATAATAGATGGGAAATTATCTAGGCACTTACAATGTTATAAACTCAGAATTAAAAATGAAGATTGGTTGTGAATTCACTGTTACAATATCACCTAATGAAATATGAAAAAAGCATTTCCTTCAGAGAATTTGAACATTAAAGTCAAATAGTCAAATGAAAGTGAATGCAATATAAAGAAAAATGGAGATTATTGGGCTGCTGGGATAGGTTCAGGGATTAATATATACATCAAAATGTTTTTTAAAACCCAAGGGGCTTTATATTGAAGATAATTGAAAAAGTAAGAAGACAGAGAAAGAAGAGGTGATAAAATAATGCCTAAACATTTCAGTTTTTCATCTCTCAATGGGATTTCATACAGACGCCATGTAATTTATGATTTTCACAAAATAATCACCAAGGATTTGATGCTAACAAGTTTGAAAACTCTTTTCTATAATGCTAAATTCAATAAACGGGGAAATATGTTTAAAAATGAAGAAAACAAAGCAGCTTTTTCTCCTTCAACATAGCAACATATAATCTAGTACTTTCTAGATTTTAATATGTAAATTATGGAAGGTGGGATGGATACTTTTTACATCTACAAATAACCACCATTTATGTCAATTTCAACAAAATAAAAATTAATTATTTTTATTAACTTTCCTATTAAAAAACAGGAAATAACTGAAAAGATAATTTTTTAAGAAAGCTTTTTTAACTTATGAGTCATTTGGATTGCCAACTTAATTTTAAATAAGATACAATCATATTTAAACTTGTTTAATTTGGCAAGAATGATGTATCGGTTTTTTTGGGCTGCCTTAACAAAGCACCACGTATCAAGCCCCTTAAAAAAGAAAAGAAATTTATTGTCTCACAGTTTTGGCGCCTTGAAGTTCAAAATCAAGGTTTCATCAGGATTGGTTTCTCCTGAAAATGTGAGGACAAAACCCATTTCAGTCCTCTGTTCCTGGCTTGTAGATGGCCATCTTCTCTCTGTGTGTCTTTTCATATCACACTTCCTTTGTGTGTGTCTATCTCGGTGTCCATGTTTCCCCTTTTTATACCAGTTATTCCAATCATATTTTATTAGGACCCACCCTAATGACTTGATTTAAATTTGATTATCTCTATAAATATCATGTCTTCAAATAAAGTCACATTTTGAGGTTTTTGGGATTAGGACTCCTAACATACCTTTGAGGAATGAAGTACACAATTCGGTGTATGGAAAATAAAGTCTGCATGGAACATAATGCTTGGCATTATCTTTTTTTCTTATCAATGAGCTAAATAATGTATTGTGCTGGTGGAAATTTTTACATACAAGTATTATGACATAATAGGCAAAATAGATATGTGGTAAAGTAGAAAATGGCATATTCATATCAATTTTTAAATTAATTTCATTTGTAATTTTTAATAGTTTTAGTTAATCAAATGCATTAAATCAAACCCAAGTATCAAATAAGTGCAGATAATGCTATTGGCAAATACTTGTATTATTTTACTTTTTGTTATGTTATAATTAAATTAATGGAGGTTCTCAGCATAAAATATAAGAACTTTGTACATTTAATTATAAAACCTAGTAAATCAGGATTTATATTGTGTTTTGTGGCATATTTTCCTTTAAAAGAATAACACCAAAGCAACTGCTCTTTATACACACAGACACACAAGTCTGTGTGTATATATGTTAATGTTTATAATGCATGTGTGCACACATACATATACATATATAATTTTTTTCTGGGACAAGTCAAGATTGATTTAAATTATTTCTTATGGTGGCATATTTCTAACACAAATGTAAAGATCATTTATATTAATTATCTTTTTGCTACAAAGTATCCTCTGTTAAAGAAAACTATTTTATCAAATGAGACCAGTAAACAAAAACTATTACCAGCAATAGCAGAGAGAGAGAGGGAGCACAGACCAAGTCTTAGTACTCAGCTCTGTTGAAATAAAGTGTCACAGTAATCCTAAAAGTCAAGATGGGGGTCCTTAGTCTTTCAGTATTTGCTAATTGTTTTTATCCAAATGAAATAAACTTTCTCCTATCTTCCTAAAAGAATGTAATTTTACAACTTGGAGTAAAGTACCCACAGGACTTAGGCTCCTACCTTCACACAGAAACTGAGAGATAGGATTTTACCTTCCTTGATGATAAAGTTTCAGACATGCCTCCCAGGATCTTGGGAATGACAATCCTGTGTTATAAAACAGACAAGAGGCTTTTAAAATGATTTACATATTAAAGGAACAGAGAAAGAGTTTACAGTTACAGGTTTTCTAAAGTAAATTACTCAAAAAAGGGAGTTCAGGGACCTAGATACACAGGAGAAACTTGTCTAAAATCTGGTGATAATTGGTCCCATTGTTTTAAGGTATGTTTTGAAAGTTTTTGTCATGAAGGGATGTTGAATTTAATCAAAAGTTTTTTCAGCATCTATTGAAATGATCATATGGTTTTTGTCCCTTTTGCTGAAGGGATGTATAACATTCCTTAATTTACATAGATGGAACCATCCTTGCATCCCTGGGATGAATCTCTTTTGATGATGACAAATGATCTTTTTAACATGTTATTGAACAGTTTGCTAGCATTTTATTGAGCACTTTTGCGTCTGTGTTTATCAAAGATATTGGCCTGTAATTTTCCTTTTTAGTTATGCCTTTATCTGGATTGGGTATGCTGGCCTCATAGAATGAGTTTGGAAGTATTCTGTACTTTTCAGCTATTTGAAATACTTTGAGTAGAGCCAATATCAGTTTTTTCTTAAATGTTTTGTAGAACTCAACAAAGAAGAAATCAGGTCCTGAGCTTTTCTTTGATAGGAGATTGTTTTATTACTGCTTCAATCTCATTACTATTTTGATCTGTTCAAGGTTTTCTATTTCTTCATGGCTCAGATTTGATAGGTTGTATATGTCCAGTAATTTATTGATTTTATCTAGATTTTTCAATTTTTTGGCATGTAATAGTTCATAATAGTCTTAAATTATCCTTTGTATTTCCGTGGTATCAGTTGTAGTGTCTTTTTTTCATCTCTGATTTTATTTATTTGGGACTATTCTCTTTTATTCTTAGTCTAGCTAAAGGTTTGTAAGTTTTGTTTATCTTTTATAAATAACCATTTATTCTTTTGTACTGTTTTTGTAGTTTCAATTTCATTTATTTCTTCTCTAATATTTATAATGTGTTTCTTTCTACTAATTTTAGTTTGATTTCTTCTTGCTTTTCTAATTTTTTGAGATGCATCATTAGGTTGTTTATCTGAAGTCTGTCTACATATTGTTATGTAAATTTTTATTGCTATAAACTCCCCTCTTAATACTGCTTTTTTTGTATCCAAAACAGCCATCTTTCTACTGGGCATATACCTGAAACAAGGAAATCAAATATGTTGAAGAAAGAGCTGCACACTCATGTTTATTGTGGCAATATTCACAATAGCCAAGGTATGAATTCAACCCAAGTATCCGTCAATGAATGAATAAATAAAGAAAATACAATGCATTTACACAATGAAATATTATTCATCCCTAAACATTGTTAAATTCTGTCTTTTGCAGCAACATGTATGAAACTGGGGAACAGCATTTTTGTGAAATAAACCAGGCACAGAAAGACAAATATTGGATGTTCTCATTCATATTTGGGAGTTAAAAAATTGGCCTCATGGAAATAATGATTAGAATAATAGTTAGCAGAGAATAAGAAGGGGGTGAGAGGGTCATGAGAGGTTGGCTAATATGTACAAAAATACAATTAGATAGAAAGAATAAGCTCTAGTGTTTGATATCACAGCAAGGTGGCTTTATACTTAAAAAGAATTTATCGTGTATTTTAAAATAGCTAGAAGAAATTTGAAATGTTTCCATCAAAGATAAATAATAAAAGTTTGAGACAATGGATATCACAATAACCCATTGGATTTGATACAATATATGCATGCATCAAAATATTACATATAACCCATAAATATGTATAATTAAGATGTATCAATAAAAATAAATAAGCAAAAAATTTCAGTCAAGTTGAGAGGAACATTAAGATCTTGGTCAACTCTAAATATTTTTTAAGGAATAAATGAGCATTCTACAAAGAAGTGTATTAACAGCAATGGTAGATACAAAGAAAAATTAAGACACAGAGAGTCACGATATTTGTAAAATTTAATTTTAAGTGTTGCTCATTTTTTATTTCAATGGCATGGTTGTATTTAATTTTTATAAGAAAATAATCATCTTTGACAAAATACATTTATTTTTGGTAGCATATGGGTCTCCTTTTACTTAACATCATGATAAACCTCCAGTTACTTATTTCAGTTTCAATCATCAGAAAAGACAACTTTGACAGCTGTTTTCAAAAAGAATCTAGTAATTCATTTTAATGTATATTTCCTGATCACTTTACAATGAACCAGACAGTCTCCTAGGCTAATAAAAAAGACAAAATTTTTGCCTACAGGGAGCTTATACCCAAGAGGTATAAATAGATACATACGAATTTCTATTTAATACTCAAGCATCATTTTGTAAGCAAATACATAGCCTGTTGTGGAGTAGGATGAAGAAAAAAAAAATAGGGTAATCACGAGAGGGACTTGCAGAGGTGTATGATGCAGAGGTTATAAATGTAAGTTTGGTCACTACAGAAATGATATTTAATAAAGTACATTCATGCAAAAAATAATTTCAGGAAGGGTAAAGGAAGTTCAAGGGCACTAAGGCAGGATTGTGTTTGATATATTTCAAAAACAGTGAGGAGGCTAGAGCAGAGGAATCTAGTGGAACAGGAATTTAAGTTATCAGCTAAGTAAGCAGGGAGTATGTGCCTGAGGGAAGAGTTCCAGGAAGATGATCAGATCATAAGGGGAGCTTTCATAAAGACGAGGCTCCCAACGTGAAGCCACTGAAGATATCAAAGTAGTGATTCGGTTTGATTTTATATTTAAAATAATAACTCTGGGTGCTGTATAGAGAATAAATTATAGAAAAACAATAATTGAGATTGGGGACCAATTAGATAGTTATTGAAGTAATCCAAGCGAGAAGAGGATAAAGGCATTCCCATTCATTAGATGGGATGACTGCTGATCGAGTACATTTGGAAGGGATTTTCAAGAGTTTAGTTTACATTACCCATAGTTTTACATATGTGTCAAGGTTTAAGATAGAATTAGGCAAAGGAGGGAGCAAATGAAGACAATAAGAATAGGCTCTTCTTTAAAGCACGTTTACTGACAAAAGAGAAAACACTTGCAATAGCTGGTGAGAGACATGGGGTAATGAGAATCGTTTTAAACTGATTCAGTAGAGAGAGAAAGACTAATGATGCAAAGTGGAGAAAGAAATTTCTGGGACAGTGTTTCAAAAGGTGAGAGAGAGATTATGTTCTCTCTCTCTCTCTCTCTCTCTCTCTGTGTGTGTGTGTGTGTGTGTGCGCGCGCGCGCGCGTGTGTGTGTGTGTGTGTGTGCGTGCACGTGAGCCTGTGTGTGTGTGTGTAACTGCTTATTTGGAGATCATTTTAACATTAAGGAAAAGTTGCAAGAATATTACCCAGGTCATATATTATCATTTGACCACATTTGTTTACGTGGCTTTCTCACTCACTCTGTCTCATATTCCATAGGAATATATATCAGTGTATAGTATAGTTATTACTGTAGCTAGAGGTATTGGTAGATATAGACATAAGCACAGATATTGATAATTTTCAAAACTATTTGAGAGTAAGCTACATTTTGTACTTATCTCCTTAATTAATTTTTCTTAACTTTTAGTGAGTGTGAGGTTTGGGTAATTGACACCTTAGTTGTCAGTATGTGCCTATACATTCTTTCAAAAAACTCCCTGGAAAAAATAATAAATTAAGTCTGTGGAAAACAGAAAACCCACAAGATGGCAGGAGTGCCATATATATGTAGGTTGCTTGGTTACTTTCTTTATTTTCACTTCCCCTGTTCCTCATCTGAAGACTTTTATGTTTAACATTTTAACATATTGTTGCTTTGAAATGTAAATGACTTAAGACATGTAAAGGGAAGATAACATAAATAAGTTAAAAAATCAGAAAAAGCATATAGCAAAGAAGCATACTTAGAGAATTATAATGTTAAACCATTCAAAATAAATTCCCTTTAAAATATCTTATGCTTTAGTTTGAAGGAAATATGTTTACGGAATAAGACCAAGTATCAAGAGGTTAGGGATCTGTAAGAAAAATCCTTCTTAGTATATCAGAAGCTTCGAGGATATGTTAACCCTCAGACTGTTTGTCAAAATATAATACAAAAGGAACTTGAGACTCTTATAGAACATTATTGTGATTGATTCTATTTGACTTCCTGGACAAGGTGAATAGGAATTGATATGTATTCCAGATGCCTAGAATAACAGACATATATGTCAGAACACTAGAAATAAAATCTGAAGTTTCAGAGTAAAGTTTAGAGAATTACAATATTGCAGGGTATGCCAAGGCCTGTTCTATTCTACTCTAAAGAATGAATAAGTTGTTTCTCCTTAGTCTGTATGAATAATACATACATAGCCCTTGGATTTTGGAGACAGTACATATACATTTAGTAATGTTATTCTTATTCCTTTATGATAACTTAGATGGCTACTAGTTTTGAGTCCAGACTATGGTACAAGCTGCTGTGCTGATTAGGTCACATGGCACAGCAGATCCAATGGATAAAGATGTTGTGGCCGGGCGCAGTGGCTCACGCCTGTAATCCCAGCACTTTGGGAAGCCGAGGCGGGGGGATCACGAGGTCAAGAGATCGAGACCATCCTGGTCAACATGGTGAAACCC